>NC_068409.1:20295749-20611999 GCF_023724105.1 Carassius gibelio | reverse complement strand
ATTAATTATCCTGCCAGGAAACTTTCAATCAACTGGTCCAGCCATCAAGGGCATCATCTCATTCACACCGTAGTTAATGGGCACCGCTAATTCTCCTTCTCAATAGTTCCTGTCTTTCACTTACATAGATTTGAAACACTTTGAAACGTTACCTCTGAGACAGTTTGCAGTGTTTTAAAGTTCCATGTTGTCATGTATTTCTTAGGGAATATATTAATATTCAGTTAAAAATATAGTGGAAATTGATTCTAACTTAATGTAAATTTGATGTACCTTAATGAAATTTTTTATCTATCATTTGCCCTAATGACAAAAAGCCATAAACTTAAAAACGAATGAATAACAATTTAATAATAATATTTATAATTATTATTAGTATACATACACATACATATATAAATACATTTTTTTACGCATTTCACGCATGCCCAGTGTGACAAATTATTCAGGTCAGGAAAGTCTCGTCGATCTCTGAATTCTCAAGGTAGTAAAAAACTGCGGCGAGCACCGCAACGAAAACACAGAAGAAGCTTAAGGTTTTACCCCAGTTACTCTCAAATACATTCATGCCAAGCTCGATAAACAGAGATGACTTTGGTAGTTGATACGCTGGAGCTTCTTCCTGTTATAGCGTCCTGTGTTACACACTGCGCATGCGCAGAACGCCTACATGCAATGCAGCGAAAATTACAACTGTTTGTAAAAGCATATGCATTTTTACTTGGTTTTACTGGCACTTGAAGCCTTCAGAACGTGAAAATATCGATCCTAAAGTATTGTGGCAGAGCAAATGAACACCTCCCAACAACAAGAGTGCCCAGAGTGCTGCTTATGTGATGGTGGCGCATGTTTGTGTTTCTGAGTTCATTCTTTCGAGTTTCTCTATGCATAATTTCATAGATATGTGGCTATATTTAACCACTGGTTCACCTAAAACCCTTACACTATCTGTAGTTAAATGGCATGGTTTGATATAGTGAACAGCTAAATTTGATCTAAGTAAATGTTAAACTTTTGAAATTCAGAAAAAAAGAACCACATATTGATGAATCAATAAATAAAAATTATGTATCTGTGTCCTGTTATTTATCTTTTGGTATGCATTTCAGAAAAAAAAAAAAAAAAAAATTATATATATATATATATATATATATATATATATATATATATATATATATATATATATATATATATATATATATATATATATATATATATATTGCACTGTCTGAATGAAAAGTTTAATTAATACAAAATATATTAGTATAAATAAAAACATTATTTAAATTAATTTTATTCAAATTATTGTCCATGTACAGCATGACAAACTAAATATTCTTACAGTTCAACATTAATGTTTCCAATGTCCTAATGAAAAGTAAAATAAATAAATACAAATATTATTATATATATGAATTATATATTTTAATAATTTTTCATCAAATTCTCGCTCTTTTGTCCATGTACAGCCCAATAATGACAAAAAGCCAAAAACTATAAACAAACAACTATCAAACAGACCTCCACATGACTTTTATGTTCTGATACATGCAAATACATTGGTCCAGAAACCAATGGACTCATGCCTTCTGTTTCTGTGCATCTGTTCCTGAAAATATGGCAGCAAGGTCATCTCTGCAGGCTTTCATGTCAGTACACAAGCTGAATTAAATGTAGCGCTTGACTTATACACACAGCTGTCAACCTCCTCTAGGAACAGAGCACAGCAAACTCACAAACACACACACAGGTGTGACTACGAACGCAAAGATCTCACACTAACACGCTGTTCTTTCACAGCACATTGTTCATCCATAAAAATCTAACAATCTAAAAAGCTCCAAAGAGATTTATAGGCTAAACCTTCACAGCGCACGGCATAAAAATAGTAATACCTGTGTTTATTTTCAGCAATGCTGTTCAACAGCCTGGAGCTGTCTAACTTACTTCTGCTGTTGTTGGAGCACATTATTGAAATGCTCTTGCCAAGGAAACACGTTTGTTACAGTGGCAAAGCATCTCCTGTGGCACATTCACACTAATGCAGGCCGGTAGCCATACGGTGCGAGACCGGACACGTCTGAGCTGATCGGGTGTGATCGTGGACAGCAGGGTTTCACTCGTCAGCCTGACAGCTGCAGCAGAGATCACTAAAGCAGATCACACTCACACACAGACTGACGGGCCAGCTGATCCAATAAGCCTGTAGTGACATATGAGCAAAGGAAAATCAACTTACTTACAACATCTAGAGGAGGAAAGAATTAGTGGAGAACGAGCCGAATGTTTGTCTTCTTCCTCCGACTGATAAAAAGGAAAGAAAGAAAGAAAAAAATCAGCCATATTATGCCACATAGACTAGTACAACACAACTCCCAGAATCCTCAAAAAAAAAATATTTGTGCAGCTAAAAGCAATTTATTTCCAATGGCAATTTAGCTAGTACAACATCTTTTGTGATTTTCCTTTTTTTTTTTTTACTTTAAATAATGAAAAATGTATAAAAAAAAAAAGAAACACACATACAAAAAATAATAATAATTAAATAAAATAAAATAAAATAAAATAAAATAAATGGACATAGAATTTTGATCTTATTATTATTTTATGACCAGAAACTACAGTAACAGCGAAGTTACATAAAAGTCATAAATCTAGAACAGCTATAGGGAATCAATTGTCAGCAATTAATAAAATTTTAACACCCATTAAACACCAATATATTGAAAAAATATAATAATAATAATAAAATAAATAAATAATATTATATATATATATATATATATATATATATATATATATATATATATATAATATTAATATTATATATATATATATATATATATATATATATATATATATATATATATATCTGGTAACTGGGATTCTGAATATGTTTAAGCAAACCAATAAGAACACTGTTCTGTCGGGAGCTATGGCAAGTTTGTGTGAACTTTTCTTGTATATGCACAGCATGTGTGAGTGTTTGTGTGTGAGTGTGTGTGTGTTTCCAGAATCTCTCTGCCACCAAACTGACACTGGAGTCAGCTGTTAATCTGACAAATCCCTGACCAGTCTTACACCCACCCATGTTCACAGAACAAGCTCAACAACATATGCATGTACAAACCTGCATGTGCATGTACAAACACATGTGCACTTTTCATTTGTGTCTAAAGGGAACTGCAGTGGACGTGTGTCGAACTTCCACACTTCACTGTGAGGTTCCAAGCGTGACTGGAAGCCGGGGTGCGTGTAATTCTATTGAGAAGCAGCTTCTGAGTACACAGAGAAAAGCTTCCTCTCACTGTGGGACCAGACCTAATCTAGCACTGAGAGACGAGCAGGATTATCAGCACGTCACTATAAACCTCACCCTGACTTAACTTAACATTTACAGATAATATAGAACTTCAAATACATATCGTGCTTCATAGAATATATAACAAGTTACTGTGTTTTCTATTAAGTACAATGAACTTTCAGTTATATTTGTTTAATTTAAAGGTAATTTTGCAGTTTGGTTTTACAGTGTAAACTATCCCTTTAATAAAACAGGTTATATACTTCCTGGGCATACTACATGAGCCAGATGAACAACTAACAATGAAAAATGGGAATAGGAATAGAATGCTAAAACTCAATGGAAAGTTAGTTAATCTACACACCTACAGGATATGATAAATGTTCGACTAAATATTGTAAAAACTTACTTAGAAACTAACTTGCTTTGCAACGATTAGTATCGTAAAAAGCACTATACAAATAAAAAAGTAACACTAAATAGCAGCTTTCAAACCTGTTTATAGCCACATACAAAATTCCTGCAAAATTGCATTGCACGTGGTGTTAATGTGAGTGTTTGGGGAAATGTGTGAATTTGTCATTAGATGGTTATTCAGTTAATGTGGTGTATTTGTAATGCAGATCAGCTGTCGCTATAAGGTGAGCTCGCAGTAGAGAAAAAACCCCAGAGAGTCGACTCAGACTGTCACAGCCAGTGTTGAAACACAATTAACAAAGACGTGTGTTAAGAATTCCTCCAGTCTGATTCTGTGCAGATTAGCAGCGATTCATAATTCATTAACCTTGGCTGACTTTACACTATAGATTAATTTTTAATTGCAGTTCAGCGGCGCAACAGGAAGGTCAGCTGTGTGATGTGTCGCGACATCACTTCCTCCAGGAGCCCAGGTCCGCGTTGACACTTCATTTTGTGGCTCCTCTTGGAGAAAATAAAATAACAGCAGCTCATCTGAAGTGCTCTCTTCACACGCTGCAGCGCCGAGTAAAACCTGTCACTTACACTCCATGCGGAGCCAAACCGACAGATAAACAAGCCAATAGCATAACAATTTACATCAATATGAGGGCCAACACAGAGAGCAGGAGCTGAACAAGTCTTAAGCCCGAAGGCAGGGAGAAAGAGAGAGCGACAACTCGTGTATACAGAAAAGGAGAGACAGAGATTCCCGTTTATTGTTGTGCAAGTCTGCAGGGTAAAAGCGTGAGGGGCTTCTGAGAGGTAATAGATCAATATGCACACTGAAGCCAGTCTGGGTCCCTACGGCTGAGACGGATCGTTCTCGCACACACATCGAGAGGTGAGCCCAGGGCAAGCCAGTGGACTCATCAAACACAAAGACCTATTTCATGTGCAATCTATAGGCCAGCCGGAATGACCTGCCGGCTACGAGACACAAAGTACTTAAAAAAGCACCCTTGTCAGCAAATATCAAAATCGATCGGCATGTAAATTCAATAGGGCCCGCGTAGAAGTGGCTGTTTTGTGTGCAAATGACTAGCTGTTGCTTCAAATGGAGTCTGTCGGCCTATCGCTCGAAATATTCTATCTACACATGCAAATAGAGCACAGTTCTGCCCCTCAATATACCTAGCCACATAAACCCAACCTGATTGGACAATGAGAAGTGCGTGTGAGCGCCAAAACAAGCTTAAGGCTCGCCAGCACACTCGCACATTCACATACTGACCCAATAACTGAAGACTTAAGACAAATTAGCACCTGCCTATTTAATTACAGCTCCGACTTAATTAAACTCCCAAGGATTAAACACTGCTAACTGGCAGAGGCAAAAATATTACAAATACAAACATGTGTGCGTAGCATCATGCTGCGAATCCATTGTAGCCTGCGAAATCTGTTACTTCACGCTATTACATCATGTGTGTTTTTATGTCAGGATGATGCAAAATCAAAGCTAAAGTGTTTTTTTGTCGATTTACCTTTCATCTGCTTTCTGTAAACACCAAATATGAATAGCGCAGCCGTAGGGTGGATCAGATTATAATCAGCCGAGACATTTAATCTATTCTTTACCCGACACAGTGATCGAGCCTGGTTACACTGATATGACAGGTTGTGCACTGGACAAGATTATTCCCATGCTTCTCCCAGATCCCTGAATTTACTAATAGTCAGGCTTGTTGGATGGAGAGGTAGAAGAGAGACTTAAGCACAATCGTGGATAAAAAAAATGAATAAATGTAAAACTTTTTTTTTTTTTGCTCAAGTGACAACATGAAACAAATGCACTTTTAAAAATGAATGTGTCTATTTACAGTACTACTTTAATCTTAAGTATATAAGTTGTTCAATAATAACATACTTTTATCTCAGCTTAATGGGATGAGACATCTATGAGAAGTAAATCATAAATATTTAGAATTTGTATAGAATTTGTTTGAGCACCTTGACCAGCTAAAAAAAGAGAGAAAAAAGAACCGTCTCAACCAGTGGCGTTTAATTTTATTGTTTGAAAGTATATTTATTTATTTATTTATTTGTTGGTTTGTTTGTTTGTTTTCATTCATTCATTCATTCATTCATCATTTATTCATTCATTCATCCATGCATTGCATTGAAATATAGAGGATATAAATACATTTGATTGCTTAAAGAGCCACACAGATGGGAAATCAAAAATTACCTGTATTACAGTGTATGATGTAGCTGTCCATCAGTGTAAACAATGTGCAAATAATTAAACCAAAAAGTACACGATTTATAAAGTTATTGGCTTCTAAAGTAAAGAGTCGACTCTGAATCGCTGAAACGAGTCGTTATAGATTTCAAATCTTTTGCCCATCTCTATGTACGTCACTAGGAACACTTTGCATAATAATCTCATAATAATATATAATGTCACATATATAGTAGCCTAAGAACAAAATAGCCAACGTATTATTATTATTTGAGGCACTTTCTTGCAGAATTTCACTGAACATATCAGACAACGAGAGTGCATGCCCCTCATCTGGTGCAGAGACCAGTCTTTTTTTCTGCGCTCTGATCGCTGCTTCTCCGCATCCAGCGTGGCCTGGATCATTTCTCGTGCGTGCTGCCTTATTTCCGCATCCAAGTAATGGTCTTTATAACGCGGATCAAGCACATTCGCGATGAAGTGCAGAGGATCCGAAAAGATCTCAATGAGACGTGTGCTAACGTACTCTATAAGACTGTACTTTTCTTTGTTTTCACTTCGTGGTCCGTCTTAATCTCTTTGTTAGGAGATGCTTTAGTGCTGTGAATAAAGGAATAAGAAGAGAGAGAATGTTCTCACTGGTGTGAAGTGAATCTCGCGGGGAGCTCGTGGTCTGCGCTATGCAGGTGCACGTGCAGGTCACGGTTTCTGTTTGCATCATCACAACATTTCGGCCGTGTTGTTTCGGTGATAAAAGTCTATCGGCCGAAAATGAAAATTTTCGAAAATTTTCGGTGGCCGAATATTCGGTGCATCCCTAATAGAAAGCTTGACATGTCTACTTTAAAACTAAACAAGTGCTGCCGAAAACAGATATTCTGTGATAAAGTAATCCATATGAAAACAACGCGATATCTGTTTCTCATGTCTCCCTTCGTGACCACGCCCCCGCGCTGAACGCGGTATTCAGATTCAAACTGAAGCGCGCGGTTTGAATACACCCACACAGAAGAAAAAGCAGCGAGTCTGTTCAAGTTTTTTATTTTACTGTTTGCTTCGCGGTGAGAGGAATAAGACATAATTCACCCCAAACAGATGCTAACGCATAGTTTACCGTGGAGGTGCAACCAATCAAACCTGACTATGTTAGTTGACCAATCAGAACACAGTATGCTACCGAAAGGTGGGGTTTAAGGAAACTGAATCTTTTGAACAGCTTCGCGCGAACCGTTTCGGGATCTCTGAGAATTGAGGTAATTTTAAAATGATATTTTGACAAAATGACAATGTTTTTAACCTTGGATGGATTTAAACCTAATGTACAGGACTTATAAACAGTGATAGGAAGCTTAGAATTTTCATCTTACTGGCTCTTTAAAATTGCAACATTTACTTGTCTTTACAACACAGCATTAAAAAATATTTCACACTTTTTCACCAAATATTTAACAGTTTTCCCCAAAAGAACGGATGAGATCTAAATTTGAAAACCAATGACTTAGGGAAAAAAAACAAAAAAAAAAAACAATTTACCTGCTCAGTAGTAATAGAAGCATTAAAATTCAATGACGCATCTCTGACTCGTCTCTGATTTGAAATGCTCTTTACCTTTTCTGCACCAAAATCAAACGGCAGCACACTTCCATAGCAATATCTTACTGCCCGCTTAATGTGAATTTAATGATAGCAATCTCCTATTTAACGTCAGTGTGTTCTGTAATGGAAGGCTCTCAGTGGGAGAGAGCTGGAGAATCATACGGTAAGACGCAGGAGCGGTGCTGGGGCGATGCAGCCGGAGATACTGTGAACCCGGCAAAGTAATCACACGGTACAAGAGTAAATCAGCCACAACATTTAGAAGTCTGGAGCATGTGAACAAAGCCCAGGAGGTAGTTAAGACTGGTTCTTAATGAGCTAATTAGGTTTGTTTAGGCAGCTTTTACATGCTGCTGGTAATGAGGGGAATGAGAGACAAATTTCTTTGCCAAAGAGGAGAGGATGTGGAAAGAGTTGTAAAAAAGAGCACTGACAATGGTTGTTTTGAAATCTTTCCATGCATGTTCTTCAAGCCAACGTTTCCAGATCGGTGTTATCAGACCTTTGACGTCAAACCTTGTAATGAAATAACACTGTCCAATTTCTCAGAGGGAAACAGCTTGCTTCCTTGCACTGACCGCAGACTGAGGTTTCATGTCACCTGTGCTCCGATAGCCAGGTTACAACAGACACACACACACAACCAGATTAAAACAACACATGCACACCCCACCTGCTGTCTGCTCTCACACTGGTGGCAAAATAATAAAAAGATTACATCTATTAATGCAACAAAATGCATCATTTCAAAGCGCTTGAGCATTCCGAAAAACACTCATCAGTGACTGTGGCCTTCACCGTCTGATAAAGCACTGCAGCAACAGGACCATCACAAGCCTGTCGTGCATAATTAATGAAAGAGATGAGAGCTGTTAGCCACACTCACACACACACACATACACACACAAAAGCTGAGATGCCTGGTACCAGGGTAAAAGAAGTTAGATGAATGAGATAGGACGGTTTAATTTTAAATAGCTGTACAGAATCTTGTGCATCAAACAGGAAGTCTTTTCTTTGATCTGAACCGCTGACTGCCCAATGCCATCAAATCGCACACATAAATACAGGTGATTGTGTAGAGCTGACAGTTCAAGGGTGAGTTTTACAAAATGGCAAGGGATGTGATAGTCATATTTCAAAAGTATTTGAAAAATGTGTATAAAGAAAATGAAGCCAGTTTGTGAAGTGAGATTTCAAACATTACTTTTATTCAGCAAGGACACAATAAATTGATCAAAAGGAATATTTGTTATCCAATAAATATTTCCATTTCAAATAAATGCTGAATATTTTATTTATTAAACAATCCTAAAAAAAATTTATGTATTGTTTGATAATTGATGATAATAATAATACATTAATATATTTTACCAAATATTTTTTTATGATGATGATGACGACAATGAAATGTAGCCATGGTGAGCACATTAAAAAAAAAAATAAAAAAAAAATTCTTTTTTTTTTTAAAGGACTTAAAATAACTCTAAGCTTTTTAATTGTACTGTATTATAACTACACATCAAGTAAGCACATCAGTATAAGTAAATAAATAAATCACAGTGCAATAGATAAATAAATCTCAATGTTAAAACAAATAAATACTTTTTTTTTGTTCTTTTCTTGAAAAAATGTACCTTTTCCCCATTTTGATTTGAGGATGAAGTATAATCCAGCCATTTTCTGTGTAATTCATCCTCAAAGGGAAGCATGCTGAGAAGGTCGCTGAAAGCATTTGTCTGAACTAGCAGTGCTTTCCATTTCTCTACCTAGAAATGTCCCTTTAGTCTTCTCTACAGAGCATAACACGAATGCTTTTAGCACCTATAATCAATAGAAGAAATTGTTTCAATATCACTGATGTGTGCGAGGTGAAAGGTAGTGGAAGGGTTTAGACGGGTACCCTACAAGTGGTATATACACAGACACACACACACACATCCACAAACAAGGACAGAAGAACACCTATAGAAGGGTCATCACATACAAAATGTGCCCAGGTAAGATCTTTCTCCTCCAACTCCCAGGAAATGACTGCATACATGCGTGAGAGAGAACCTGTGTGTTTTGTGTTTGGGAAGAGGGTGTTCAGAGGTTAAACTTGTACTCCTGAAAGTGTTCCCAGCAGAGATTAATCATTCCGGGCCGGGATGCATCATCGCAGCCATAAATCATTGGGCCTGACCTCTCTCTTGTGATATTAGTGAAGAGCGGTGAGTGGCGAGATTGCTCTCTGCGTGATGGTTGCCACAAATGGTTTGCACATTACATATCTATCAAAGTGCATGTATCTCAAGTCAGGTAAATATGGAAACAGCAATTGCATCTCTTTCTTAAAAGCACTCAGAGGCGTTTTTGGGATTAAAATGCATCAGATATAAGTGAAATAGGTGTCCGGTGATGATCACATCAGTCATTGTAACACAACAAACACAGAGTATGCCAAAAAAGCAGCCATTCAGATACATCTGTTTTGAATCATGGGCCAACCCCAAATGCATGTTTGCCTTGAAAGGCAGTACAGGAACCGCACACCATTCAAACGGTCATTTGAAATGAAACTGAGCAGTCGCATCTCTTCACAAAGAGCTCTTACACAAGGACGTTAGCAAAGCATACAGTCATTAGGTCACTTCAAGAAGCAATTTTGCCATTTATGATCACATGCACCCTCCATAGTACTCACTTCAAGTGCTTTGCCCTTCTAAGTGAGTAGGGCATACTGATGCTCACTTCTGAATGCAGTTCATCCCTTTTTGCTTGTTCAGATTTGCTGACATGTCTTTAGAGGGTGTGGTGGTGTAATTCAGTGGCTAAGTCAGAAAAAAGTTAGTAAAAAAGTCTCTAATTTCTTACAGCAACTATAAAATCACAAACACGTGAACTCTTGTATTGGCACAGACCTAAGCCAAATATCCGGTTTAGCTGCAGATGCTCAAACTGGCAGCGTTCAGGAGGTATTCACTGCTCTTCTGCTTCACTTCTGCTGCTTGTCTTGAAAAGCATAAACATCTTTTCAGATCACAGCACATTTAAATGGGATCAAGGCCAATGGGATTGCAGACTTATTGTAGTTGTCCTCTTTTTTCCTGAGTTTTGCTGTTGGTACATGTTCTTTTGCGTTTTCTAAAATACATTGACTTTGCTCTCGTGTCAGCAGGTCAATGCTGAAGCTTTGCTATAGAATATGCATGTGGCCTTTAGCAAGCTAACAGAGAGGGTTTTGCTTTTTTCCAGAGAGCAATTGAGGGTTTTTTTTTTCTCTGATGAACACAGATGTTATCACCTGCAAGAAGTCTCTACAGACCCTCAGCGGTGACCCTAGGTTTCTGTGTCACCTATTTTAGTATTCTGTTCGTCCCTTTACACTAATCACTGTAAGAGACCCACTGCTAGAGAGAGCAGCTGCTGAATTTCATCTTATAAATGGAGATCTGAGTGTTTGTGCTTTCTTCAGCTCGCATCAGAATGAATGCATTTAACAAATGAGTGCACATGAATGTGATGTTTAATTACCAGAAACCAGAGAAACTTTGTTTTTCTTTGAGCCCTAACTTTCTCTAAAATACTCATTTTAGCTGATTTGTGAGCGGTTTATCTTCAACCAAACTGTGAGATACTTAACTACATAGATAAACTATCAGTCACATGGTTATGGCTCCAGTGCAACTTTTCTAACTGCTAAAATTTATAAAAGCATTTATGAGAGTTTCAAGTCATCAAATAATTTATCATTATTTATTAATTTGCCTTAAAGCACTACTAATCAGCAAATACCCATATCTTCTAAAGCGCAGGCTTCTTATTCTCATTTTCTTATGTTGTTCTTTATTCATTATTTCTTTAAACAGAACTGTAAAAAACCCTCTTAAGAATTGAATGAACTAAACATCACGTTAGCTGTAGAAACATCTGAGTTTATTTAATTACTTTTGTCTAGAGTCTCAAGAGATGTTATCTGATCTAAACTCTAAACAAAAATCCCCTCTCTCTCCATCTGTTGCTCTCAACGTCTCTCTATTTACCATCTTCTTTCTGTTAACACGTAGTCACCGCATAAAAATCTTTGTGATATAATAATGCAATTATTTCAGTCAACATAGTCATAACTACAAATGTGTGTGTGTGTGTGTGTGTAATTAAATACTGTAAATAATTATCAATATTATTGTTTTTCTGTGTGTTTGATCAAATAAATGCAACCTCTGTGAGCAATAGACATTTCTTTAAAAAGAAAATAGTAAAAACACACAAAGTGATGTACCATCCCTCAAGAGCTGCAAATTAAATTAACAATCAGCTAGAACATCAGGAGCCAAGATAGAAATGAGAGGGGAAAGAGAGAAAGAGAGAGTACTGAATAAGCTTTAAATGACAACATGTTGATGAAACAGTACAGACTATAGCTCAATCAGTTTCTGGTAAACATCTACAGTTAAAGCACGGAAATTAACACGAGTGAATAAATTTAGATAGAACAGCATTTGAGTGTCCCCTCGCTTTCACCCCACTGAATAGAAGAGCCAGTGCCAGGAATCACAGTCGGATGATGGTTTTGGGAAGCTCTGCTGTAACTCAGCACCAATTCAGAGTGCCAGCGGCGAGGTATCAGAGCGGGCAAGACACCGGTGACAGATGTCTAGGGGGTTCTTCCTCTCCGATACAGGCTGAAGATAGCATCCTGGGCCATTGCCAAATCAGCACTGAGTTTGCCTTTGCAATAAGACACCATCAATCAGGAACTCCCTTGCTAACAGCTAAAACCCATGTTTATACAAAGAATCACAGAAATTCATGAACCAGCTCCCAGAAGTTAAAAACTCCATGAAATGGTTTGACAAGCAAAGTTAACTTTTCTGTGCTGATGTATTTCCTATTACTGAATGTAGAGCACGCAAACTTGCTTTACAGAGAAAGCTACTATAGTATTATTATAAAGCATATGTATTTATTTTTGCTACTTTAGGTCTGGTATAATAATAATAATTATTATTATTATAATTATATGTATAACATCATGTTAGCTGTAGAAACATCTGAGTTTATTTAATTATATATATATATATATATATATATATATATATATATATATATATATATATATATATATATTAGGGGTGTAACGGTTCACAAAATTCACGGTTCGGTTCGATACGATACACTGATGTCACGGTTCGGTTCGGTTCGGTTCGATACGTTTTAGATACAGCAAAATGTAAAAACATCTCAACTTTTCAGAATGCCGCAAGCGCACCGCGAGTCATGTGACAAGAACTAACCAATCAGCTTCATCCTTTCCCGTAACAACGTTGAGAGCTCAGCCAAGATGAAGGATCAGCTGATCATAGTTGTATATGGATTGCAATTTTGAAATAAATTTAGTAGCAGAGCTACTGCAAGCGATTTTTAGAGCTGCAAATCCATTTATCCTTCGCTGAAATTTCCGCGTCTCATGGAGAGAGCACGTCATTGTTGCTTAGCAAAGACAGACGCCTCATGAGCGAGCCCGAGCGCTTCTGCCCGAGCGCTCTCTTGCCATCACCATTATAGCTTAAAGGGAATCCAAAGTGCACCCAAACACCAGACCTGTTGGTTATTGGAGGATCTTCTCATTTCTAGTCTGTTAAACGCATTGGCTATTTTGCAACGAGCCTTCAGCGCGTACTGAGTGAGCGAGCGCCTGCTGAGTAGCCTAACATAAACATATAAGATGGTGTTTTTTTCTTCTTCGGGAGTGTCAGGGGCGTTGCCTGTTACGTTGTTTGGGTTATTGGGCTACCTTGTTGAACGCATATCATTATATTTCTATCTCTCTCTTTTTTTTTTTTTTTCCAAATATAATTAATTACTCCAACGAACCGTTCGGTATACATAATGTGTACCGCGTACCGAACCGAAAGCGTCGTACCGAACGGTTCAATACGAATACGCGTATCGTTACACCCCTAATATATATATATATATATATATATATATATATATATGTTTTGGAAAACAATTAAGCTGCATTAATTTGATTATTCATTGAAAACTGAAATACCTGTTTTCTATTTTAATATATTTTAGAATTGTATTTATTTCTGTAATGTAAAGCTGAATTTTCAGCATCATTACTCTAGTCTTCTTCCGTGTCACATGATTCCGAAATCATTCTAATATGATGATTTGCTGCTCAAGAAGCATTTCTTTTTATTATCAATATTGAAAAAAGTTGTGTTGCTTATTATTTATTTTATTTTATTATGTGTATGTGTATGTGTGTGTAAATGTATATCTTAAGTTTTTCAGGATTCAGTGATAAACAGAAAGGTAAAAATAATTTATTTTGAAATGGAAATGGATTATAAGTGTCTCAAATGACACCTATGCTCAAAGTATTAATTATTTCAAAAAAAAAAAAAAAGAAAAAGAAAGAAAAAAGGATACGACAACAAACTTTCAAATTGTATTATATAATATATATAATTCATACTAATAGCAATCCAATCCTGCTTTGCAGCAATGAGAGCAGGAGAGACTCTTCTCGTGCTAAAAGTTGCTTTTAAGCTGCTATTTAATTGTAAGTCTGTCTGGGTCATGGATTTGACACCATCACCTAGTTAACGCTTATCAACAGCAACCTGAGCTGTGCCGTGTTGAGGTAAGCCGCATCTGTCCCGGCCTGACTAGAAGTGAAAATATCAGCTGTTAACTCTGTGGTCAATGTCGGCCTGACCTATCATGAAGACATATTGAAGATTGCAGATACAGTTCATCAGCACTCTGATGTTCTCAGCTGTCCGTGTGTGAATGCGGTTTTAGATGCATTAGGGTTATTATACACTCCCACCCAACACTGTAATCTCTTAATCTGCTGAGGACTGGAATCACAGGCTGCATCTGTCAGAGTGCTTGACAGGGGAGAGACCATACACCTAATGTGTCAACACACCACACAAGCATTTTGTGACTTCCTGTGAGAAAGCATTTCAAATCTGGCACTTTATGCCAAGTCAACAGTCAAAACCCTCACCACAAGTGCACACACACACACACACACACACACAGACACATTCATCCATTAGTGCATCTCCATACCTCGGACAAACACTCCATTCCCTGACACACACACACCATCTATCTGGTCTCATTCCCAACTCTCCTTCACACGCCACAGACCTGGCTGAAGGACGCAGGACTGGGGAGGGGGCCTTGATAATGATGCAGACACTCCTATAACTGCAAATGGATTTCGCTACATCAGCCAAGCCAATATGTACACACAAACACATCTACAACAACACACTCACACAAGCGTGAACTAGAGTTTTGCTTAACAATGCTAATTGGTTGAAAAGGGTCAGGCTTATGTTGACAGTAATGAAGACTGATGCTCTGGTGTGTCCACAAATGTGGGAGACGCCAGTGTGGGTATAAATAAATACTGTCAGCGCTAACCCAGATCTGAAGTCTTGTGTACACGCATAAAAAGAGACTGAGTATAGTTCATATAACACATATTATAGCAAGCCATTGGAATACAGTAAATTTACAACAGATTAACAGTTTAAAACCGTGTCTACACAATTCAATGTAAGATATAAATAAAAATACACACACGTACAGTATATATTTTGAAAATATTTAGATGTTTATACATTTATATATTCATATTCTTATATTTTACATTATATATACATATATTTAATATATAAACCTAAGATACTTTTATTAAATATATACATGCATGTGTTTGTATTTATATATGCATAATAAATATACACAGTACACACATATATTATGTAAAAAAAACTTGTATTTTTGATGTGATTAATCATTTGACAGCACTAATAAATATTATACAGTGCCCTCCATTAATATTGGCACCCTTGGTTAATATGAGCAAAGGCGTTTGTGAAACTAAATCTGCATTGTTTATCCTTAAGATCTTTCATTTAAAATAAATAAATAAATAAATAAATAAATAAATCACAAAATTTTAACCTTTCAGCGAAGTAAAACAATTGAAAGTTGGGGGGAAATTCTGCTGATGAAATAAATGTTTTTCTCCAATGCATGTTGGCCATAATTATTGGCACCCCTAGAAATTCTTATGAGTAAAATATCTCTGAAGTATATCCCCATTCATATTTACCTGACTAGGAGCATGAAATTGTCCAGCCATGACATTGATCATAAATATGAGGAAACAAATGCCAATTCCCTTAATCATCCATCACAAGGAGTAAAACCAAAGAATATAGTTCAGATGTGCAGAACAGAAAAGATTGTTGAGCTTCACAAAATAGAAAGTGGCTTTAAGAGAAGAGTTAAAGGATTGAAAATCCCCATTTCCACCATCAGGGCAATAATTAAGAGGTTCCTATAAACTAAAGATGTTACAAATCTACCTAGAAAAGCATGTGTGTCTATATCATCCTAATGCACAGTGAGGAGGAGAGTTTGAGCAGATAAAGACTCTCCAAGGATCACAGCTGGAGAATTGCAGAGATTAGTTGGGCCTTGGGGTCAGAAAGCCTAAAAAATATAAAATATTAATAAAACAGCCCCTACATCACCATGTCTTTCGGGAGGGTTTCAAGAAAAATTATCCTCGCTCATCCAGAAACAATCTCCAGCATATTCAGTTGTCAGGCGAAACGAAAAAAAAAGAGCTTTTGAGCAGCAAACCAACCATATTCGTTTAATACAAACAGGGATGAAAAGTACCCCATGTCCAGGGTTAAATATACTGCTGGATCTTTAATGTTGTGGGCCTGTTTTTCTGCTGGAGGTCCTGGACATCATGTTCAGATACATGGCATTGTGTATTCAATCAGATACCAACAGATACAAATTCTAAACCTGACTGCCTGTTATTAATCTTATAATGGACCACTCTTATTACGGAGTACTCCAAAACAAACATCAATATGAACACAAAAATCAGTCACTGATCACAAAATGAAGCTTCTGCCATGGCCATCCCAGTCCTCTGACCTGAACCCTATAGAACATGAGTGGGGTGAACTAAAGAGAGGTAGCACCAACATGGAGCTGTGAATCTAAAATATCTGGAGAGATTTTGGATGAAGAAATGGTCTCTGATCTTTTATCAGGTGCTCTCCAAACTCATCAGGCATTATAGGAGAAAACTCAGAGCTTCTATCTTGGGAAAAGGACATTGCAATAATTGGGTGCCAATAATTGTGGCTAACATGAACTAGAGAAAGCAATTATATATATACACACACACACTCATATTTTGTTATCATTTTCTCACCCTCATGTCACCACAAACTTGTGAAACATAAATTATAAGAAATTTCTGCTCTCAAAACTTTTTTACATAAAATAGCAATCAATATTAACCAATACTGCTTCTTCAAAATATTTTTTTTCATTTTTTAGTTCAGAAGAAAGGAAGTTGTACAAAGTTCGCTCAAAGTTATTTCGTTTTTCCATTGCATACATTGGTGTGACTATATGGATGTTCTGATTTGAACTGAGGTGGCCTTGAAGCTTTAAGATCCATTCACCTAGAAGAAGGAAGATGAGTCTAAAGCATATATTTAAACAAGTTGGACATTTGTTGCTGTTTGTAAACATGTCTTTACATAAAATGTGAAAAATGACAGTCTTACGAAGCAAGGCTTCAGGGTACAGGGGGATGCAAACAGAAGGAGTTTACATTCAGCAAAGGTGCTCAGCAGAGCCGGGTTGAGTCGAGCATCTGCTCTCATTTTGGAGTTCGTAGAGAGATCTGTGCTGTTCGTGGCCCAAAGAAGGCAACGAGCCAGTGTGTGAGCTTAAGGGGGTTAAGGCCACACACAAACACACACACACTAACTGAGAGAGAGAATGAGAGTGAGCACTGCTAAGTGTGATCGGCTCTACACTGCTTACTCTGCCATGTTAGCTGGAGTTACACTGTGCCAACTGGGCCAGGATGAGGGATTGTGTATGACATGCACGGCTGTCCGGCGTTAAAGCCGTTTAGCCATTCAGTGTGAGTATGTGTGTGTGTGTGTGTGTGTGTGTGTGCGCGCTTAGAGTTATCTACACATATACTGCTTACATCTAAATATTCAATTGGGTTTCACACACACCAGGTACCAAGAGGCTGATAACGATGTCTTGCAGGTGCCTACTTGATAGTAGGATAACCAGTCCAATTTTCATTCCCTTGAAAATGCATGTAGGATTTTTAGAAGTAAGGCACAAATACGCAGTTGGCCAGATTGTTAGTCTGTATCTGTGAAAACTGAAGAAGATTTGACTCATTCTGTTCAAACATCTCACATTCTCACTTTCTCGCCCTCTGCTGATCTCTACTTGGTGTCCATTAGTTTTTGAGCTCTAATTGAGAGATACGGTACATGAGAGGGGGATCAGTCGGAGGGAAGGATCGGGGGGAGATCGCGCAAGCAGATGAAAGCCAGAGACCCAGCAGGGAGCTTCCATCTCTTGATCTTTTCTATCTATTTTCTGACCGCCTCGTTCATATCGAAGTGCAGCAGTATCAATAAGTACACTAACTCACCTACTTTGAACTCGTCACATAGTTAGGGACATTCAGCCAACGCTAAGATAGTATAACACAAGATGATAACAGATATGATTCATAACTGTTCAGTAAAGTCATTCCACTTTCTTCTGAGACAGCTAAAATGAAAGAACTTGAGCAAGCGTTTCGGGGAGAGAACGAGAGGGTTCTTTAAACCTTGTAATTGGAAATTCGGTACTTAAAGAGATTCAATCATTTAAATTCTGTCATCATTTTCTCATTCTCATATCGTTCCAATTCTGTATGGATTTCTTTGCTCTGTGTAGCACAAAAGAAAACATTTTGAAAGATAATGGTAATCCAAAAGTTTTGGTTGCTAATGAATTTGTCATCCATAAAATGGAATTCAACGAGAACCGAAACTTTTTGATGTTATAAACATTAAATCAGCTGTTATTCCACAATATTAAACCTTCTGAAGGAAAATAGATGGTGAACAAATTGCAACTGTGCATAATGCATTACTTCAGAGATAAATGAGAAGAATCAATGCTTGCTCTTTGCCATTACATCCATCTATCTAAAGTGCACAAATAACAGGGTATTCTAGATCCAAACACATAATTGTCACTGCAAAACGTGCCACATAAATTGGAAACTACTCATTGTTGGGTTAACTTATCCATTAGATACAAAAAGCACCATCATGGTATCTACTGCACTCACACAAAAACATGCATCTGGCTCATAGCTTCACCATTTTTAACCAAATAATTTATCAGAAATTAATCATCCGACATCAAAACTTGTTTTGTGTATTCTAATGGATGATTTATGGAAAGCTCAGACAGTAAATAACATACTGTATGATGATCTGTTCCTCATATGCACACTAAATATAGTTAATGTGGACTTTTAAGATATGTATGGTTTGACATATCCAGTCACTATCCATGTGTTAACCAGCAGAGAAAACTCGTACAGGTTTGAAGCACCTTGAGTTGTGAATAAATGATGACAGAATTTTGGGATGAACTACCCCTTTAAGGTGCATAGCAGCAAAACAGTCAACCTTAGAGAGACAAAACACTGAATATTCTGCTGTAAACGGATTCAATAACACACTGTTTTCCCTGCTGAAACACTAAGTAGTGGTCTGTGCCTTCTCTGACCTTAACGGAGCATAATACACTAATTGCGGCTACACCATTAGCCATTTCTGGCATGTTCTGCAGCTGCTGATGATATATGACCTTATGCGTAGCTGTCAATAGCCAGAAGGGAAATAGATGCAGAGGGTCAGACGCTTCACCGAGAGCGCGCTCTCGTAGATGGACAGTGTCGGTATGCGGTCTCCTTGAACCGGACCGTCACGGACTGTAAGCCTGTTTCTCAACCATCTAGCTTTTAAACCCGCAAAACTGCAAAGCGGACGCGAGAGACAAATGAAAACTAAAAAAAAAGTGTCCGGCGCGTCCTTTTGGCGTTCCGCTCAAGCGCCAGAAATAATGAGGATGATGAAACCAACGAGAGAAATCCACATTACCACGACTAAGATCACACGACAGGGCCAGTTTAACCAAAAGGATCTGTCAGTGAAGCGACACTGTTTAGTTGCATTTTCAGCATTCATACAAGTGTAGAAAAACAGCCGGGACATTAACGCGTGCTGGTAAAAACACACAGAGCTTGACATATAAATGCAACATCTTACCTGTGCTGGACAGCCTTTTCATTTCCCGAAGGAAACTTTTATTTCCCTCGAGGAGCACCTTCCAAACGCGACGCCGACGAGTCGATACTTTTCTGAAGATAACTGTCAATTGCTTTAAATATAGAGCATCGCACGTGAAAGCAACTGATAGCGGATAAAACGCCTAACGCAGAAAGATAATGAGCACTGAATGGAGAGTCTGTTAGACGATGACCGTCCGTAGGGAAACCCTGCTGTCCTAAAATGCGCACGCGGCGAAACACGGTAAGATCGCGAGTCTCTACAACCTTCTGGTTTGATTAAGCGAAACAGTGGCGCGCGCTGAATGAGCGCGGGAGAGGGAGATCGGACGCTACCATTCACGCTGAGGGACAACTGACCGACGCCTCAAGCATCTGTCCAAGCGGATAAACATTAGAGCTGATGGAACGTGTGAGCCTTCGAGTCGCATTAAACCTAAGAGAGTGATTCAACTGTCATTTCCTTAAGGAGTAGCCTACTGTATATGCTCTCTCCTCAGGTACATGCCCTGCATGTGGGTGCACCTGCTTGAGATGTGAGAAGAATGAAAATTAGCTCTCTCTGTCTCTGTCTCTCTCTCTTTCTTTTTTTTCTTTTGGAGTGTCAAAAACACCTGTAATATCATATTCAGAATTATTTGGATTCAGTTATTCATGCAAGGCATAACACAGTTTACAGTGAACTTAATACTATCAAAAAATAAACCTAGAAAGGGTGATTAGGATCTAGCTACATTATCTATAAGCAAACGAATTCAAATGCCTATTTACAGAGAGAGGCTGTAATTTAGCACAAGAAAAAAAAAATAATAAAAAAGGAGGAGGGGGATTATGATTTTATTTGTCTCTACTAACAGCAATTCTAATAAAAATACACACTATTAACCAAATGCACCATAATCCACTTAAACCTGTATCATTTGCAGCCTTCTTGAGCAATGTCAGGGCTAAATTAGTTTATGGAGGTTTTTCACCTGTAGAAGAGATGTTTTGAAAGTGAGTGAATGTGACGTGGCATTCAGCCAAGTATGGTGACCCATACTCAGAATTTGTGTACCCATCCAAAGTACACACACACAGAGCAGTGAACACACACACAGTGAACACACACCCGAGCAGTGGGCAGCCATTTATGCTGCGGTGCCCAGGGAGCAGTTAGGGTTCAGTGCCTTGCTCAAGGGCACCTAAGTCATGTTATTGCCGGCCCGGGATTCGAACCCACAACCCTAGGGTTAGGAGTCAAACTCTAACCACTAGGCCACGACTTTGTGAAAGTCCTTTCACTGAAGTCTTTAGCACAAGTGAGTCAAGATCAATAATTTCAGCCTCATACCTGACAAGTAAATTTAGGAGGGTACAGTATGTCACAAATGGGGGGAGGGTTATTGCTCTGCACAGAAACAAGGTAACTGAAATTTGGTCTTTTAGTTCCACAAATTTGACACTTTGATAACCGCATTAATGCACCTGCAATGACATTACTTTAAAAAGGCACGAGAACAGGGCAGAATGAAAATGGGATGCAATTACAGCTCATAACCAGGGAGTCGTTGTTGAGCGTTTCTGCGTTATTCAATGCCAAACGAAGATCTACCACATATTTCCCTATAGGTTGGGAACATTAAAGCTTGATTATTTGAGAACACCTTGTTAGAAAAACCCCATGGCTGCTCATTGAAATGCACATTTCATAAATTTCTTACACTCTACAGGTGATTGTCTGATTTGGTTATGACCCAGCATGTGTTCCGTCATGAGATTTGTTTGGAGACAAAAATGGGGAAGCATTTAGTTTTGTCCCTGTCGGCTTGTGCCCCCCACCTGCAACAAGATAGAGGCCAGTGAGAAAGAAACTGTTTTGTACCAAGCTGTGATTCTCAATGAGGTTATTCTCTCTGCTTCAAACCAAGACTGCTCAGCATGGAGTTGTTTTCCTTGTCCCACAACCAAGATCAGTCGGCCTAAATCCATGTTCGGACGGTATTCGTCTCAAAGATACAATTTCAGCATTGCCACAACACTGACCATTTGTCCTCACACAAACCCACCTTTAGATTTTGTTACAAAATGTTGATTTACCTGTGATTTGCCAGAGAAAGTAAAAGAGTGGAAGTAAAAGAGAGAGCGAGTTAGTTTAAAGGTGCCTGCTGACACTTGTACAGTCTAAAAAAGCAGATCCACTCAATTCTCACACAATAGCGCAGATAATATGGAATATATGGATTTTTATATGGTACAAAGATATGATTAACAAAAAAGCTGTTATTTTAACATTTAATACATAAAAAAAAAAAACGTGAAAAATATATCAGAGGTAAAAAAAAAATGTTGCAGCATAACTCAGTTTCCAACATTGATAATAAATTGGCATATCAGAATGATTTCTGAAGGATCATTTGACACTTATGACAAATATCACTAAATAATATTTTGAAATAAATCATAATATAATTTTTTTTATCTTAAATTGTATAATATTTCACAGTATTAAGGTGTGTGTGTTTTTTTAATCAAATAAATAAAGTCTAGATGAACATAAGAAACGTCTTTTAAAACATAGAAAATGTTACTGATCCCAAACCTTTGAACAACACTGTATGTATATAACTTTGTATGTATAAAATTGTAATGCACATGAACCTTTGGAGTTCTTAATGCATATATAAAAATATAAGTTTATAGGCAGTACAAAATTAATGTCACAGTTCCAATAACTTATGACAAAAAAAAGACAGTTGTTCATGGTTCATAATCACCTGCATGAACATGTTGCAGAGAGCGATGAGGACTGCAGATGTGACCAGAGCAATAAACTGCGATGTCTGTAACTTAAGACAATGCTACAGAGAGACAGGAAGTACAGCAGATTGTCTTCGTAATACCAGACCACATGCGACCATATGAACCCCAAGATGTGTTCAAGAACTTGCAGTATATCTATTTACACATACAACTATTCAAAAGTTTGGGGTCAGTAATATTGTTTTAATCTTATTTTTACTACGGCTGCATTTATTTAATAATAAACTGTGATATTGTGAATATGTGTTTTTATAATATAAATTGAAATTGTAATCTATTCCTGTGATGCAAAGCTGAATTTTCAGCATTCATTACTCTGATATTAAGTGTCACTTACTCACGTACTTCAGTTTTTTGTGATTATTATGCATCAGACCTTCATTAAACGGATGGTGGTTGATCTACTGGCATACCGTTTGAGACTGGGACTAGGCTACTAGGTATATGAGAAAATCTTTCCATAGGAGACCAGAATTGACATGCAAACAGCACGCCAAAGTCACCTCATGTCAGAGAGCAGTCTATCAGTCTCTTTCCTGCAGATACCACACCACATCACGCCTGCGGAGCCAAATAATGTCTATTTTTGCATGTAAACACATGGTTTTGGAAGCCAAAGATGGAAAACATGATAGTCATGCTGCGCCTGTGTAAGTCTGAATGCAAAATAATATGTATGTGTTTGTTGGAAAGCCAGAAAAAGAGAGAAAAATCCAGGACAGGCGAGCAGTCAAAGCTCAGGTTCAACAAAGATATAAACTTGTAATTTCCAAAAGACAACAAAGGCAATGCCAGCGCCATGCTAAAATGATATGGAAGCATGAAATATTGCACACTGTATGGATGCACATGGATGTTCAATATTTCACCCCTGGGCTGCATTCCAATTCCACCAACGCTGTATATTTATGAGCCAGAGCTTCTCTTCTGACTCCAAATGAGAAGGGCAATGCAATCCTCTCCCTCAATCCACACCTGCTGCTATTAGATTTCCACCAAAGGCTTAGAGAGCCACAGAGAGCAAAGGTGTGCTTGTAAGCAGATGAGACTGTTAGAATCAGCATGAGGCCAAGCATAGGGGAGGACACAAAGCCCCTTCCTTTAGAAGCTTTTTCTCAGGGTTTGTGGGAGAGCCAAATATGCTCACGTTTGGAGGGGACTGATGCAGGAGTTAATTTACTTCCCCCAACTGTTCTGAGTGAAGAACTCCGATGTCAGCAGTGTTGAAGCTGCTTTCTTGAACCCTCATCTCTGAGGTAGCCTGGCAGAGGGTATTTTCAGAAGATTAGCTGAAGTCCTAATTCTCCTTAGCTCCTAAATCTTACAGACCTGCTATTTTCCACCAGGAATGAGGTACATGTGGGAACAACATTGGTTTATAATCTAATCTGACTCCTTTAGAAGCATCGCTTTGGTAAAGGGCAAATTGCTTTGGTAAACTGCACTGCTACATGCTGGAATTAGTGTGGAGGAGGCATTTCGCCTCACAAACCACAATGTAGGCGACACATTCTTTCTCTCCTAATTGCTGCATGGCAACGGACATTCTTGAACATGTAACAGGCCATTACTTACGATGGCAGAAGATGATGGGAGGTTTATCGATGGCTTTGATGTGCAATGAGCATTTCCTGATTGCTTTGCTTGCATCATCATTCATAACAGTGGCAAGTTCCAGGGTTAATGATGTCTCTGTAACTGCAAGCATGGCTTTGTGTGCATGTTCCTAAACCGCATTTGTTACATTTTGAGTAAGATGTATTGCACTGTTAATTATTTAATCAATTTTGATTAATTCCTAAAATGCAAATTAGCTCATTAAAAACCTGAATTTATAGAGTTACAAGTGATTAGCTTACAAAGCAGTACTGTGGCCTTGTGGTTAAGAGTGGATGGATATTTGATTGGAGTTAAATGCATATAATTGGACTGGCATAAAGAAAATGACAAGGGCTAAAATTCTGTATTAATAATTATAACAATTATGAATATTA
Source organism: Carassius gibelio (assembly GCF_023724105.1). NCBI lineage: Eukaryota > Metazoa > Chordata > Actinopteri > Cypriniformes > Cyprinidae > Carassius > Carassius gibelio. The sequence continues at coordinate 20,587,442 of NC_068409.1, read as the reverse complement.
TTATTATTATAGGCAGTAATTTAATTAATCATAACAATAAAAAAAAACGAATTATCACCATCATGTTCCCATTAAAAACCACAGTTTAGAAGATGCTATTTTCATAATAATAATAATAATAATAATAGCACCAGTATTATTATTATTATTATTATTATTATTATTATTATTATTAATAATAATAACGAAAACAAATTATTATTATTATTATTATTATTATTATTAATATTATGAAGAAGAATAAGAAGGGCGAGTTCAACAAAAGATAAAAAGTAAAAAAATAAATAATAATAATGATAAAGTTTGAGATTAATTATATTAATATTAACAAGAAAAAAATATTGAAATCTAAAAATTATCTCCAAGTGAAGTAAATTTACTTAGTTTACTCTCAAAACTATATCCGTGCGAGCTTGCAGCCATGTACACAAATTAGAGGCTGCTGCAGGGGGTAAGTGGGCATTTATTTGAAGGGGGTTGCTTTGTGGTTGGGGGGCTGTCTCCCTCAGTAGGGGGTGGTGCTGGAGCACAGGCAGGTTGCCAGAAGGATGTTCCAGAAGAGAAAAAGAAAAGGGGGGGGGGGGGGGATAGGAGCCTGGGAGAGAAGGATCTGGCTGAAGGGAGACGTGAGGCACAGCACAGCTGGCTCTTAATTGAATTTTTTACTCAGCACTTTCACAGCTGTTTTGCTGAGATGAATGAAGAGCTTATATCTGGCACACATCCCCTTAGACACACACACACACACACACATATAGTCTGCCTACCCAGGTCACATGACTGGATGCATCCCAAGCCTTTCTCTGAGAACAAAGTCTCACCCTACATGTCCAATGGTGTGGAGTGAGCAGCTATCTCCATTTCATTCTCTATGGGAGCCGAGTGGCAGGCTTGAGCAGGGAATTGTGGGATTGACAGAGGAGCAAGCAGTGAGACCATCAAAAAGTTGGAAAATGTGGAACCGGAATACAAATTAAGGACAACAATGCTAAGCAGGAGTCCATCACTGCGAGGTAAAGACAAGTCAAGGTCGTGATATCTCTCGTAAATTACCAGTTCAATCATGCATACACAGGAATTCAAACTAATTAAAACCTGGAATTAAAAATAGTGGGAAATAAATAAATAAATGCCATTATTTGTATTAAAATAATGTATATTAGCGACTAAATGCTTTCTAAATAAATATTAGTAGTAGTAGTAGTAGTAGTAGTATAAAAATATGTCCCAAACAGAATTATAAACTAATTTTTATTTGTACAAAATATATGTATATTTGTAACAAACCTTTTAAACAAACAAATAAATAAAACATCTAAAAGAAGACATTTGAGATGCTGCTTTATTACTAGGTCAACAATCAAATATTAGCGAATTTGAAACCAAGGTCAAGGTTTTTTGTTTTTTTTTTCAGATATTTCCCTCACGCAGCAGACTGTGCCAGTGAAAGCATATGGTCAGTCCAGTACAATTAACACTCTTATATCATTGTAGTGTACAGTTCACTTTCAAATACTTACACTCTTGAAAATAAAAATGCTTCACGATGCCAAAGAAGAACCTTTTTGTCTAAATGGTTCCATAAAGAACCTTTAACATCTGAAGAACCTTTCAGTTACAAAAAAGTGCTTTGTGGAGAAAGAAGGTTCTTCAGATTATAAAAAGGTAAGAAAGAGACGGTTGACTAAATGGTTCTTTGCAGAACAAAAAATGGTTCTTCAGAGGCATTACAGCCTTTATATTTAAGACTGTACAGCACTGTGTCAAGAAACTCCTAAAGCTGCAGGTACAGTAAGAGTTACCCTTTTTCCTCAAAGAGATCCACTTATATGTCTTTACATGTGAGCTTTCAGAAGACTGAAAAGAATAGGATAAAATAGTTTCCTGTACAGTAAAACCAATTCAGTAAGAGGCAAATCTTTCCACAGACAGGAACGGAGGTATAGCCACGGGAACAGCAATAGATAAATGAAGCTCCCTCCTGCATTACAGTTGCTCAGCCGTGCCGTTTAGTGCTGTATTAGTGCGATCCGGCCTGCCTCACTTGCCGATTCTTGACCACATCTGAGCCCCGTCAGCCTCTCCTCAGGACATCCCAAATGACAGTGTCTTCCGCTTCATTTGAGTGATTCCTTCACAGTACAGTTGACAACAAATGAAAGCCACCTCATTAGATCCCTAAGCCCTGAAGCTAATGGGCCACAGAGAAAACAGGACTCGGCTCCATCCATTAATTATAATAATAACAATACCCAAGCTCCTTGGGCAGCTATTTGCTTTTCTTTTCAATTAATTTCATCACACACACTTGAGGGAGAAGACACAGAAAGCGAGACACATAATTGCAGACACCGAGGTCTGCAATTATAGTGGCCGTAGTAGTTGAGCCGATCTTTGGGATCCACAGGAACAAACACTGGAGGTTAAAAGCGTCCCAGTGTGCTGCCCAAACAGCACTGCAGAAAGAGGGAGCTATTCAGCGTATTCATGCCGGGGCCCACGAGAGAGAAGATGGAAGGATAGCAGAGCCGTGCCAGGGAGACGGGAGAAGAGATAGACAGATACACAACGCAGATAGAAATTTCTCCCAGAAGAGGTGAGGCACAGAGGGGAGGAGCTTTGACATTCCTCTCACCTCTTATCTTCCCTCTCTCCTCCTCTCACCCTCGGGGCTCACGCTAGGTGTTTAAACACTCCGGCGAGTGCAATAGGACATCGCTGGATAAGACGGAGAAATCTGCAGACTGGAAAATGTGTTTATGTCTGTATGTCATCCATGCATAATGCAGGGTTAGAGCTCAGCGTTTCCCAGCTCACTCCTCTCACCTGCCCAGTTTATTCTCTCACCAACTGCAGGTTTCAACTATGAGAACAAAGAATGCTGGATATATGATTATTTCAGTAAATATATCTAATGTTAAAAACAATTTAAAAATCAAATGCGTTTTTTTCTTTTCTTTTTTCTTTTAGTTTTTCTTTTGTTTACAGAATATAGAACTGTTCAAAAGTTTGATGTTTGTTTTTGTTTTTACGTTACATAGCCTAGATCAAAAGTGTCCGTAAAGACTTTTACATGGTTACTAAATTAATAAATTATTTAATGTTTTCAGCTTTCTAGTGATCGAAAAATCTTGGAAAACTAATCTTATCATGGTTTATACAAAAATATTAAGTACTAAAAATATTAAATACTAAATATTTAAAATATTTGTCAACATTGATAATAATAGGAAATAGTGATTTCTGAAAGATCATGTCACACTGAAAATTCAGCTTTATATTAAAATCACATTTAAAAAATATATTAAAATAGATGTTATTGTAAAGTTATTTTAAATTGCAAATAACATTTCACAATTTAATATTTTATAAATTAAATAAATGCAGAGTTGGTGAGTATAAAAGACTTCTTTCAAAAAATCTGAAAAATCATACTGAAGCCAAACTTTCAAATGGTGGTGTATGTTTAAGTTTGTTTATTTATTAAATTGTTCTTATTACATTAAAATGTTTTTGCTGTTGTTCAAAATAAACCTCACACAATTCTGTTTAATATTCAAAACAAGAACCTAATTTTGTTACATTTATATTCTAAAAACTTAATTCAATCTTGAATTTATAAACGTTATTCAAGATACACTATCTGAAAATAGGCTTTTACCTTAAACCAGATTTGCCTCTCAAGATAATTTATCTTGTTTTAAAAAACCGAAAGGGACAAGTTTCAGACTGTTCGCCTGCCAGGAGGAGTTGGGCATTGGGGAAAATGGGTGACATGCTGCTGCCAGAGTGAAATACAGAGACCTCCCAGATTGGATTCTCTTAATGAATTCAGAGATGCTATGAAATCATCTGAAAACTGTCATTTATTTTGTCACTGGTGCCAGATTTATACACAAACAAATCAGAGAGAGAGATGACATTTTCACTCCCGCGATGTGTTGTCATGAAGCAAAACCAACAAGTCTGACAACATACGCTTCCTGCGTACTGCTTGATAATGGAGCACACGGATTACACATCGACACATGACGGACGGTGATGTCAAACAACCAGGAACATAACTTGGATCAAAAGCGAGATGAGGGTGTTTAAACACTCTTACGGATCATCTTTAGATGAAAATAAATGCATCAACAAAGTGTGATATATCTTGATGCCACCAGCTGATTCTGGTTGAATGATGTAAAGATGTAAGTCCTGAAACTGAAAATGCTGTTCTAATAATGGCTAAAAAAGATGCATCACTTAGCCTACATTTTCTGGCATATTTTGGCACTATTATCAATCTCACGCCGGAGTTCTGAAAACACATTATCTCACATTTATTGTTGCAGTCCATCTGGCTGCCCAAGTTCAAACTCCATGATGAAAAACTCATGAAATGACAGATGACTCATGAAATGAAATTGAGGTAATAGGCAATTACCGTCCAATCAGTGTATATCTGTCCTTCCAGAACAGAGGATTAAGAGGATTTTATTATTTGAAAATACATATATTTATATATCCTGCAGCTTGATATTTTTGTATAATTCTGCTCTCAAAGTGGTACCAGCAGGAGTTCAACTGATTTTCAAGGGGACACAATGCTTGAGGACAACAGATCTTTTGAAATGGATGCAATGTAAGCTGGAATAACACTCGCTCATTCTCTATCAGCGATTTTGGGCACTAGACTTGTGCTCTTCTCAGCAGAATTATTTGTTCAACCTAATAAAAGTTGTTATTGATGAAAACTTGTGAAACGGCTGCAGCTGAGTGTGAATAATGTACTTTCTGAGAACTAACACACACACATTCACACCGAAAGATAGATTTGAAACTCTGCCATCACTCAAAACCCTATGACTTTCTTTCTTGTGTGTAGAAAAGATATTTAGCAGAATGTCCAAGCTGCTTTTTGTTATACAATTAAAGGAGATTGGGACTAGGAACTTCACTCTGATAGATGACTATTCCATTAGTGACAATCTGAAGAAACTGTACATGGTTAAACAGTTTAATTCGGTTAAACTGATGGCTGCCACGCATTAGCTTTGTATGTCTCTTGAGATCCTAAAACCATTTTAGGATGATGGGGAGAAAATATGTGTTTCTGCAAGCGCTTATTCCAAAGATGTAGTCCCATGGAAATGGCTCCAATTTTCTACCTGAAATCATGTCCATGACTGCTGTCTGAAACAAGATGAAGTTTTGGCTAGGCAAGGAAATGAAGCTTGTCCTTGCCCATCAATCAGACAGTGTGCAGACAGACAGCTGTTTAATATACAACCACCATTAGAAACCTCTCTCTCTTTCTCTCATGTCTTTCCCTTGCCCCTTTCTATCTTTCCATCTCTCTTGCTCTCTTTCTGCTCCCCGGAGACAGAGCTCAGGTAAAGTGCTATCTATCCACCAACAGATCTCATCATAACACCACCTCCTGTCTCGTCTTACACCCTATCTTTCAAACACATATGTCTCTTCTGAACACTTATCAAAACTTTTAAATTGCTTCCAGAATGGAGAATAGAAAATTTATTTTGCATTATGTGTATTAATAGTGAAAATAGCATTCATTCATTCATTTATTAATTCATTCATTCATTCAATCAATCAATCAATCAATCAATCAATATTGCCTGACTGACTAATATTCAACCGATCTCATCAAAGTACCTATCAATAGCACAAGTTTATGTTTCGATTTGGCATACTGTTTATATGCAATATAGATGCGTATCATATGTACACGATAACTGCATATCATATTCACGCAAACAAATTTCTTATCACAAAAAAAAAAAAAAACTGTGTAGTATATGCACGTCAAACAAGTGTGTATCACATGCACGGCAAAGTCAATTTTTTGCATATCAATACCACGATTTTATGTTTTTATTTGGCATACTATATATATATATATATATATATATATATATATATATATATATATATATATATATATATATATATATATACACTATATATACTATATATATATATATATATATATATATATATATATATATATATATATATATATATATATATATATATAGTCATTAGACTGGGCTTGAATATTTCAGCTTATGTACTGCCACATACCACAAAAGAAAGAAAGAAAGAAAGAAAGAAAGAAAGAAAGAAAGAAAGAAAGAAAGAAAGAAAGAAAGAAAGAAAGAAAGAAAGAAAGAAAGAAAAGTTCATAAATATTCTTTCAAGAACAAAATTTTAAACAATGAAAACATGAATGAATGAATGAATGAATGAATATTTCACATAGGCCTACGCACTGTCACATGTTCTGTCCTGAAAAAAATATAAAAAAATGTTGTACTACTATTTATCAATTAAATTGCTATTTTATAAATCAATTTATAATTAATTAATTTTACACAGAGATAAAGGAAAAGTTATTTATGACAGATGTTTCTTTAGCGTCTTGATTTGAATCTCATGTCAGAAAATATTTTTGAGTTTAATTTATACATGTATTATGTTTAGTTCTTTATGAAGTTACTGGCAACGGTTTATTTGCTTGCCAATTTTTTTTAATAGCCAATTTTTGCATTTGGTGAATTCTGGACCTTGGGCATTCAGTAAACTGTCTCCCGATCCTTTCTTCAACATGTTGAGTCGGCTGCAATGTTACACCCACTGCCGGGTGATTTATTTTATATTTTCATGCCGGGCTGTAATTTGTTGTTTAACTGTCATGGTTTTGTTGATGAAATAATCCACTATCATTCTCTCATGTTTCTTTTTCTCTTTATTCTTCTTTTTCACCCTGATAAGAAAAAAACTGCAATTTAATTTGATTCATACAAAGAGTTCAGTCTGTGCGAAGACACAATGCACGCTCACACAATCAATATTTCCTCCGGCTCTCACTCCCATCCTCCTAATATATTGAAAATGAAGTTAGAAAGATTGATTCTGTATGCGGTGCAACGGGCCAGTAGAAAATTAAATGAAAATGTAAATGAACGCTGTTTTGTTTCTCCAAAGTTGCACAGCGAGGTTTTTGCTGTCCTCAATTTGTATAATTTGGTATTTGTAGCCATTCACAGATACAGCGTGACTCTGCGAGCTAGTTTTGATTATTTATGACCCTCGCTAATTCACAAAGTGTCAGGACAATGTGATGACAGGAGGTGGGGTGGCTGAATACATTGACTTTTTTTTTTAATACATTGAATTATTCCCCCTTCTTATCTGTTCTAGTGTTTTGCATTCAGTACAGACACGTTCCTCATTCAGGTGAGATTTATGAAACTATTCATCCTTTAGTGATTCAGAATACCTGATCATTAAACATGTAGCTATACACATGTGAACGAAAAAAAAAATATATATATATATCCGAGCGTCTTCATCCACCAACGAAAAAAAAAGAGGTGTAGGCCAGCGAGTTAACAGACCTCCACGGCTATAGGAAAATACAATCTTTTGTTCCACAGACATCTTAAGCTATATCTGCTCAGACGGTACTGTACATCACCATACTGTAATGGCTCTCATTGTTGTAGGGGATCTGAGAGGTGCTATTGTAGTCAGACTGAGTCTAAATGGCAGTGTGGGGGGACGTTTCTGTACTAAACTGCCTTTCTGATGACTGCTCACACTTTATCCTGAACACCTGCTTCCTGACATGCTCTCCCAATCTCCCAGACTCCCCATTAAGCAGAACATTGAGGGCAGAAGAAAATCTGACATAAATCCTCAAAAGAAAGGGATATTCCTGCAGATTAAAACACTCTCCAGGAAATGCAGAGACAAGTCTGCCATTAAAGCCCATTTAATCCTCTCTGGAACATGACGGGATTGTTACAGTACAGCGGAGATTGCCAGAGGAGATAGACGCAGTGCTCAGGCATCTCTATTTCCCCGTCCACTGGCGCGGTTTCCTACGCTCTATTTGTAAAGTCATCAAAAGATGGAAATTGAAAAGAAAGGAGAATGTCTGAAATGTGTTTTTGAATGATGCGAGGCAAAATCTCATGCTTGTCTCTCATCTAGTCTACTTCCAGACTCGGGGAATAATGGTTTACTTATAACAATCAGGACAAAAAGGTAGGTGTATTCAGTTACAGCTCCGTTTGTTTAAAAATAGAGAAAGCAAGCAGAATTTGTGTTTTAATGAATAACTGAAGAGATATAGCAAGATAGGATGGTGTGGTGGATGCTGGCATTGGCAACATCATGCTGGCATCATGCAACACAAGCAGTGGAAGTTCCTGTTTACCTCTTCAGTTTGACAAGAGTACACTTCTCTGATTGAACATGAAGTGTGACTTAGCGGGTAACTTTCAGAGTAGCTTTCCAAGGCTTCTGAGAATGTCTGATCTCACCTCTTACTCTCACATGCGCAAATGACACTGCGCTCATAACTCAGCTCAGAGTCAAACACTGACACACATCACAAACCAACTTCAGAAACTTCCACCTTAAAAAGGCCATTTTACTCACTTTTTTTCTGTAACAAAGACAAAAATTTTAAGTAATCTAGCATCTTCCTGTCACGGTTGTGTCAAGTAATGCACACGAGAACAACAATAGAATCAGTACTTTAATAACATCTAGGAAGAAGATAATCCACAAAGATGAGTGGTAGACACACACCAATACAAACGTAATACCAGACGCAGACTAGAAAAAAGGAGTGAGTTTGACAGCTAATGACAAACAGGTGATGGGAATTAACTAATGAGCTCTAATGAATCAATGAACTAAACTAGGACAGGAACAGAACCATATAAGGGCACAGAATGACTAAACAGACCAGATGACTAAACAAAGTGAACAAAAGTGACTATAAGTAATCAATACTTAAAAGGAATGTTTGAAAGATTGAAGTGATACATTATTTTTCATTTATTCATTCATTCATGCAATGATGTACAAATGACAGTAAAGACATTTACAATTGTACAAAGGATTTCTATTTCAAATAACTGATGTTCAATATTTCTTTCTATTCATCAATAATCCCAAAAAACTAAATCAATCACGGTTTTCACAAAAAATATTAAGTATTACAAATATTTCATATATTAAATATTCGATTCCCCCCCCCCAAATTTCAACACTGATAATAAGAAATGTTTATTGAGCAGCAATGCTGAAAATTCAGCTCAGCATCACAGGAATAAATTATATTTAAAAATATATTAAGATTGAAAACAGTCTTTGTGAAATGGAATAATATTTCACAGTATCAGTGTTTTACTGTATTTTTTTACTGTATTATACTTATTTCAAAAACTTAAAAAATCCTACCTAACCAAAATGGTAGTGTACATTTTTCATTATTTTATGTGACACAAAAAATAATAAAAAGAGAGATAAAAGCTTGTATAATGCATAGAATCTGCTCTTCACTGCACTAAAAAGCTTCCTTTGTTTGCCAGGAAGTAAAAAAGAGAGAAATATGAAATTGTCCATCCAGCCACCAAGAAAACACTGAGGATTTAACTTTCCCAGTCCCAGACGGTCCATCTGACAAACAGTGTTCATGAGCAGACCTGTAAAAACACTATGAATATCAATTAACAACACGGCCCATACTTACGAAGCAGCATTCACTGACCTCAAGAACAATGCCTAAGAGGCCTGGCAGTCACATGAAGTCTAACCAGACACGGAAATTTCTTTAAACAGGATTTATCCTGCTCTTCTGACTCTCAGACAGCTTTAACAATCAATCTAATGCCTCTTCCCTCAAGGTTTGCATAAGCCAGTGGCTGAGGAGTAACACAAGTGCCTTCACTGCTTCTGATTTATTTCTTTCTGCATGAAGATGAGACGCTAACAACCTCCCCTCGGACTAGGAAGCACTGATAATACACTCTTGTCTGGAAACATTTGAGCGCTGTGACTCGTCCCATTCAGTCTCTGATGTGAACAGAGGGAACACGGCCACAGCACTAAAGAGGAGGTTTCTAAAAATGATAAATCCCTTCCTTGAATTACAATAGACAAATATAAAACCACAATGAAAAGAATCTAATGCTTCAAAGTCACCAGATAGAAGAGGTCAGTTTTATTAAACGGCTGAAGTCAAACATCTAGACAGAGTGGAGCGGATTAATGCCTCAGAAAATTAAATCAAGGTCAGTACACATGACCTGTACGTCCATTTCAGTCTTGACTATCAATCTATTGTGCATCCAAAGAAAGAGCCAGAGCTTTAAATCTGCCTTAATAAGCAAAAATGAGCTTAATACTTTGTTATGAAATATTTTAGAACTAAATGTAGAACATAGAAATTCCTATGACTATTTAAGATTTTATTCATTTCCTTGACTTTTTCATACCTGGAAATCATGCAATGTCAATTTGTGGGGAAAAGGCATGGCTTATTAGAAAACTTAAGGTTTGCATCAGGTTTGTAATACTACTACTACCACCAGTGCTACATTAGTCATATTTATTTACAATTATTTAAAATATGTATTCATATTTAGAATTTGATTTTTTTAAATCAATGTCTGTGTAAATGTCTTATATGCTTTTGATTATTTCTATACAATTCTATATGGCTTTTTAATCAAGTTTCAGTTCAACTTATTTGTAATTTCTTGTTGACATTTTTAAGTTGTTTTCCATGTAATATGTTTTTTTTTCAGCACATTTTAATTTCAGAATTTTTTTTTTAAAGTTAATGATAACAATTACAAACAAACACACATTTTATCCCAGTCCTCTTTTCCCCTCAGTAGAAGTAAAAGTGTGTTGTGAATACTGTCAAATATCAATTTACAGGGTAAACAGGGTCACACTACACTGTAAAAAATAAGTGTAATTTTAACTGTAAAATTTTGTAAAAACGCTACGGAAAAAAACTGATAATAGGTTAACAGTAAGTTCCCGTACTATATACAGGGAAAAACTGTAAAAGATCTAACAAAGCATTTAATGCAAATTTACAGTAAAATTCTGTTAATTATACAGCTTTTAGAAGTAAAAAAAGAACAAATCAATGTATGATTTACAGTCTAAAACTGTAAACTGATATTCCCAGAATTCCCTGCGTGACACTCCACGTTTGAAAGTATTTTGTTTAAATAATCATGTTTTTAAATAGTTCTTGTTATCAGTTATGTACATTTGAGCTTTATGTTACATCTTCTGTTGCTTAATGAAAGTTTTTTGCATTATTTAAGTATCACGTGTGTTACCATGATGGTGTTTTGTGTTTCCATAAATGTGCACCTTCTATATGTTAATATATACTTCTGCTTGTGGTGAAGCTACTTGTGATGAGCTTTGACACTTCATGTGGCTTTCTCTTATACAGTACCATCTTTATTATTATGGTGGTTGTCAGTATTTTCAAGGTACAAAACAGATTTAATTTTGTGTGTTGTTGAATTTACTGGTTTATATTCACATTTTCTTGTTTGTAAATTACAGCTTTATATTGTAAAATTAACAGTTTTTGACGTAAATGTGTTTACAGTTTTCTGTATTTTTACAAAATTATTCTGGCAACCACAGCTGCCAAAAAGTTTTTGTAAAAACAACAAGAAATTTTTTACAGTGTAAGCATTTTCCAACAGCACTTCTGAGGAAGACTTCTTAGTGAGTCTGGAATGGTTGAAATATTAGTGTGGTTCATAGCCAAGTTGTGTGGGTCAGACGTGCATGAGCGTCATTGCCATGTGTGTCATCGCTCTGAATATGCTATGGGTGCTACCACAACTTGGCTGTGTCTAAAGTTCTGGTGCAGAGGAGGGCAGAATCCTCCAGACACTGAATAATCTCAAACCTGAGAAGATGCAAATTATCATCCTGCATGGAGATACATGCCTGATGCTATGATTTGAGGCCTTTCTAACAGATGGTGTAAAGAATAGTATGGTTTACTCAAATGCAACACATAAGTGTCAATACATTTCCTTACTTAACAATTAGCAGCGAAAGATCAGCTTACAAGCAAAGTCATATAAAGAATTTGATGTTTTAACATAGCCTTACCCTCTATAAACTCAAACGTTTCATATCACAACTATAAACTACACACATTTTAAGCCCAAATAAATGCATATGTCAATTTCACACAGCTGATGGAATCAGGAGAAATTGTCACACAAAAAAAAAAACACAGTGCTCATCTAAAAGGAAAAAGTTTCTGTCTGTTGAAAGAAAACATAACTAATAGAGAAAATAGTGTACCATCACACCTCTTTAAATAAGTGCAATCCTCATGCTCCGAAGAAAATTACAAAAATTACACATGACTGTGTAATACTACACTGTCTTCTGTGAATGAATGACTATTTCCCTTAAAAAAACAAGTGTGTATGAGAAATAATAAAGTACATTTGTAAAGTTGACAGATTAGAGACAGCTCCAGAAGAAAAGACTTTAAATAAGCCAAAGTAGGGGGAAAGGAAAGGAAAGGAAAGGAAAGGAAAGGAAAGGAAAGGAAAGGAAAGGAAAGGAAAGGAAAGGAAAGGAAAGGAAAGGAAAGGAAAGGCAGATGCCAGAGTGAATATACACAATATATGCCTACCGGATGAACTGAAGTGACGCAAAGAGCGTCTGACCTATTTATGAAACTGGCAAGAGAGCAGCAAAGAAACATCAAAATACTTCAAAGGCTTCTTTTTAATGCCTCGTTGTGACTAAGTTTGGAAATGTCTACATATACACATACACTCTCTCTAATTTTCATAAACAGTCTGCATTTCAAAGACATCTTGGCAATATTTTGTGAAATAAGATGAAAGGTGTTGGGTTGAGTGACAGAGGGACATGAAAGATGGACAGAGTAGTAGATGTCAAAGTTCTGATGATGCAATTCAGAATACAAGCATCGTGAATAGGCATAGTGAATTACTTTGGTGTTTTGGACACATTCATACATAAGTTTATTTATTATTTTTAACAGTTATTTCCTGTATAACAAAGTTTTCAAGAGTTTTCAAATTGCACATTCAATCAGTATCAGGTGGACTGATTAATACAAAGAATCCGACAATTAGACAGGAGGGGGCGTCTGATCATAAAACAAGCCACCATTTGTTAAGCTGAAATCAATAACAGCACAATAATGAAGCAGCATGCAGAAAAGTGGTCAGAAAAGTGGCATTTATAGCAGCAAGAACTGAAAATGTTTTGTTTTGAATTTGACAAATAACTCTTTCAACAAACTATAACAGTGTTATTTTGAATATGGTGCACTTTCTTATAAAGCATAGTATGTGTCGCGACAGCTGATTTCTTTAGAAATGGAAACCAAACCTTTTTGTTAAGAGAAAAAAATAATAATAATAAAAAGTGAAAAAGCGAAGTGAAAGTGACATGTGGCCAAGTATGGTGACCTATACTTAGGATTTGTGCTCTGCATTTAACCCATCCAAGTGCACACTCATAGTAGTGAACACACACACACACACACACTGTGAACACATTGCCGCGAAGCCCAGGGAGAAGTGAATAATAAAGCACAATTAAGAAAGAAAGAAAGAAAGAATGAATTTTAAATAGCAATATCTGCCAGAGAAGCAGTGCCTTGGACAGCTCCTATGACAATGTGGATGGTGTGATTCAGCACCTTGGACAGCAACACCAGCCTGAAAAGCTCCATGTGTGTCCATGTGTGAGTTTCAGTCTTCTGGGGGTGACTGCTAGAAGGCCAAGTTTAGTCAAGATATATATTGCAATAACCTCTTTAGCTTTAAAAGCCTCACCAAATGAGGACAGAGCGGGACACATTAGTCAGCTGAACTGGCCCACAAAAGAAGAGGTCTGGAGACATGCTTTCTTCTGTCTGGGTCATGACGCTTTATGTGCTTACACAATTCTGTTTTGTTGTGGTAGCAACTGGAGCAAGTTAAATGTGTCTATTAGCCACAAGTGAATGATTAAAAAGAAGAAGAAAAAAATTAGAGTTTGTTTGAAAACATAACATGGTTGTGTGTCTGTGTTTATAGTAAAGCCTAAATAACAGATGCTCTTAACTACTAAAACACCATGTATCTGTCTCAGTACCAACTCATCTCACATTTCAACTTGCTGTGGGATCTCTCTGGTGGGTGCTTGCTTTATTTACACAGAGATAGAGTTGTTTCACTGCTCATTGGCACACAGAGCAACAGAACAGACGTTAGGCAGCTCATTACTCCTGAATCACACTGATTTGGAAATCAAGAGTAACTTTCCAAACACAGAGACACTTGATGACTAAAACGTATTGCAAGAAGGGGTTCCATCTAAAAGCATGCTTCATCTTTGCCAATTGCATTTTCAACTCCCGGTTATTCTGTTACCTGCGGGAATGATGAAGCATTTCTGACACTATGAGTGTGTTCTGGAGTGTGAGATCACAGGAGGAGCTGATGAATGCTGATGATCATTATTCTAAATGTATAAATCTGACCACTTACATTAAATTAGGGGCTTAAAATAAATGCATTAAGATGCCAGCTTCCTTCTCCTAATGGCTTCCATGAATACATAATTAGGCACAATATTTCTGGCAAAAGACGAAATATAAGAAGCAAATTCCAATGCAATTAGAAAGCTTACATGTGAATCTGAACTCGAATGTGCAGGCGGGTAAAATATCCCCGAGATATGAAAATGTGGGCATGCTTTTGCCGGGGTTTGTGAGTCTTGGCAAGAATAGAAAATGGGTGAACCTGTTTCATGCCTCGCTAATTCCTTTCATCTTTACAGACACTACATCAGAGATAAAAAAAAATGAAGGATGATGAGTGCCGGCAATAAAGGAGTCACATTTCACAGGCCTGAGACTGCGTCACATAACTATGACTTCAAAACCGAAAAGCATCAAATGAAAACTAGCTACTCACCTAAATGAGACACTCTTGGTGATTTCTAATGCCTGAGACGAATGAGAAACAAACAGATTTTACTCTGTCTGCATGAGATAAAAACATGGGACTTTTATTAAGAGAATTTTCATCAAAGAGAAAATCACCTAGATAAATTGGCTTTAGTTTCTGTGTGCAAAATCACTCTGTGAACTGATTTTAAGCTTACAGGGGGATTTACTTTTGCAGACTAAAGTGAGAAGCAATATGTGCTTGACATTTATTCTTAGCAAGTTCCCCCTTAGTGTTATTTGCTATATTGCGGCATCGTTGTTGGGCAGAGCACTTCTTGCCCACTCAATAAAGATCTATGGGCTCCCCTGACAACTTAAAATGTTGAATGCTCAAAGCAGCCTTTTGCTTTTTCAAAGCATGAACGAACATCCATAAAGGCACACAGTGGAGTGAAGTTTTTCGAATCCATGGGAATCTGCGCTCAACTCACTCTCGGAAAAGTGTTCAGGGAACACAGGCGCTGGTGGAAAGAAAAACAAACATTAGTTTTAAAGCTGAAGCCCAGCCTCATGACGTTGCCAGCCACAATCAATCCACTGCCATGCACTTATAAAAATAGAGATGCGATCTGTGGCTTAGCTGGATTGTGGGCTGTCTAAGTGTTTTGTGTGCGTCCAACCTCCCTACTGCTGGAGGAATGATGGGACATGTGTGGACAAAGGTAGGCCATTTTGAGATCCTGCTCTCGCTTGCTTCAGGCTATAGTGAGTGTGGTCAAAGTCCTTTCAGGCAAGTTGTGCCACTCTGCCGCCATCTTGGCAACGCCTCCGGGCAGCTATTTCAGAATAACAAGACCAGCTCCTATCTAAATGAACTGGCAGAGGGTCAGAACTGCACTTTCACTGGTCACCGGGACATAAAAACAACATGTATAGGAACAGCAGTGAAATATGATAAAAATCGCTGAAAATTTTTGATGACTTTGCCCCAAAATAAGGTTTAAAATGCCTTTTTCCCCACAGGTTATACCTTGACTATGCATGCGCAAGGGTTCCTCAACTGTGCGCATACGTCAGTGGAACCAGACGATAGGCTTAAATGTTTCCCGGCTTGACTGTTAAAAGCAGATGATTGGCTTTCCCTCGGGAGGGGGGGGGACATGTGCACACAACCGCTATCTTTGCCGTTACGGGTTTTCCTTATATAGTTGTATTGAGGATTGAGGAAGTGACATGTCTCTTATAAACTTTCTCTGGTGTGGTGCAGTCTTTTGCTATATACAAAAATCAAAACCTGGCACATAAACGTGAACATGTTGAAGAAACACCCAACTAATGTTGCTATTGAATTTTCAAAAAATTCCAGCATAGCAGAGGTCACCGTGACCAAGCATTAATGACAAGATCACTGCTGAGATTTTAAGAATTGTTCTTGAAATGTCATTCCTCAAGCCTACATTGCGGAGAGATGTGAAGACTGTATTTATCCATATGCCAAAAGCACTCCTCACGTCAGGTGATGATAAACAAATTATCAAGAAGGAGAGAAGTGCAGTCATATTACAGGCACTGGAAAGCATTCACAGTGCATTTAATACCTGGTGCAAATGCATACAAGGTGAACTAACCAATCACGATTGAATGGTTTAACACAAAAAAAGAAAAAGAAAGAAGGAAAGAAATTAAATGCTTCTGAACACAGTTTAAATAAATAGCACCATCACAGAAAAAAGTGCTGAACAACATTTTTGTCTTGCAGTGAAATTGTATATGTAATTATAACCTGAAATTGCTTCTTTTTTTTTATTTAATTTTTTTTTTGCTTTTCTGGATGAATTTGAATATTTCCCTTTGGGCTGTATGGTAATTAAATGGCAAACTCGTCAGTGGGACAACATTTAAAAAAAAAAAAAAAAAAAACTTTTCACATTTCAAATCCAAACAGAACAATTAAATCAGTGAGCTTTAGGATAAAAATAAAAATCATGTTTCTAGAGCATCACTAACCTGGGAATTAAGCACACAGTTTGAATCGGAGACTAAGACAGCATGTGGAAATTGATTGCGACAGGTGGCAAATTTCTAAATGTCAAGAGCTTTGGCAAACCGAGGCCAATTTCTCAGCCTTTGCATTATTGCTGGAGTATAATGCTGGAATAACACTTCATTGACCAAATGTGTCCAGCTTTGCTGTGTGTGGACTCAATGCCAAAAAGACACACTAACACACACGGGAGCTCAGGCCTTTAGAAATACAGTACTGAAGCGAGGAAAGTGAGAGGGAGGGCAAGAGTAGGAAAAACAGCAGTGTAACATTCACTGCTCTGTGCAGTGTGACCTAGTTGTCCACCTGCACTGTTCACTTTTATAAAATTCCTCACCACATTCTCAGAGCTACGAGTAACATTCACTGTATATTTACAGTAAAGAAAAAAAAAACAGACACAAAAGTGTTGACAGAAATGCTTCTCATACAGTGGAAGTCGATGAAGCAATTTTGCAAAGGGTCAGATAGATTTAGTTTGTTTTTTTTTTGTTTTTTTTTAGATCCTATACGTGCTTCTGCTGTTTGCATCAGATGTTGTTCCAATTCCAATAAGTAAGTGATATCTGATAATTGTTGAAGATCAGTTTAGCCTAAATACCTGTAAACAACAATTTTTATACAGTTCTTACTTAAAGCTGTCATGACATGGATTATTTATTTATTTGAGTCATACATTCAATAGTCAAAAAATATTGTATTTAATCCTCACTCTGATGTGTTAATAATACAGCAAAAATCAAAAATCAATACATACAGAAATCAGCTGAAATACTGTAAATATTTTACTGACTCATGCTAAGAAATACAAACTGATTATGTCAAAGATCATATCTGTGCATTATGCCCTGCTGTGGACATTGCTGCTCAGATTTTGGGGTGGCAGTGTTACTATAACTTGTTTGAATTTATTTTAAAATAGAATTTATTCCTGTGATGTAAAGCTGAATTGTTAGCATCATTGCTCCAGTCTTCAGTGTCACATGATCCTTCAGAGATCATTCTAATATGCTGATTTACTGCTCAGAAAACATTTCTTTTTATTACCGTCATCAATGTTGAAACCAGTTTTGCTTTTTGTATTATTGTAGAAACCATGATACATTTATGCTTCTTTAAGGGAAAGGAGGTTTAAAAGAACTATTTATTTATTTATTTGAAATTGATTTTTTTGTAACATTACAACTGTCTTTACTGCCAGTTTGATCAATTGAATGCTTCCTTGCAGAATAAAAGTATTATTTTCATTAAAAAAATTAAAATAAAAAAAATACACTTTTGTATCGTAGTGTAAGCTGATGTTGTTACATGTGCACAAAAACACATATAACACTGTCTCAGATCTGATTTCATTGCTTCCGATTTGGGATACTATTACATGTGGTCCTTAATATGTAACTGATATTCGAGTCAAGTCTAAATACCCATAACCAACAATTTTTAATACAGACCTATACATTTCCTCTACATATTTAAACTATTGTTGTACAATATTTTTTTTCCACACTAACATAAAATTAGCAAAAATTAACAGAAAGCAGAGGTAATACAGTATCAGCACATATATATATATACTTTTTTTGCAGCAGAAGTAAACATCTAAGAGTTCAATCTCTGACTGAGAGCTGGCAGTTCAAGGACAACGTGAGGGGGTAAACTCTCCTCTAATCTCATCTCAGACACAGTATTCTGCAATAGACTGCTTCAAATGTCTTTTCATACAAGTGGACCAGCACACGGACACACAAACACAAACAAACAAAAAAACTAATTGCACACTTTCTAAAATATACAGCATGATGTACTGTACTTTGCTTCACTTTCTAACAGTCACTGCACAGATCAGATATGTGAATGTTTCAAAACCTCTATCACCACGGCAGAACTCGGCACGGCATGGAGGCTTAAATATCCATCAACAATGTTCCCTACTAATGACCAAGAAAAATAACCAAGTACTCTCAGCATAACCTTAGGAGACTTCATTAATCAACCACCATATCACTTTAAAAACAACACATAGGAAGTGAAGGCACACTAAGCACAATGCACAGCCTGTTGATGCAGTAGCCTCTCATTAAACAAAGCAGTCTGCTGCACTAGTTGGAGAAGCACTATTTCATCTCAGTAGTGAGATGAGAAGACATCACAGTAACAGTGGCAGAATCACAGGGGTCACAGAAACCCCAAGGTGTACCGTACGAGGTGCCGGTAATGAGAAATCACTGGATGAGCCGCAGCCAATCAGACTGCGCCATTGAGCATGTCAAAAGCATTGAGTTATGATTGATTTCTCCCTCAGCTAGGAAGAGTAACAGAGGCATTTGAGAGAGAACAGGGGAGGCGTGCATGTTATTCCAGCACTGGTAATCAAAAAAACAGAGAAATACAGTCTCAAGGCTGATTGATTTTGATGTCTTTTCTATCATTGATCTATGGCTCCCGTAAAACAGCTGATTTAATCCATAGATAAAGAGCTAAAAATCGACTGGATGAAATCCAGACATTCCGGGTTGGGGCTGCATGTTTACTTACATTTCTTCTACATTTCATACTGGTATTTTTCTTTCATCTTCAGTGTGAAAGAAAATATCTCAAATAAATAAAAAATTATAAATAAATAACTATATTTTTAATGGATATTTCTACATTCTCATGATCGCCAAGACTGCATTTATTTCAAAACAAATATTTTAAAAAAAGTGTTTCTGCTTAATAGATCTTAATAGTTCAGTCCAGTTCTAATGTGCTGATTTGTTGCTTAAGATGATTAAAACTTTATTTAATTTAATTATATAAATTAATTTTGTGGAAACTGAGTTTCTCTCTCTAATTTACTTACTGGTAACATCTCTTTACCCTCTATGTTCTTCCTTTCACATTAGCACATTTGATTACACACACAAAAACACTTGAAAAGACAAACCCCTTCCATATCTTTCTCACACATTTGAGCCGTTTTTATCTGGTTCATTAAGGTGAGGGAGACGGGGACAGAAGGACCCTCAGGACGTGATAGGGACAGTGCCGTCACCTCTTACAGCTGCTCTAGGGCAAACTGTCTTTTCTTCGTAACAAATGCCGACCCAGACAATCTCAATGGACTGCTTAGCAGCATCTGAAAGTGAGGTCACAAGTTCAGTCCCGACAGATCCATTATACTAAAGCCCGATAAACAAGAACGCACCACACTCAGATGGAGTCACACTACACTTTTTGTCTGTTTTTGCTAAGTAAATCTTACAGCAGCACTACAGGTGTATAAAATCATCCATGTGTCATAATGGGTCTCTGTGACAACAACAGTATTCAAAGCACTGATTGCATAATCGATTATAATTGCTGTAATAATACCCAGTGTATTATGCAATCATTGCTTAACCAAAATACAACTCCTAAGCCTGGTGCATTGTTTCTGTCAGTTCTCCTCTTCAACTGGCACCCTGCAGGCCAAATCCAGCCGTCAATCATTTTTATACAGACCTACAATTGATTTTGATGAATTTGCTGCACTGCCAGATCCATTAGAGCACTCTTTGCACAAAACCAGCAACGAGTTCAACTGTGCTCATCAGTCATCAATTGGTTGATCACAAAAGCACTTCAGGCTATAGTTAAGCTACACTAGTCAACTTGTAATTGCATCATAATGAATCAAAAGTATGTATGCACAACCCGATCTCATGGCAATCCGTACATTTTTCACAAGGTTGCTTATCCGTACGAATTCGTACGACCACACACATACAAATTCATACGATTGTTGCCAATTCGTACTTATTTTACGAGTTGCACAATTCGTATGAATTTGTACGAATGACCTACACCTAACCCCGCCCCTAAACCTAACCGTCACTGGGGTTTAGACAAATCGTATAAAATCGTACGAGTGAGGTCATACAAATTCGTATGAATAAGCCATCTCGTAAAATACGTATGAATTGGCAGTGAGATAGCCTTGAAATCATCCATGTGTCATAATGGGTCTCTGTGACAACAACAGTATTCAAAGCACTGATTGCATAATCGATTCTAATTGCTGTAATAATACCCAATGTATTATGCAATCATTCCTTAACCAAAATACAACTCCTAAGCCTGGTGTATTGTTTCTGTCAGTTCTCCTCTTCAACTGGCACCCTGCAGGCCAAATCCAGCCGTCAATCATTTTTATACAGACCTACAATTGATTTTGATGAATTTTCTGCACTGCCAGATCCATTAGAGCCCTCTTTGCACAAAACCAGCAACAAGTTCAACTGTGCTCATCAGTCATCAATTGGTTGATCACAAAAGCACTTCAGGCTATAGTTAAGCTACACTAGTCAACTTGTAATTGCATCATAATGAATCAAATGTATGTATGCAAATAAATCATCAGACATTAAAAGCTGACCACCAAAAAAAATAAATAAAAAGTATGTATATATATAAACACACACACACACTCGCTGGCCAGTTTATTAGGTACACCTTGCTAGTACCGGTTTGGACCCCATTTTGCCTTCAGAACAGTATTAATTCTTCATGGCATAAATTCAACAAGGTTTTGAAAATATTCCTCAGAGATGTTGGTCTATAGTGACATGATAGCATTACACAGTTGCTGCAGATTTGTCGGGTGCACATCCATGATGAGAATATTCTATTCCACCACATCCCAAAGCTGCTCTATTAGATTGAGATCTGGTGACTGTGGAGGCCATTTGAGTAAAGTGGAACTCACTGTAATGTTCAAGAAACCAGTCTGAGACGATTTGAGCTTTGTGACATGGTGCATTATCCTGCTGGAAGTAGCCATCAGAAGATGGGTACATTGTAGTCATAAAGGGATTGACATGGTCATCAACAACGATGCTCAATTGGTACTAAGGGGCCCAAAGTGTGCCAAGAAAACATCCCCCACACCATTACACCACGGCCACCAGCCTAAACCAATATGACAAGGCAGATTGGATCCATGCTTTCATGTTCTTTACGTCAAATTCTGACCCTACCATCTGAATGTTGCAGCATAAATCGAGACTCATCAGACCAGGCAATGTATTACAATCTTCTATTGTCCAATTTTGGTGAGCCTGTGCAAATTGTAGCCTCCGTGTCCTGTTCTTAGCTGACAGGAGTGGCACCCGGGGTGGTCTTCTGCTGCTGTAGCCCATCTGCTTCAGGGTTCGATGTGTTGTGCGTTCAGAGATGTATTCTGCATACCTTGGTTTTAATGAGTGTTTATTTGAGTTACTGTTGCCTTTCTATTATTTCTAACCAGTCTGCCCATTCTCCTCTGACCTGACATCAACAAGGCATTTTCTTCCACACAACTGCCGCTCACTGGATATTTTCTCTTTTTTCAGACCATTCTCTGTAAACCCTAGGGATGGTTGTGCATGGAAATCCCAGTAGATCAGCAGTTTTTGAAATACTCAGACCAGCCTGTCCGGCACCAACAAACATTGCACGTTCAAAGTCATTTAAATCCCCTTTGTTCCCCTTTCTGATGCTCAGTTTGAACTTCAGCTTGTAGTGTTCACCACATCTAGATGCCTAAATGCATTGAGTTGCTGCCATGTGATTGGCTGATTAGCAATTTTTGTTACCATGGGACTGAACAGGTATACCTAATAAGTGTGTTGCAGCCTTATGTTAAACTACTTTTAATTCAAACAGTCTTTATTCATTTTCTAAAAACATCTAAAGACTCACCATCAACTAATACTAGCACTTACCTTTTCTTTTCATTTCTTGTCTATCATATTCTTGAAAAAATAAAAATAAACCTGGCTATGTGTTCTGTTCTAGACTAACTGAGATTTGTCATGGCACTTGTATACTGTTGTTGTTCTCTTGTTGGTCTGATTGCTTCTATTTTGTCATTTGAAAGTTGCTTTGGATAAAAGCGTCTGCTAAATGATTAAATGTAAATGTACTTTACATTACCTTTTTATTCCACATTAATCTCCATTTCATAAACCAGAATGGCAAAGCAAAAACAGAACTGTCACAACTTTGTAAATTCATAAGGCTATCTCTATATTCTGGTGCACTGAGCATTTTCTTCTACTCTGAAGAGTCCCTCAGTTCCTGCTGCTAAAAAGCAGCCGAACAGAATGAGGCTGCTACCAGCACACTTTACTTTTGGGATGGTACTCTGCAGGTGATGAGCATTGCCTGGCTTCCTACAAACATGATGCTTGGAATTGAGCTTCATCAGACCAGATAATCTCGTTTCTCACAGTCTGAGGACCCTTTTTTTTTAATTCCAAGTGTGTTTTCATGTGTCTTCACTGAGGAGAGAATTGAGTTTGTAGTGGAGTGTTGCAGTGATGTTTGTCCTTCTTTAGATTTCTCCTATCTGCATATATGATCATGGACCTCAACTAGATCGACCATCAGGTTCTTGGTCACCACTTTAACCAAAGCCCTTCTCTATCAGTTGCTAAATTTGGCCAGGAAGCCAGCTCTAGGAAGAGTTTTGGTTGTTCAAATGTCTTCCATTATTGATATTTGGTCTTTGCTCTGATATGCATTTCCAGCTGTTAGACATTTTATTAAGACATGTGTGCCTTATCAACCATACCCATTCAACTGAATTTGCCACAGGTTAACTTCACTCAACGTGTGGTAACATTTACAAGCAAAATGAATGTTCCAGAGTTAAATATTAATTGAATGCAAGAGTAAATATTAGTATTCCAGATGCACAAGCTAAACTACTATGTTTATACATATATTAACTATGTTATTATGCAGACAAACATATGTCTGCATCAACTGAAAGAGCTGGATTTGGTTGTAATGTATCACTCATTCTGAGACTGAGAATTAATGAATCGGATATACTCTTGTCAGCTTGTGTGCTATTTTAATGTAAGACAGCAGCATAAGGCCCCATTTATTAAGATCAGTAAACTGACAGGTGAATGTGTCTAAAAGCTTCAGCAAAACAGATTTTGATGCCACCTTCTGTTTACAGCACAGCAATATCAAATGGATTAATGTTGTCAGAGAGAGAAATGGATCAATCAGAAGGTTTATCAAATATGACTTACAGGTAAACAGCGGAGCGGGGAAAATGGGTGTGCACGTGTGTCTGCATGTTTACCTGTCTGAATGATATGACCAACCCTATCTATACACTAAAAGTAATGTAAAGTCAGTCCGAGTGACAGACCTTTCACTTCCTGTGCTATCTTATCTCTCAAGGAATGCTTCCAGCTAACAACCGTTCAAAGCCCTTTGTTCCATTCCGCAGTCTATCCCCCTCACCACAAAGTGCTATTCATTTCCAATCACATGACCCTGCAGTTGCCAATAGTGTGCTTTACACAGAGACCTGTATTTGTGGTTTTCTTTCTACAGCTCCAGACATGTGCCAGTCAGACTGCTGAAAAAGAACTAGAAATTGAACCGAAATGTTTACTGGGCCGGAATAGTATGTGTGCATGTACATACTGTTTTGTTGCTACAAAGATGTATGGTTTTTTTTAATAATGCGCTAAAATAGGAAAGTACTATGTAAGTTGACTTTTCGCAGACATTGTGAAAAACTACTTTTTAAATAGACTGGCATGTCAACTTCTGGCTCATCCAACAACTTGTTTGTCAGAATAATAGCCATTGGATGTAGAGAAAGAAAAAAAAACTTATGTTTTTGCTATTTCCATTGAAAACACAAGAATTCCACATAAAAATATGAACAGATCAAGCACAGTTTACAGGCGTACACAGTCCAAAACAGAATTTTGATGTGAGAGGAAAACAAAGAATGGATTTTATTTATTTTTTTTCACTGAAAACAGCTTAATTATGGATATATACTTTGGTCAGAAGCAATAGTTTAAAGTTAAAATGCCTTGATGGATTTGTTTCTTGAAAACATTAAGTTGTTCAATTCACAAGATGTTAATTGATGGACTGGGGTGGTGTGAATTATTGTTTTATCAGCTGCTTGGACTCTCATTCAGGATCCATTTACTCCAGAGAATCCATTAATAAACAAGTCATGTAATGCAACATTTTTGCAAATTTGTTCCAATGAAGAAACAAACTAATCTACATCTAATATGGCCTGAGGGTGAGTACTTTTTCAGCACATCTTCATTTTTGGGTGAACTACTTCTTTCATACTCTGTACAACATGCAAAGAAAGTTAAGCAAAACATTATCAATATACAGTATGTATGACCAAACTATTGTGTTCATATGGCAAAAGCTTAGAACCTGGCTCACAACTTTTCCCCTTTACACTATCACTTCCTGTCATTTTAGGTCCTTCTTACATTGTCTCTGACAATAAAAAGTATTATAACAGAAGAACCATTAACCGTTAAAAAGAACCATAACCATTTCCATCCTGAAGAGCATAGTTTATCTTCACAGACGTCATCACCTCTGGCCTGCTTCCTCTTCCTCTGCCTGTTCCTGTCAGATGTTGTTTGCTCTGGCTGAGGCTGCTCGGGTGGAACTCTTCATAGTCCGATGCCTGCCGAGAGGTCACACCTGGTTGCTGTCCGTGACACCTGACAGACACTTGGTGGCCCTGTATCCATGGCAACTGTAGACTGGGATGGAAAGGAGCAGAGGTCAGGTTTAAAACCGGTTTACCTGGAGCTTTTCCCTCACACAGGAAATGGTCTGAGTGAGCAGGGGGTGGTCTGAAGGACTCCTCTTGATGGTGGAAAGCAGAAGAGATTTGAGCAGTGTTTCCCAACGGCATGGTTTTGAGAAGTAAAAAAATCAAAAAGCAAACCATTAAGTACTACAAAGAGCAAGATAGAGAGAATTTTTTTTTTTGTTTGTTTTTTTTTTTTTTTATATAATTAAACAATGCGTCGTAAGAGTTGGTATTTTGGCTTTATATATGATCAGACACTTGGACTTAACATTTTATGAAAATCATGCTCAAATGAAGTTAAAAAGGTTTTTGACTAGCGAATGATAGAGGTACAGTATGTGTTTTGTCATTATAACAACTGCATCTGAGGCAGTAAATTAATCGCATTACGTTTTTAGCAATTTACAGGTTATCCAGTTTATTGCAGCTATATGGGAGCTCAGTTTTTCTTGTTGTTTAATAAATTTGGCCAAAATCTCATGAAATAAAAGATGAAGCGCTATGCACAGGATATTTAAAATGTTCAAAAGAATATTGACAAGACAGCAAATGCTAAGACTCTTCTCAACTCTTCAAACTTTTATAGACAGTGTTTCAAAACAGTGAGTAAAGAAAACGCTGTACTTATTCAAACATCAGTTCTTTATTTACCCTTGTATTTTGAATAAGCAGATGCCTGTGGGTGGAGTTATGATGTTTGACTGACAGTTTGAGGATCCAATGGAGCTTAAAGATTTAGTTTAAAGCTTATTGAAGGCTTTTCATTGGACAAACAGACATAACGATGATGAATAGCACTGATTTAAAATAATAACAACAACAAAATATAATAGAGAAAGTAAGTTTTTGAGTATTTTCCATAGAACACCCAGCAACCTATCACAGCACACTAGTGTGCCACAGCACAGTGATTGGGAAACACTAGAATAGAGGACACCTGAGGAGAAGGGTGGTAAACTAAAAGACAGATGAGTGCCTGAAAGTGACAAGGTAATTGGCAAATATTAACTTAATCTCAGGATTGGCCACTTAATTGCTTTCAAGAGGTACTTTGTTACTACAGATCAAGCTTCTCGTTTTGAATGTGAGGGCATTGTGCAGAATCAAGGTTACCATATGCTCAATAAACAAGGTAATTTCATAAGTATCTAAAGCACATTACAAGTCAATAGTAATGCACTCTTGGAAGACACAGATGTTGCATACAGTAGACTTGTTTTGCTTCTTAATCCCACTTGGGAAATGGGACTTCAGAGCATCTGAGAGACATCTGAGCATTCACAGCTACGAAACAATCACTACTCTATGAGAGTGAGTGTGCAAAAACAACTCCAGCACTTGATTTGTCAGCACTTATTGCATTGCTGTAATCTTATATTACATTAGTATAGCATGTTTTAACTTGAACAAAACAAGGGTGTAGTATTTATAAAAGTTAATGTTGTTTATCAGACTAAATTCATAGCCCCAGCTGTGAATGAAATCTGGGCTATCCTGTAATGCTTTCACAAATCATTTCGTTTCATTAAACAGTTTTTATGGAGAGAGTAAAATAAATGTCGTTTAGATGCAAACAGGGTGCTGAATCAAAACAGAAAATGCATAAAAGTGCTAAATAAAATTAGAGCTGAAAGGCTATATTCAAAATAGCATGTTACTATACAAGACAAATTATTTGCTTAATATTCAGTACATACTGTATACTATTCACAGTATAAATATATTCCATATGCATGTCATATCCAGATGGGCTGCATCATTTGACAGAGTGTATGTATCCATCCATCCATTCTCCAAACCACTAATTCCTTGTAGGGTTGCAGGGATAATGAAGCCTAGGAATACTGTATCCTGCAATGCAATTCACATGACTTGATTTGCTATTTCAAGTGAGTGAAATGAATAGGAAGTAATATAATTCTTCATTTAAAATGTGTGCTAACATGCAACAGAACAGATTTTGTTTTATGTTTTATACTGTAATGAGGTCATGTTCAAGCAAAATATCATGCTGTTTAAAAATAATTTATATCATTTAAATGTCAATTAAAAATAGCAGGCAGTATACAAACTGCTAAATAACTTTATCTTTAAACAGCCAAAATGCTAGAAATATGTGTACTAGTTTATAGTGAGAATTGGTCCTTTAAACAAAGCGTTACTTTAAATTCTGGACTTTAAAAAATGTGTTATTCCAGCAGAAGACTATTGTTAGTTGGCTTCATGTGCACAGAACATTTTCAAATAAGTTCATTCCCATTTTGACAAAATCCATAAAAAATAAAAACTTTGCAAAAGTGTAACTGTGGTATCTCTGGTAGAGCTGCCAATGAAGTGGACATAGAACAGCAGGAGAAAATCTGAGAGCCATAGAAAAGAGAAGAGGATGACAGTTTGTGATGGAAAGCAAGAGGACTGAGAGAGGAAGAAGATCACTGTCACTAGGATATCCCTTGGGTGAAGGGGTAGAGGGAGCTTGAGTAAAACATGTCTGACAAGCCAGATCAGAAGCGCTGACACACGTACAAATCAAAACTCAGGACATGCACCGCACCGCCAGGCTTCCTAAACACATACACACACTAAGTGTGTCATTGTTTCACAAACATAAACCAGTTCTCAACTCGAAATGAAACACAAATCTTTAACAATTTTACTTGGCGAGACAACAATGAGCAAAGATATTGCTTAGGGTGAAAGCAAAGCCGTACATAAATCATTTCTCAAAGTGTGTTAGAGTGAAAGCAGACCCAATGCTGTCCCCTTTATCTGTGCCTCTACCAGGAATCTCAAAAAGAAGGAAAAAAGCCTTTCATTTTCTCACTTCGATTAAACTTTCTCTTTTTTTGATGAAAGTTTGGCTCTAAATAAGAGGGGAAGCAAATTGCCAAGGCTTGTTTTGTGTGGCTATTCCTTCGTCTTGTTGACCTTTACTTCAATCTGTTTGAACAGCTCTGTGGACACACCGAGACCGAGTTCATTCAAGATGAGATTGCACACAACACTAACCAGAGCGGGCTGGAATGGACAGAACATTAGAGGGAAGATTGGTCTCAGGTTTAGAGAGATTACTTACAAGTTGTGTGTTTTAGAGGAATGTGAAACGATTCGCGGTCAATTATAACTAACAATCCTCAGCATCGAGTTTCATCAGAGTTTAGTCTTTGTTTATCTGCTGTGCCAATGTAGACCTAAAAATACATTGAATTTGATAATAACAAGGCTGAAAGATGGTAAAACAAAGAACAGGACTGAGGATATCATATTTCATATAAAAAATAAAAAGTAAATCTTCAAAAGAGCGTAAAAACATTTGGGCTCAGCTAACCAAAATATCCCGGAAAGCGCTGCATTCTAATATGAATGAGAGTGAACATAACGTAATTTTCAGCCCCATCACAGCCTCTCTTTTTGTTTAAACTCCGTTTGTTCAGTTGCCTTGTGAATAATTTAAGCTTTGAAATCTGTTCCGTATCTCTGACAAGCAGGTCTATTATAATTATGGGCCGCTACATTATTATGATTACCAATTGAGAAGAGAGAGAGATAAAGGAGCGAGAGAGAAGCTGCTTTTCCTGAGTAACCATGAGATGATATGCGAAATGAAAGAAATATTCGTTGAATTTCTCATTTAAGTCGGACGTCTCTGCTCCAATCGGGAGACAATTTATTCATCTGACAATATGAAGAATGTAAGATGCATATCATCTGCACTAATGAGACTGAAGCACCCGGAACATCAGCACAATCAGAGAGAATAGCGAATCATTTAGTCAGGTTTGTTGCTGGCGATTAGAAAAACCTCAATCGTCATCTTTCTCCTGGTGATTTGATCTGCTTTCCAAATCATCTCTTGTGTCTCTAAAATTGGGATTTGGGATGAGGAATATCTTAATTTTCTGTTTGACGAGGCTCGGGAGGTGTAGATTGGAACAGACAGGTTCAGTTTGAAACCCCTCGGCGTGTCATTATGGCAGCAGAATTATATGCCAATTTTTAATATGACTGGCATCGAAACGAGCACGAGGCATTTATGATGGATATAAAACATATAGCAGAAATGGCTATAAGTTTTAGATAACCATTCCATTATTATTAGTAACTTATTAATATTTTAATACAGATATCTGAAAACTTTACAGCAAGGTTCTATGCATTTAAAGTAGGGTTCTTGTGTAAAAAAATCAAAAATCTCTTCATAATTGGGTGCCAATAATGCTCTGCAACTTTGATTCTTGTACGCCCAATTTATATGATCCAGTTGAATCCTGATGAATAAAACCAATGCACTCCATACATTTATTCTTGTTGCACATCCTGTTTATTTCACATTACTGAATTACAATGGGCTGTGAATGCTATTTCACGTTGACTTTAATTAGTAGAGGATATTGGTGGAGCACCTCAACTGTGAAGAGCTGGGGGACACTAACGCGGTTTGAATGCAGCCCAATCGCTGGGATCAATAGAAGCTAATTACACTGAAGATTAGTCCTCGATGCTCCTGTTTTACAGCCAAAAACACTGCAAAAAAACAAACAAACGCTCAGATGCACTCAGCTACACCTCCATTTCTGACATATCTCAGACAACTCAATGAAAGCATGCTGTCAGAGATCGACCTCTCCTCCTCGCTTCCTACAGGAACCAAATTTAACTTTTTACTTCATTCCTCCACCCATCCAAACATGTTGCCTGTCTCTGTGGGCTGTGATTTATTCTGTCATTTCGCTGACCTCAACAGAATCCGCAATAACAAAGCATCTAAATGTCAGATGTTTGTATAAACAGCCGGTCTAACTACAGTTGGCTGAGCTGCACTTTATTACAGATGTTACAGCGCGATACATCAAATATGACAAGGTTTTCATTTTCCTTTTAACGGTTTGCATAGATATTGAATAGTTGGTGCCCAAAACTTTAATCTAAACAAGGGCCGTTAAAAACAAGTATTCAAGGGAACAATAGTGACATTTCGAGAAGGATGGAAATTGAAGTGACCTCATAGCACACTATGAGAAAGGAAGACAGCCATTTGAAGACGAACAGACCTGTTCTGGAAGAGTCCACGGTCGGGGTTTCAGACAGCTTTTGGGGGAAATGTCAGGACGGATTAGGTCAGCGAGGGGCAGCTGGTGAGGCGGTGATATAACCGGTGCAGTCTGCAGGAATTCACATTTCAATGACATCTGCATTTAGATAGAGTCAAAACTGAGATTTAGCACTTCAAATTGCACGCTGTCTTTTTTTCTTTTCCGTTTCAAACACAGAGGTGATTTAAATTCAGTCTGTCTGGAAAAAACAACAACAACAACAACAACAACAACACACACACACATACTCGGAGGGAATCAAATTCTTCCCAGGTTGTTAGCTTGCCGTCACCTGTATCTGCCTGAAAGTTCAAGTGTGAAAGTTTACATTTACATTGTAGTTATCGAAAGCTGTAAATGATGTGATACATTCTACATTATTCATCTCTAACAAGCTCAGTTCATCAGATAATTATTTATGTTGGGGTTGATTTCCTGCAGAGGCTCTTCAGAGACTTGTTATAACTCAAATGTATTGTTTTGGCAGCCAAGTAGAAACCAAGTATAAACTACCAATGAAGTTTTGCGCTATGTCATAAAATATTTTAAAGCCACAGGTCAGAGGAAAGCACCTTTGGACTGCAGCTTCCTCCCTGAATGATTCCAGCCAGATATTCCTTGGTGCCTTAAAAACTCATCCTGCTCCTCATTGCTCCTATTGGCCGGCTGGCAGAGGTAGCCTGCTTGGCTGGTAATGTGATTGGCTGCATGAAGCTCCATCTGAACAAACTCACTGCTAGAGGTCAAGCAAGGAAAGAGAAAGTTGGGATAAGTAACAAGAGTTTGCTAGTGAAAAGTTTCTATTTAAGGTGTCAGTGAGTAAAGTTTACAAGTACAAACTCAGAAACTTCATGTTCGAGTGCTTGCTGAGACAGGAAGTGAGCTAAAGTTTACGACTTTGGTATGTAGCTAATCGTATATATTTTAACTACAGACATGAATGAATATAGAGCGGCCTATTAAAATGAGGTGTGTTATTACTTTTCAAATAAATTACACTTATGATTTTTAATTTGCAGTCAATAAAATGGTTAGGAAATGCCTTAGACTTGCAAAATCAGAGCAACCACCTATATCTAGGGACAAGAGTATCATTAGTCCTGATTACACCTGAAATTAATACGCATTTTATATCAGGATGGAATCTGGATTTGTTTGTTTTTGTTTTGTTTTTTGTTTTCTTTTGACTGTTGTTAAGGGTAACCAAAACTAAATTAAAAACACAATGAAAATTAAGCTGACATAAAATAAAACATAAAGGTTAGATAAAAGACAAAAATTAAAGAGAAATGTTACCTGTGCAACTAATTGAAAGTTTAAATTGAAGTATTAAAATTACTTGCTGAACTGACACTACAATAAAACTGAAAAAAAAAATACATATTAAATAAATAAAGCGACAAGCACATAACAATTACAAATAAATAAAAAATAATACATGTATACACAGAGTATTGAAAAAGTATTCAATAAAATTAATAAAATCTATGATAGTAAACAATACCAAAATATCACTTTTTTTTTTTTTTTTTTTTTTTTGCTATTTATTTTTTTACAACCCCCTTAATAAAGGATCTAAACATAGAAAAGAAATGAAGAAAAAGTTAAAACACCTTTTACAACCTAATTTTTGGAGTAAAAAAAGAGAAATACAATAATCGAAGTGAAATTATTCCATAAATAACTGTATATGTTGAATATACTGGATGAGAAAAAAAGGAAGAGTGAAGTGTCTATTGTCTTTCACATTGCAAGATCAGAATAAAAAAAATGTCAAGAGGGTGCAAAATGTAGATTTTAAATCCATTAAGTGCAGTGCAGTACAGTATATAGTGTACAGTACATTATTCAGCATATAATTATTAGCAGTGCAACCACATTACATACCGTATTGCACACATAGCTGAATGCAGATTACGAAAAACTCATTTGCATGCACCATTAAAAGTGGTGCAATGAGGGCAAAGAGACCATAGAGGGCTTTTTTGAAATTGGGTCAGTAAGCAACCCCTTACTGTACATTACAAAGCAATGAACTAGCTGAAATTCAAAACGCCCTGCAACCAATTAGAAAATACTGGTAAAGTTGTCAGGGCCAACTTTGAGTTTGTAGTACCACAAGCGCACAAAGTAAAAATATATGTTTTAGGTTTAACTTTCTAAATCTGAGGCTCAATCCCCTTTCCTACAGGGACTGTACAGACGGCACACTGACTTAATGGATGAAAAGGAGAATTCTTCTTCTAAGAACTTCCTCCGCTGGTATTTCTTATACAGTACGAATCCATCCTTGAGATGCTTTCCAAAGTAATCAAGTTGGAAGAAAGCATCCCGAAACAAGACCACTCCATCAACTCTGAAGACTGGACAATGCTCACACCGCACATGATCTCCATGGAAACAGAGAGGAAGAGTAGGACACTCCAACCGGCCTTCACCTCCCTCTCCGCTTTCATGTGGTAATAGATCCCACAGTTTGAGAGCAGAATGAGATGAACTGGAGGAAGCCGCAAGAATGAGGCTAAAGGATAGAAATGAATAAGGAGATGACCCCTTCGCCAGCAGGATGTCTTGCAAGTGGCCCGAGTGCTCCTACTGTTTCCTGAAGAGCTCCAGGAATAGTCGTCCCCTCCGCTGATGCTCTATGACAGCTGTGCCACAAGGGTTTTGTTTGTTTGTCTAGTGGAGTTTATTTTCCAGAGTAATTTTGTCATAGTGGAGAAAAGGTTAGAAAACAAGTCTTCGTTTCTCAGAGACATTTATGCTTTATGATGTTTGCAAGCGAACGTCTTTTCTCCAAATGTGATTTGGAGGGATTTGTCGATGTCAGGAATGAAAGAGGAAGTGGTGGGAAAATGAATAGAAGGAACGATTCAAATGACCGAGTAACAAAACCAACCCTTGAGTGCATAAAAATACATTTTAGATTTTTTAAGGTACAATACTTTTCTTCCTAGGTAAGGGCTTTTAAAAGTAGATGCATCGCACAAACGCGCGCACACACGCTGACAACATTGTGTTTGGCAGGGAGCTGAGTAGGTGTCTGATTTCAGCTAGTGTTTCAGGTCGCCGCAGGATATCTTTACTGTCAATGTGTTTGTGTACCTATGTGTTATACTAGAAGCTGTGCTAGCATGTGTCAGAGAGATGCCCTCACCCGCAGCCCTGATTTCAGGTCAACTTGCTGAGAGAAGAGGGAGATGGGATGTAATAGAGCACAAGATGCGGGACTGACTAAACACTGATTTTCTGATCCCAGTCCGTGTTTAACGGAGCTGCTATATCAGACTCAATACAGACATTCATACCTCAACAGACACAAGCATCTGTGAAATAAAACTGATGCTGGGAGAGTAAACATCCGTGTGACACAATTGATGACATCACTGCATCAAAACATAAAACCGGCAGAGCATGAGTATATGGAGGGAAAGGTGACCGATTCAACAATGATTCATTGTAGACAGTTTTCAAAGGCTCCTGCTGTAATGAAATTTAATATAACATTATTTTTTTTTTTATATAATATAAATTAGGATGAAATGATTAAAGAGCCACAAGAAACAATCTAAATCATTAAACTTGAGAATTAAAAGTGTTCATTGTACTATGGAATTAGCTCTAATTTCAGAATGGAAAATTGTGTCTCCAGTAGTGTTTGTCCGATAGATGATGCCATCGTCCATCGCTGATGGCTGACAGACATCACAATGTTAAACTGACATTGCAGTGTACGGAAACCCAAAAGGGAATAAATAGCCTACAAGATGGGAGGATTAAAAAAAAAAAAAAAAAACTTATTTTTCTCACAATTATATTGTTGGGTAACTATAGGCGACTGTATATAAATTGCAAGCATCAGGGAGCCGCTAATGAAACCACTTTTGGTTGAGTGCTCTCATTTTACTTTCACTTTCGAGATTCATGATCAAGGACTCGGCAGTACTTAAATAAATACAGAAAGGAATAAAGGAAAAGGAATAACTAAACCAGGAATAGAATGAAATAGCTCATCTAGCCACAAAATAAATTTTATATATATATATAAAAAGGAAAAAACTATTTTTGGCTCTGGAAAACCATTAGATTTAAAATAATTATGCAAACAATGCTGTTTTTACCAACCCAAATAATTCTGTTTAATTTGTCTCTTTTGTGTGCTCGCTTGCTTGCTTTCTTTTTTTCTTCTTTTTTTAAGTGGAGTGACCTTGGGAACTGTGAGAAACAAAGTCTGTGTATTAAATGTTCCATAATATGATCATACAAATGCCATCTTCACATAACCTACACCACACAACCAACTTCCCTTTATGGTATACTACACACACTCAACAAATTACCAGTCTTCACATCTGCTCAGTTTTCATTTTTCATGTTGTGAAGGAAACCAGCACAGGTAAAATTAGAACAGCTATTCACCAAAACTAGCAGAATAAATAAATTAAATAACAACGACAATTGCAAAATAAATCTGCTAAGCTCCTGTACTGTGCTTTAGAAAATGTAAAGAGCAAATTGCATCTCAAACATTTATATTCTAAAGGGTGCTTTTGTTGTCATGATTTGGCTGACTGGCATATTTCAGTGTGTTCCTGCAAAAGTTGCTTCTGCTTGTTCCTGAATTTTTCAGAAAAAGACAAACTCCATTCCCACACATTCATAATTTAGCCAAAACCTCTAGCAGCCACAGGCAACATGCCTCCAGTTGTTACAGACATGCAGAGCTCCACAGCAAACATTCACACAGCATATTCCAGCAAATATAAACACAATGTCAGTCCTCTATCCATGTAGCTATCCATGCATCTATCCTTGCATCTATCCATCTATCCATGCATCTATCCATCTATCCATCTATCCATCTAGTTTAGCTTCACATTCTCCGTAAGCACTCTTTGGTATATTGTAGAATTCAATGTCTGTTTAAAATGCATCGACAGTAATTGAAACTGTATTATATAATTTATTAGAACTTCTGTTTGTCATACACATTGCTGCACACAGAAGGCTATTATTAAACCATGTCTCACGATTAACTAGTTGCATATTATCATGCATATAACTAACGGTTTATTAATACTTTTAAGGCACATATTCTGACCATATTCTGCATCCCTTAATCCTACCCCATACCTAATTTATTTACTACCCTGTAGCTGTTAATAAGCTGTTCCCTTACAAAAATAACCATGGTTATATATAAAAGGAAAATTGTAATAACCATGGTTTGTTGGTGTATTGATTACGATTTGTACTCTTCAGGAACTTATCGGAGAACGTTTTGGGGACGCCTTCAGCGTGACTGGCTCTGAGTCATGTGTTTAATCAGACCAATGGATAGGCGAGACATCATAGGCGGTGACGCCAGAGACCAGGAAGCTTAAAAGCATGTGCGGCAAAGCCGGCATACAGCCTTTTGTCTTTCAGCAAGTGCTCTGTGTGTGTCTGTACCATGTTCGTTTGTGAGTCTTATTAAGTGTTGCTGTCCCTCCTAACATGTCAAAAGCTATTTAAAAGACTAAGCACAAACTAAAGGGTGAGGGCATGCAGCATTTCAAGATGTGTGTTCCTCCCTGCGTGGGGATACACACCGTTTGTGAATTGTTTACTTTGGAGCAGAGCATGCAGAGTCAGCTCTCGAGCTCCACTCTAGGAAGGCTCTCTTTGCAGAGGGAGCCTTCGCTAGCATTCCCCGTGGCATTGGTCCAGCTTCCGCCGAGGTGGAGCAGTGGTCTCGCTTTTGGGGTTCGCAGTTGGATCTGGCGGACTGGAGACGGGCGAGTCCCTATCTTCTTCCTCACCATCCAGTACCCATTCTCAGGGATCGGAAGTGCACTTCAGCGCTACTTCCCCCCCGGGGAGCGGGCTCAACTCTTCACCTGTCTTCCTCCGAGGAGGTTGACGTGGTAGGCGTCAATGAGGATTAGCCCCCTCAGTCACCCCAGTATGAGGAGCTGCTGGAGGTGGTAACTCGTACTGTGGCCAAGTTGCACATTGATTGGCCCTCTGAGAAAAAGGCTGAACCGCAGAAAAGCAAGTTGGATTAGCACTTTCTGCGAACTAAGCCGCCACCTTTTCTCCGGAGCCTGCCTTTTTCCCCGATTTGCACATCGAAGTGTGTAAATAATGGGCAAAGACCTTTTCATGCCGCCTCTTCATTCCTGCTTCTGATCATTACGGCAATGTAGCAGGGATGAGTAAGCATGGCTATAAGAAGATGCCACAAGTTGAATAAACACTCGTGAGCTAACTGTCTCCCAGTGCAGCATTGTCTTTGAAGGTTCCAGCATTGACCTCTGGGCTGGTGCGTGTCTGCACACCAGCATGATGTTACAGGCATTACAGATGTTCAGCCAACCTGCTGAAGGAACTAGATGAGCGCGAGCAGGTAAAATACGAGGATATTATGGAACTCAGGAGAACCGCTGATTTGTCTCTCCGCACTACCAAGGAGTTCCTAGTCGCCGCGCAAACGCTAGCAACAGACGCGTCCCTCACTGGCTGGGGTGCAGTCATGAGTGGACACCCAGCCCGCGGCAATTTTTTTTATTTTTGCATTTTTTAATCAAATAAATACATCCTTAATGTGCAGAAGAAAACTCTTTAAAAAACAATAAAAATCCTATTGATCCCAAACTTTTGAGCAGCAGTGTTTATATACACACACACGCGCATACATATAGGGCTTGACATGTTTTGCTCACCACTCACTTTAGCAAGAGGTTTTCCAAAATTAATAGCCACTCAATTTCAAGTTTTCATCTCTCTTTGGAGTGTTGCAAGCTGTTAATGTATAGATAAGTTCCCTAAAGTTGGAAAGACTAAATTTTCAAACCAAAAGAGATATTCTTTATAAAATTTAAGATTCGTCCACGCCATCTTAAAAAAGCCTTGTTTAAACACACCCCCACATGTCTACATCACTATCTGGGAAGATTTGCATAATGCTGCCCAAAGGTTCATGCAAAAAAAGAAGTCTTAACTTTGATTCTCACTGTAGTATTGTTGCTGCCGCCGCCACCATGTTGTGGACATGCTGTGTTTCATTGTGAAAGCGAAACTACTTTGTTTGGCATTCCAAAAGTAGACACAACTAGAAAAAAGTGGTTAGGTTGTATTTACAACACTATTCAAGAACAGTTCAAACCAAATATTTATGTGTGTGCAAGGCATTTTACAGGTTTCCTGATCCTGGGAGAGTAGCCTACAATCCCATCTGTGCTCAAAGGCTGCTACTATAAAGTGGGGCAATTCCAAGGACAGTCTGGTGCTTCTGACTCACAGCCTTTAAGTACGTTTTCATATTTAAGTACATGGCATCACAGTAGGGTAAGGGTGTAACATTTCCATCACACAATTGAGATATTCGTCCATTCACAATGCACTAAATAGCTGGCCAATCAGCATACACCTTGCTTTTCAGAACGATGAGCTTTGTAAAAATGGACTAGTTTCAGAAAGGCGAGACATAGAGGAGAAACGATAATGCACAGTATATGGGAAAAAATTGGCTTTTTGAACCTTAAACCACATACAGACATTGCATTACACCAAATAATGCTCTTTTTAGCAACGTCATATGACCCCTTTAAAATGTTTAATTACATTGGGTTTGATAGCCTTGTGGCCACTGCGCTGACCTGTAGTGCTGTTGCGCTTCAGGTGTCCTGAGTTTGATTTCCAGCTCATGGACCTAGGAACAAACACTCGTAGTGGAGTTAGAGTGTTCTGCCATTGTTGTGTCATGTTGCCAAGTATGGTAACCCATACTCAGAATTCGGGCTAATCAGAAATATTTAATATTTGATCAGTGAACAAAAACTTTGCTAATTTCACCAAACAGCTCTTGAATTACCTTTTCAGTAACATATCTTTTTTTACATCAGTGGTTTTTATAGCTCTTCATGAAGTAGCCCCAGCATTGTACATTTTCTATGTCTCCCTGAATCTGACACACCCAATTCAGGTCTCCGCTGATGAGTTGAATCAGGTGTGACAGATGAGGGAGACATAGAAAATTTACAGGTTTGAGAACCACTGCCCTAAATGACAAATAAGGGGGTAAGAGGTTTACATTTACAAAAAAAAAAAAAATATAATAATAAATTACCCCCGATAAGGGCCACCCTACTGTTCAACCTGCCAATGTGACTAGTTGGAGTGACCATATTCCCTGCTACTGCAGAAATCCACCTGAGTGTGAATGTGTGTGTGTGTGTGTGTGTGTGTGTGTACTTTTCAATGTTGAATTTTAAATATTGCAGCATAAAACCAAAAGCTATATGCATTGTATATAAGGATTTTTATCAAATGAATGAACAGAAGTATGATAAATTACTCACCAGTTTACAGGTGTAGTGTTGCAGCACAGATCTAATTGAGTGTTTAATGAGTGGTGTGTGACAGGTTCTGTAGCATTCTCACGTCTTTCCAAAACTTCCACATGATCTAAGAATCAAAGATGGAAAACATACAAAAATAATGTGAATTTAATGCAATACAAGATGTTCAAGCAAAGTGAGTAACAATGTTAAACGGCACAAAAAAAGAAGAATAAATAAATTACTTTTAAGCTACATGTGAGATTTCAACACAATCCATTAGAAATACAGCAAACAAATCCATATAGAGAATAATAGCTCTGAAACTGGAAAGAGGCTACCTGAATTATGCAGTTATAAATCAGGATTTAAGTGTGAAAGCTCCCAAAAGATTAGGAGAATGAGTATAAGTGAGGTGAATTAAAAACCTTGCTTGCCAGCCCTTATTTACAAAACTAATTAAATTCACACTATTAAATCAAATATATCAGATAGAAAGTACTTAGCATTTTTATAGCTTCGCCATGCATTAATGCCTGTGCGGGCATTTGTGAGCATTCAGAGGTTTTGCTCTCTGCAGGTTTGAGTGTTGCCGGCTGTCTGGCGATAATTAAGACACTGGTGTCCCCTTCAAGTTTCTACACTAATGACACAACATGCCACACCATATGGCCCTATCGCCTGGGTCCACCATGGATCACTGTTCCTTCAACCCTCCATAACAGGGCAAAGCGTGTGCCCGCCTACACATTGCAAACACACAGATAAACACACACATACACTTGTAAGATGACAACGACATGACATTCTAGGAATACCATGTAAACATTACATCATATGGCATGATTATCATTCCCTACTACAGTTTTTATATATTAAACTATCATTGTACTACCATATCATAACATATACTGTTATATCACCGATGTACATTTTGTTGAATTAAAATATTACTTTCAACATTTTTAGAGGTAACGATAATGATATAATAATAATACATGTTTAAAATAGCAGGTTGTTATAACATCACTGGCAACATACAGGTGTGTGTATATGCTGTATTCTTCATCAATATGTGGTAAGGTTTAAATACAGTGAAATCATTCCAGGCAACTATTGTCAGGATTTGATGTACTGGCAGACACAGCCAAATGACCTCTCTCTGTCTAATGTACTGTTCAAATGTGTCAGCCTTTCGCCCAGCCAGAATTAATAAAATAGCAATTAAAACCAATGGGGATTTGAGTCCTTCTCTGACAATTACATCTGTTAAACTTTGAGAGCATTAATGCCTAAAAATATTAATTAAAGTGATTGATTTGAATGTTAAAATTCTATTAAATACAAGTGGAGCGCACAAGTATCAGAGCTGATTAGAGGCTGATTGTTGTAGTTGAGATGCTGATTCTCATTTACACATTTAAAACGAAGGTAACACTTATACACACACAACATTTATCATAATATACAACATCACATATTACGTAGCGGTTTTCTATAGTGAAAATAGGTCTATAAAACAGTGCACAATGTAAATATTTTCTTCTGTCTATTTTGGAGAGTTCAAAGCCGAAAGGCCCACATTTATTAGACGAATAAGGAAGAAATCACAAAGCATGATTTAAGCAAACATTTATTTTTCATTAAACTACCAGTTTGTCACATGGAGCTTGCTTCGTCGTGCATAGACAAGCACAGTAAATGTTTCATGTACTTTCTCTCTGAAGTAGCAAATGTGTGCAATCTTTTATGTTAAAGGCTACGTGGGACTTTTCATCTTAACGCTTGGATTGAGTTTAAAGCGAAATATCCACATTATAAGAAGACAGGCTCAGACTTATTCAGCTGTAAGAAGAGTTTTGAACATTAGGCCACTGGTCAGGCAATAGGACAGAGAATAGAGAGAGGATTGAAGTGCTATAGACCAGCTTTGAAAGAACACAATACAGAAATAGGTACAGGGACTCTTTATTTCAGTGAAATTGTTGGAAGGTGCACAGGCTTTCTACTGCATTGTTTCATTTTTAATTGATGCCTTGAATGGGGTCAATTAAAATCCTGGAGTGTAATTTCATGCATTCACAGCACCAGAATGTTTCCTTCTTTAAGCATTTGTCAGACGAGGCACTGAAGCACCCCCCCCCTCCCATCCCCAATTTACAACTGATGGCTCTACACATGGCAATTTCTTCAGACACCCATTTCATTCTCATTTGCAGACAGACAATCAGAATGTCATTACTGTGTCCACATTGGGCAGCCACAGGAGTAAATGGGCAACAAGAAAGGCATCAGAGGTTGAACAAGAAGCTCAAACACAGAGAGGGAGGGAGTGAAGAGAGGCGGGATAAAAGCAGGAGAGAAAGGGACCGATGGAGGTCCGGGTTTTGAGATGACTGAGACTCGACTTGACTTGTCTCTCAGGTATCCAGACCTGACCAGGTAGCCTATTACTGTCACTCTGGTTAACCATCTAATGTCAATGTCATTTACAACAGGGTCAGTGACACTTCCCCTTCAGCCCTTACTGAATGCACAGACACTATTTAAATTGAACAGAGATGACATCACTGAATTCAATGATGAACTGCCTTTAACTTGCATTATTGACAGTTTTCCTAATGAATGTTGCTCGGTTGCTTTGACACAATGTATTTTGTTTAAAGCGCTATATAAATAAAGGTGACTTGACTCCAGAGTAAAGCTATTTTACTAGTCGATAGCAATAACAGCAGGAAAAAGTTATATTTATATTGAATGCACTAACACACATTTTATTAAATGTAGTTTAAATAATAACTAAATATAAAAGAATGGCTTGCAGCCTTCTAGTATTAACCATTACAATATAATTTATAAGCATTATAATTAGTGCTGTCAAACAATCGCAATTAATCGCATCCAATATAGAAGTTTTTATTTACGTAATATATATTATTTATTATGTCTAGTTAACATCTGTTTTTTTTCTATCTCAGGTTATGGCTTGGTGCTTTAGCTATTGCAATACTGCAACCGGACGAACTGTTCGAAATGGTGGTACATGAGGCAAACTGCTCAAGTCAGTGGAGTTTTATTTATGGTAAAGGTTTGTCGGTCAGCTCGTGCCCAAAGCCCCTCAACGTACCCACTTGGCACGGATCCAAAGACCTTTTTGGCCACAGAGGTACATTTCCATCTCATTCATCATGGACAGACAGATAATCAGAAAGTCATTACAGTAGCCTGACACCACCACACACTCCAGGAAGACAGAGTAATTGAGCAGTGCAGAAGGGAGGACAGCAGCACGAGCCAAGGCCAAGGGATAATGAATGCGAGATGTCTTTCTGCTACGGGAGAAAGAAAGAGAGAGAGAGAGAGAGAGAGACGGCTGCTTGAGCGAGACAGAGAGAGAGAGAAAAGTATGTGTATTTGAAGATAAGCATTATCATAAAAAATGAGCTGAAAGTTGTAGTGTTAGAAAGAAAGAAAGAAAGAAAGAAAGAAAGATTTTAAGTTTTAAGAGATGAAACCGTATGTGAGATCTCTTTAAAATGGCAGAGCTTGTTTAAAATGGCAGCCCTCTGTTTCAATTCATTTGTCCCGAAGCTTTGTGTTGAACGTTGGCGTTTTGTCGATACACTGGTGAAGCTTCTTTCTTTGTGTTGTTCTTTCATCAGGCCACACAGAATGCTATCTGTCCATCTTCAATCAGTTCAAAACACTGGCTCCACTCTCATGAAGGATTACTAACAGTCTGTAACACCATCAGCACCTGCAAACATCTTTCTGAGAGGCATTTTCAAGGTTGATGCTGCAAACTGCAAAAGCAATACCTTCACCGCATGTGCATAAATCAAACGGTGCTGGGGAGCAAACATCTAAAAGCAGCGCTGCGATTAATTTAGAAACATTGTCAGGACC
The DNA here is from genome assembly GCF_023724105.1 of Carassius gibelio. NCBI lineage: Eukaryota > Metazoa > Chordata > Actinopteri > Cypriniformes > Cyprinidae > Carassius > Carassius gibelio. The sequence continues at coordinate 20,544,685 of NC_068409.1, read as the reverse complement.
TTGACAGTGGTGTAGTGTGACAAAATGTTACATCATTGCTTTTATGCTATTGCATTGAGCACAAATGAGCTGAAGCAATAAGAAAACACTCCATAAATGTGCTCGCTTGATGCTGGGATGTTATTTTAGTGAAACAATTTGTTCAAATGGTCAATTTCAATTTGTTAGCTTGATTTGTTAGGCAATTTTGTATTTGTAAACTGTAGCATAGTTTTATGAAATGTAGACTGAGTGTCTGAGAGTCAAATTGGATATTCAACAGAGTAAAACTTTAGAAATTACAGAAGAATTGAGTGGATTGTGAAAAGTGGCTGTTTCAAACTATAATGGCGCCATGTGGGAAAATGTGCCATCCTGTAGCTCACATTTAGTTAAGTTGAATAAAACAAACATTAAATATAAAATATCTACTTTTACTACCAAGCATGCAAAGGCTTCAAAGTCTCGATTTAGGTTTTGGGGTAAAAAAACAACAACCTAGAATAGGTTTTTAATGCTTGATTCAAAACCAGATTATTTTGAAAATATTTTACATTACTGCAGCACCTTTCTTCCCGGTCTGTGTCAAGTTCCTATTTCAATGAAACCCCTGCTCTGATTGGGTAAAGAGTAGACTTCAAGCTTTGAGCATAAGGAATGATCTGCAAAGTTTTAAACCACAACATTAAACTAACTAAATTTGAACAAGTGGAAAAGAATAGTATGACTCCTTTAGATAATCAAAAAGAAGAACGTATACGCATCCTCTGTGAACAGCTCACAAGTTTTTGTATTTTGATGAAAGATGCCAAACTTTTGCCAAACTTGGAATAATAAATCCAGGAGTGTGCATCAAAAAAAAAAAAAAAAGTACATTTGGATTTCATGCCGACTTTAAATTATGTATATCTTTTAGCTTGGCAATCAATAGCTCCAACACTGGAACCAAATCATTAACGAAAGGCATGAAAACGTATTCCAATATTTAAAAGATCCCACAGATGCTTCCCTTCCTTGTTTGAAACGATCTGATGAGAGGGAAGACGTATTAAGAAAAGGTTTGAGCCACGAACCAAATCAATGAGAGGAAAGATTTTGGTTGGATCTCATGAAATATTAAAGTGTTTACAAAAGCACTTGTACAGCAGGAGCTCTCATCTCCACAGGCCTGCCACCTTTTATCTGGCCAAATGTTATTCAATGGTTTATCGCTTGCTTTCCGACTTCAGCTTAAAATTTTTGCATTGTTATGTGCGCAATACAGAGAGCGTTGCCATCATTGCTGATGCTCATCTTCAAACACATGTAATTTCTCGAAGTGCTTTGAAATTGAGTGAGGTATGAAATCGGTTCACTGTGTCAAACATCATTTGAAGAGTCCAAAGGGTTCTTCACAGTGGAAACGTGTCTTAGAAAAGCTGGCATTTCCTCTGAATAACCCAAGCTGGCGTTCTGAATATGGGTATAGAATGTTTCTGAAGGTCCCCCTCTAGGATGAATCACATTCCCCTGATCACTGCTCTTTTACCAGACAGACACAGAGAGACCACAGACATCTGTCTCTTAATGTCCTTCTGCTTGGCATCTAAAACCGGAGCAAATAAAACTCACTGATACCCATTCAAATATGCACCTGCTCTGCTGCACATATAGTGCAAATACTTGTTGATTTTTTTACTCACTGGCTCAAACACTGCAAGGACGACAGTACATATTATTTCTGATTCAATAATAATAATAAAAATAAAAATAAACATTTTTAACCAATCATTTCAAACAGCATGTTCTTCTGAGATACTATTATTTCAGAGCACTTAAACATATAATTAATGTATTACCATTATATGATATCTGACTATGTTATTAAATATTTAAACATTTGATTTGTATGGTTAATTGTAAAGCAATAAATAATTTTCTGTGTTTAATTTTAATGATTGAAATTTTCATATAAAATTGTGCAAAATATAACACGCTTTAATTAATGTATCTAGATACAATGTTTGAATTATTATTATTTTTTTCTTTCTGGAAAACAACATAATAATATAAATAAATAAAAATAATATATAAATATAAAAAAACATACTCAGCTGAGCCATAAAGATCTCATGCATTCATCTACAAAATTCTTTCAGCAAGATCTTCAGAAGCACAAAATAGAACACACCGTAATCTTACACACTCACTCAAACACACACCGTGACGCTCTCAACAACACCAGCTTCTGAGTACACCCCTCAAGAGCCGTTCTTATTCATGAAGATTACCCTTAATGCACTACAACGTACCACAGTGCTACAGCTTCTCTTTGTACACTTTATTTGAAATTCCTTGTACCTACGCTCAAGTCCATTCCTGAAAGAAGTGTGTGATGGATGGAGGACAGAGAAGAGAGGCTTGGATGGAGTGATGCAGAGAGTTTTAATAGAAGCACTGCCACTCAACATCCCAAAGATATCGGTCTGATCTCATTAGCTGCCACTTAGAGGACCATAACAACTGCAAACTGCTCATCCTCCTGCTTTTTTCTGAAGACCTGCTTCACATCTTCAGTCCTTTCCTATCTGTCTGTCTTGTACTCTCTTTCACGGCATTCCCTTGTGAAAAAACATGTGCTTAATTGTACTGAATGTGCATATGGTGTAGTGTGCTTGAAATCTTAAAAGTACATTTTTTAAAAGACAGTATGCAACAACATTGAACAAAAAAAAATACTACTCAAGTGGGTTAAAAGCACTCTTAAGTCCAACTAAATGCATATATATACATATATATATATATATATATATATATATATATAAATGCATTTTCATTTGATTGCAATTAACATGGAGTTAAGTGTGCAAAAACATTGCATTCAGTTTGAACTTGTATTATTTTTGTTCTCTTTTCAAAAGTACGCTAACGTGTACTTTTTCTCACAAGTGTAAAGATGGCAGACTTCAGAAGCTAAGATAAAAGTGGATTTGTTCTCAAAATACATTTTCATAAACAGGAATAATTAAAGCAAAATAAATGAAAGACTAAAATAAATCTCAAGTAAATGAGCTATACTGATATGTAAGGGCTGTGTTTCCCAAAAGCTTAGTAAGCCTAAGAAGTTGGTAAAAACGATCATATGACTGATCTTAATATTACGGTTTCTCAAAAGCATCGGAACTTAAGTAGCACTTGAAAATCATCGTAGATCCACAAGTGTTCTGGAATAATCGTAAAGCCCTAAGTGCATCATAAGAAGACAGATTTATGCAGTCACCTGCAAGACAATCGTCAGATTGCACATTTAACTTTATTCAAGTGCAATGTGATTATAATATAAGGATTTGATCGTGCTTTATTATACACTTTATTTCTTGTTTTCTTATTTGTCATTTTTTATTAACTTATAAATTAAACAATTAAAAAGGACAGAGTTTTTTTTTTTTTTTAAATACAGTACACATCTTAATGTGTATACAAAGTGTATACAGTGCTTTTTAGCATTTGGCTCCTAAACTCTGGAATAGCCTTCCTGATAATGTTCGGGGTTCCAGACACACTCTCTCTGTTTAAATCTAGACTAAAAGCATTCGAATAATGTGTCTCATAATTTGTGACTGCAGTTGTATCTGACCAAATGCACATTATTATTCTTTAGCTTGGGTTAAACTAATTAATTTTATTTTGTTGGAACAGCAGCTATGCTAATGATGTCTCTATTTGTTTCTCTGTTTTGCCACGGGTTTACACAAGCTCCGGTCTGGATCCAGAACACCTGAGAAGAGATGATGCTGACCCCTCAGAGGACCCCAGATGCTTCTAACCCTGAAACAACATACAGAACTAACAAACATTGCTACTTACTATGCAATCACATTATAATTGCTGTTAATAGTGTTCATCGACTGGTTGACTATGTCTTGTATAAAATTTTCAGAACATTCCTGTCATTTGCACATAAACTGATCACCACTTATAAGCTACTACTAAATATTGTAGAAAATTAATTTTCTGTAAAGTTGCTTTGCAATGATTTGTATCGTAAAAAGCGCTATACAAATAACCTTGAATTAAATTGAATTAATTAATTAAAAGAAAGAAAGAAAAGACTGGGGAGTGGGTCTGTCAATGACTTGCTGCCGTGCATGAAAACCAGCTTTGTATTGGACCCGGAAATCTCTCTCTCTCTCTGTGTGTGTGTATATATATAAAGTATATTATATATTATTATGTAAAGTTTAATATTGTATTACATTTATTATATCCAAGTTGTCTCTCTGTAATGCAGCCTTAGGTTAACATTTCAATAAACAATCGTGCACTTCAATTACGAGCCATTCTATAAGGTGACATTTCAGCACTTGACAAACGGATAGCGACTTCTAAGTAGCACTTAAAGCACAACTACGTGCAATTGCTTTGAGTGCATTTTTGGGAAACGCACGTGAAACAATAATGAACGATCGTAAAATGAGCACTAAGATCAATCGTTATCGGGAAACCCGGCCCTGACCTGTTTTGTCTGTGTGGGAGAAGTTCACTCAGCAGATTTAGCCAATTAGAAGATGTCTTTAACACTGCTGAACTGCGGCGGTTTTGTCAAGATGCAACGCTATCATGTTTTCCATCATCTGAGCCGGAAAAGCAACAAGTGACAGAAACACTGCAAACATTGTCAAGTACTTTGTTAATGTTACTGTATGTCGATTCCTGATTGGATTTTTTTGTAATTAGTTTAACTGAAATTAAAAGGGCATTAAAACAATACTGCATCCAACAAAAACCACTACTGAAACTGATAAACATTAAACTGAAATGAAAAGTACATTTGAAAATAACAATTAAAATAAAAATAAATGTTAAATGCCATACTGAAATAACCTCCCTCAGCTCTATAGCAGCCAATTGAGTCTCATTCCTCCACTCCGTGTCCATCTAAGAGATACCTGGCATGAAGATGCCATTTGCGTGTGTGAGTGTGTGCATGTGTGTGTCTGTGCTGGCTAATTGACAAGATGGACGTTTGTCATAAATAGTGCCTCAGTCCACCGAGTGCCATTATATAGTCATTTCCTGGTTTAATGTGTATGGAGAGTGTTCATTATTTGTGACAGATGGACTCTTCTCTTCCTCTTTGAATTCCTGCTCTCAGAGAGCCAAATTAGAATCTACTAATCGGACGGGACCTTAGTCATTTCATTTTCCTCTATTCATCTATTTCATCTGCACACACACACAAACACACACACACACACACGTTTTTTTTTTTTTTTTTTGTGAAAAGTGGAGACATCCCATAGGCGTAATGGTTTTTTATTCTGTACAAACTGTATATTCTATCGCCCTTCACCAACCCTACACCTTACCCTAACCCTCACAGGAAACTTTGTGCATTTTTACTTTCTCAACAAAAAAAAAAAAACTAATTCTGTATGATTTATAAGCGTTCTGAAAAATGGGGACATGGGTTATGTCCTCATAAGTCACCCTCTCCTTGTAATACCTGTGTCATACCCATGTCATTATACAGAGTTGTGTCCTGATATGTCACAAAAACAAGAGCACACACACACACACACACACAATTAAAGCAGGTCAAAATGATCCAGTAGACTCTACTAAGGTAGGCTTTTTTATTATTATTATTACTTATTCCCCTGCAGTCCTCTTATATTTTTATACACCATAAACAGACAATTTTATTTTTCATGACGTCTCTCTGACTGTATCTTTACCAAGCACAATGTAACAAGCTCACAGGGATGAGAGATGTCCACAATGGATGCAAACTGCATCACACAATCTGACGTTTAACTTACAGTAAGCAATTTGGGCCAATGAGGTTCAGTTGTGTGTGGGGCTACCTAGTGTGATGCAGCACAAATAGAGACCAGTAGGTTCATTATATGTTCAGTTACTAGTTGCCTGTTGGCACAAACAAGTTTTGATTTACACTGGGGAAAAAATTATAATGGTTAGGACACCCAGCTATTTTCAATCAAATTTGAATTCCAAGATATGTCATCTTTAAAATAACACATTTGTATGTGAAGGAATATAGGCACTAGTGTGTCAGTATATGCACATAGTCAATCATTACATATGCTCATAAGTGAGTATTACTGGCAAAGCACACACATGACCTCTTTTGGCACTGTGCAGCATTACAGTGCTTCATCCCATTAGGAGCTCACCGCTTCTGTCACTGCAGAAATGATCTGTGTAGCATATGTACAGGGAAAGCGAGACATTTGTCATACTTCATTAGGTTTATTGCTATCCTAGAAGACATGACTAAAAATAATGTGCAGCTAAAATGCAGGGACCATATGGATAAAGACGATGTCCCTATAAATAACACACAGTAGAGGTTCAAAAGTCTGAGGGATTCAAACACTAATTTGAGCTTAGAATTAACTAATTTAACCTCATTGTTTAATTTAACCAACATTTTCACTTCAATTGGAAGAATATTACACTGATATTATATTTTGCGATGAAAACAGCTGCTAAAGTACACCCCAAAACCCAAATACGTACGTTTGAACCCCAGTGTGGATATGCAATTTGTGTTGGCTTGACGGACAGAGCTCTGGCTTTAACAGAAATATGTTTTATCTCTAAAGCAGCTGTTGATGACATGAATGCTTGAATTATTCTTTTGTGTCACAACGAGGGCATGCCAATCTGTGTCATGCCCTCTGTCATTTCTTCATCCAGCCAGCTGGTGAAATCAAAGGAAACTGCCATCGAATCTTTCCACTGTATGTTCTACTGCCCAATTGAACAGAAATGTGCAGCAGGATGTTTTATTACACAAATGACCCAATTGAAATAAACGCTGACATCCCCAACTACCCCAATTCCTTCCCCTGCTTCAGACTGTCCACAGCATCACTGCAGCGTCACGCATACTCAGACACACAAGACTCCAGATGTTTCACCACAGCTGTAAACGCAATATGGCAACAGGTACCAAGAGCTTTAAACGAGCCATACTTCATTTAATACATGGTTACTTTGTTATAGCCATTCAAACATGGCTAAAACGATTACACAGTCTAACAACAGCAGGCAGCCATATGGTTCTGTTCACTTGTAGGTTAAAATGATGAAATAAACCTCTTGAAAACAATGGAACAAAAACATTTTGTTTTAGCTTGTTTTTTTTTTTTTTTGGCCTAGTTGAAACACAGGAACAAAAGTGACAATTGGATGAATAATTTCACATACTTAAGGTATTTCTTTATTTATGTATTTATTTATTTAATTAATTAATTCAATTGGGACTTGACGTCAGAGTCATGGCACAGATGTTCTAGTTCAGCCTGCAATGTGTATTTTCAATGTGTTTTCAAAAACAATATTACAATAACAATGTAACAATGAATATTTAATGGCTCACAGGCAACAAATTTAGGTGCTTAAATAGGAGTGGCACTGATTATTCCTTTTACAAATTTAATTTATCAACTTATCTTCCTATCATAATATCTTAATTTACAGATAAACCGTGGGGCAACAGGAATAGTTTGTTAATTCAATTTAAATGATCTGGTTTTGTTTCTGTTTTACTCTTAAATCCAACTACAGTATGTGTGGAAATCAGAATAATTTTCACTGTTTGCAAACTATTCCTTTTCTTCCACAGCAGACACATTTTCATTGAAAGGAAGCTGTAATTTAGCACTCCTTTACACACTTTACTAAAAATAAAACAGCCTTAGTGTGGTAGGTAATCATCTCAACATTCAGAGATCATATTGCAAAGAGTCTTTTATGAGGCACTTTCGCCAGCTTGAAAGCAAAGTAAAAATCATCGTTCATCATCTAGCGATACCTAATAAAACATTCAGCCGATGACCTCATAGCACTCTTCAGGAAGGATTTTTTTTTTATGCCACACTACCTGCATGAGATGAATTTATTTGACAGTTTCGGCAGCATTTAAGAATTGTTTCGCTTTAAATAAAAAAGACACAATCATATCTAATGCTTTGCAATCCAGCTTTGATGTCTAACATGAGTATCTAAATTAAGTTATTGTCATTTTTTCTGCCCAAACAAAACTATATAAATTAGTGTTATCCATATATAGTGTCTTGTGAGGTACCTTTTACAAGAAAATGTTATTTCAGTCTTTCTACTTCAAAATGTCACATTTTATAAATTTTTCAAACTGAAATATGCTATATTACGTTTGCCCAGATTTTTTCCTGAATTTACAGTGTGGACAAATTGATGCTAATTGCCAAAAGTATGCAGATTTGAGTTAACTGCAGTGTATGATGGTCACTCATGGTCAAAAACTCTGCTTTAGGCAATGATTCCATCCATTTGGAGGATATCAAACGTTTGATATTTTGAGCTGATTTTACAAAACACTGTTTTCATTTTTCACACCCCTCCTTTCAACAAGGAACTTGGTTCTTTGTGAGTATGTTGTGTTTGAAATGACTTAAACGACTGGTAGTGTGTTAGTTTATGATGCCCAGTTTTTACTTTGTAACGGTTTACAAAGTCAGCAAGTGTATGATGCATAGGGCCAGGGGCATACATTTCATCTAACAGTTGGGGGGGACAATAAACATACAATTTCAAGAGCAATTTTTGAAGGGGACATAAAAACTACAGCTTAAATTGTACTTAAGGATATGTAAACACAGAGGAAAGCCTTACTACTATTATTGTGTCAATCTGCTACAGAGGTCGTGTACGCTGTAGACATTACTATCCGTCACAGTGTTGCCAACTCTGCGGTTTTACTTAAACACTGTTGCTGCAGGTTGTTTGCCATATCCGCGGGTTAAAACGACCCAATAATGTGACCCACTGGAATGCAAATTTTACCAGGTGACCCCCTCGAAAAGGAGTTAGTTTGGGCTAGTTTTGAGTAGCAATTGCGCGGGTTTTGTTGTGAAAACTGGCAACCCTGTCCGTCAAGCAGGTAACTTTGTTATTACTAAACTAGTGGACTCATTGGAAAATACACTGGCATCATATGTATTAAAGAGAAAATAATCATTTAATCCGATGTTAAACTGAATAAAATAGCTTAGACAGCCATTTAAAGTCTGAAACATTGTTTTTTACAACACATGGTGTGATTTTTAATGGCAAGACAACCCTGCACAGATTACCAAAAGAGAAACAGCATTAAGGGACCAGTGGATGGAGTTTATTTTTACAGAGCATCAACGGAGTTGTGCAAGTGTTTGTGTTTGTTCCCTGCATTTCAGATTGCACATCGTTTATTTCTTAAGGATAATGCAGTCCCAACGAAAAAGGGTCACGATCGTGTGTTGGAACCGCATGCGGTGAGTAAAATGGCTTCAAATATCTCTGTGTTGTTAACTTAGCTATCCGCGCAAGCACATCAAGTAAACAACATGTGATGTTGTCATCAAACTGCACTTTCCACATGTACAGCTTAAAAAAAAAAAAAGACGACAAAGTGGAACTTAGTCATTTTCCAAAACCGCTAAGCAAATATATACAGTTTCAGTACATACCACATAGAGACGCTGTTGTTGCTGCTGCTCTTGTTAAATTTCAGCCTCTGGATCTGATTCTGGATCATAAATATACGCTGAATCTGACTGTTAGCCATGGTTTGTTTTGGTTGGTTTTGTCCTCACGTATTGTCACAGCTTCCAAACGCTATCAAAGCAAAAGCCTACTGGCGCTCGTGATTCTTTAGCTCCGCCCATACGTCACGCCTACAGACGCTCGTGTTTTTCCGGGAAAAATCAGTACAGACTATCTTTCTCTTATGAATATAATAAAACCAAAGACTTTTTGGAGTTATGAAGGATGCAGTACTACTCTATAGGTACTCAAGATTAACAGGATATTGAGTGAAAACGAGCATTTCACCCCCCCTTTAATTCTCTGGTTTATTTGGCCTGTTTAGTTTATCTTACCCTTGTGTTTTAAAATCTGTTCAGATTTAAAAGACACATCATATATTCCAGCCTTTACTTGCCATTACATTTAAATCATTTTTGTGATCTGCTACAATCAATGTCTTGATATCAATTCCTTTAGATGTATACCCAGAAGTAAGATTGTGCTAGTCAAAAGAGCACTTAAAACCTGCATGCAATTTAAGGCATTGTGCCACGCAAATTGCATTCAGCAGAGATCTTCAGGGCGAGTTTTTGTTGTTACTTGATTTGCATAATGCCTTTAGTGAATTAGCATTAAATGCATGCAAATAAACAGTGGCACAACTCAATCCAAGTGAATCACCCTTCATTTCCTAAAAAGTACAAGGAACAAGAAATACTCAAGCAACTTCGGTGGATTGCAGGGCCGCTCTGTTGGTTTGTCAGACAGGGTTTTGTGCAATAATATCTGAGGAGACCACTGGACTGAAGCATGTATGATGCTGGAAGTTCAGATCTAATGGCCCGAGGAAAAGCCAGAGCAGGTGAGGTTGGTGCTTCGATTAGATCACTCAGTTGTAATGGAGAGCACAAAGCTTCTCCTATAGGCCAAACAGGTGTGGGAGGCTTTAAGAAGCCTCTCGGTTTTTCTCCTATCCCTACGCTCTCTTCACGAACACAGGCCCACACAATTTGGTTTTTCTGTCAGCGGTAAAATGATAGAACGTTACAGGTAGCCTGAAGAGACACATTTTTTTGTCTGTGTAGCTACCGATACATCACGTATAACAAGTATAAGCACCCCAACAGCATGTAGTGCCATCCATCACGGCGGAGCAGTGGTTACCGTACACACGGCACCGCTACTGCAACAACTGCTGATGCTAGGAGAGAGCATCATTAAAGAGAGCACAGAATGATGGGAACGCATTACAGTGTGCTATATAACAGGATTTGTACTTCGCTGGGCCGAAAACAACACCTTTCTGTTAACTGGACTGTTGTGAAGTGTTCGATGGCCTTCGTTGCACTTCGATTTATATTGAATCCTTAATCTGTTAAATAGTTAATGCCAAATTGACGACAATTATGAGCAGCTTAACTGGCACCGGCACCTTGGGAAAACCCGATGCTATTGTAGCAAAATAATTAAACACACAATTAGTTTGGCAGCTTAAGACGGGGATTATAATTATTCTAAATACCTTGATGCATTTCTGAAAAGTGCAAGGACAACAAGCGAGCGTTTAACGATTCGGCTCCCATCCCCGCGTCGCTTTCCTGTCTGTGATCATGTTTCTTTAAGGAAGCGTGTCATCAGAGACAGTTCCCTAAAGGAGGTCGGATTAAGCCCTTTCTCTCGAGAGAGAATGGCTGTCCTTAATTATGCTGGTATGCATCATCAGTCTCTGGCTGTTTTTTGCACAGAAGGACAGTGTGGAAGTATGTTTATGTATGTGCGCGGGGGGTTGGAGAGCACTGATGGATTTTTTAACTGCTAAACAGTTGCAAATCTCATCACATATTCTCCTGAGAGCAGTGTCCATCCGGGAGAACGCTCATCAGGGAGATTTCCCGAGAGGGAAGTGAGCATACGCTTTCTCACAAACACACTCTTGTACGCATCAAGAGACGCCTACCGGAGTGAGTCATTTTTAAAGCGCTGTTGATGTAATTAATTCTAATGACTCGGAATCTGCCGCTGCTAATTTGGTTCTGATTGTAGAATTATTCTAATCAAGAAGCAGAAATGACAGGTAAGAGCTCACTCTTCAAACTCTCAAACTTTGTACTTTTAAAGGCATAGTTGATAGTTCACACAAAAATGACATTTTTTGTGATTGTTTTTGTTATTTACTTACTAAAATAAAAACATGTTCTTTTCTATACATAGACAGTAGATGATGAAATATATATCTAGAGAATAATAATGTGTGTATATACTCGCTTGCCATGTCACAACTGATCACATGACACATGAGAACCAGTGATGTTTGGCATCAGTGATCAAATCTGGTGTGAAACATGGAAAGGTGCAATTTTGAAATAATTGCAAACTCAATTTGTGATCTTTGATTTGGGTTTTCATTTGCTCTTCCTCTACTTGTTCCAAACCAATATTTTCCTCAGTGGTAGTGTAGAACAACACCCTTTTTACCATGTCAGAAACAAACGTTTTGTATTTTTTTTTTTTTTTTGCTGTTGAACACAGAAGATATTTTGAAGAATGTTAGTAACCAAATATTTTACGGTAGCCATTGACTTCCATAGTACTTTTTTACATTCTTATTATCATCTTTAACTGCTTGGTTACTTTTATTTCTTCAGAATACCTTCTTTTGTATTCAACAGATGGAAAGAAAAGAAAAAGCATAAAGATTTGGAACAACTTGAGGGAGACTAAATGCTGACAGATTTTTAGGTGAACTGCCCCTTTAAATTGATTGCCCCTCTGAAAGACTATGTTAATGTTGATGCACCAAAATGAAGCAGGTTAAACCACAATACAGATGCAACTGCCACATTTGGTGCATACAGTAAAAATATGTTCTTATTGTAATATCATTAGTCTGGCTCATATATATCTTGCTCACAGGACATGTATGCTGGGACCCGTATGAAAACATATTTTATTAGGCAACAGATTATGTCTCAGTATAAAACTGCCTACTAGATGTTTTCATCATTGTTTGTTTGAATCCTTAAAGTCATTTTAACCAGTTCCCACCAGTTGTGACCAAAAAATTCAAATGTTTGTTTAGAATGTTAAGTATATAAGGTGTATACACACACACATACACACACACATATACATACATACATACATACATACATACATATATATATATAGAACAAAACAAGAATATGCCCCGCCCCCACTCCAATCACTTAGCAGGGAATAAATGTATCTTTACTGTATTCTTTTGTCCTTTTAAGAGTGTCAGCAACATAATCACTGTCCACTTTCAATGCACGGAAAAGTGCAGCTTGTACATTCTGCCTAACATCTCCTTGTGTATTCCACAAAGAAAAATAATACAAAGACAAGACATAAGAGTATTCATGTTCAATACGACATGACTGCATGGATGAGGAACACCTGTTCCACTCAATGTTTGTTGTAGAGGTAGCCATCTTACTCCCATAACAGAAACAACAGTAACCTTTGGCACGTTGCTTCCAGGGTGTAATTGAGTATTAATGGAAGCTTGACCCAGCCACTGTGAGAGTTGTTATCACCAGCCCATGGCTGGCAATGCTGACTGTGTTTTAGAGGATTTGGTTATCTATTATTTATGAGGGATTACTCTCTCTTCTCTCCGCTGTGTAATATCAAGGCCCCCACTGGGTCGATTCGCTGCCTACACAGATCCATTGATGCTGAAGCCCACTCATTTTTTAACCTTGAGGGTGGATGTCCCATTATGCACACCACATATATCCGAACACACATCGGACATGTGTTTGAGGGTTTGCAGATGTTCCACAGGGTGCTGCTGTCTGAGCGAGCCAGTGACTTGTATTTCCATGTCTCTTCATGCGGGATGATGTAAACCAACCGCTTTCCAATGCTCGAACAAGCTTGTTTCATATGCATATAAATATTAATAAAAACCTTTCCGCTAGACCACATTCCTCTATGCTTCTTTAATCTCCCTCAATTGAAAGCAAAGGCCCCAGAGACGAGGTGGGCAGAGAAAAATTTACTTTGTCATTCCTCATTCGGTGAATGTCTCCTATGTGGGTAGGACCCCTAATCCATCAAGATCTCTTTTCTTATTAAATTCTTAAGGAGACACTTTCAATGCCCTCCATGTGCTCCTCTGTCCTCTCCCATCTTAAAAATAAATAGCCAAAGAAAAGCAGAGGGGAGTTAAAGTCCCTCATCTTGGAGTAACCGTGAACACTGTGGGAGGAATTCACTAAGGATCATTTACACCCACTGACAACATTGTGCTCTCTGTCACTAACAGACTCATGTAAATCAGGTAAGAGTGCAATCATGCCCAAAAATGCATCTGTTTGATACGATGCAACAACGTTGGAATTTAATAATCAATTATGATGACAATAACTACTCAGTGTGTTACAGAAGCAGTCTCATATTACATATTCACACACTAGCAACATTGCGTTTAAAGCAAATTGAGTTAATTGTTCTTGTTTTCTTACCCAATTTCATTTTATTATGCGCAACACACATCTTGACTTGACTTGGAATGATTATTTTCCTCATTACCTGTTATGTGGCATTACATAATTTGTAATTCTATGACCCTGCTTGGTTTAAAAATGGTCACTTATCCAGCATTTTTAGAGCAGACGCAGCAATTATTAACTTGAACATTCAAGGCTTCCAGTGTCATCGCTTGCAGATCTATTGTACTGCTTAATATTGCAAACTGATATCCATTATCATAATCATTAAAATACAAATGTTTAGGAAAACTGGTTTTCCATTTACTGCACTTAAATTGTATTCCTCTAGTTATTTACCAATAAAGCTTATGTGTCTGAAGTGTCACATATTCATAGAAAATAGCTTACTTCACATTGCAAAACAGGGTAAATACTGCATGGCAGAGTTCATTTATATATTAATTAGTGTTTAAGTAAAATTTCTTATACTTAATATCTGTAAGTATTAGCTGGCATTACTTGTTTATAATGGAAAAAACTATAAATAAATATACATTTTTAATCCAAAATCCAACTTAAAAAATTGGTACTGTACATCTAAAAGCTTAACATTACTACTTTGTCAATCCGTGCCAATACACAAACTGTTTCACCTCTTAGCGCTATTTTCGAATATAATTATGAATCAATCTAAAACAACTGAATTGGATCAGATTGTAAGCCAATTTCAGATTTCATGGTGCATTTACAATTACAAAGTAACAAGTCGTTATTGAGCTAAATCACTGTCAGGACATTTTCACTTCAAGTGCTGAAGTACATTTGCATCTCACACTTTCCTATCTTACACACTGGTTTAGAGTCCTAGGTTTCTGGAGGATACAGCAATGTACTACAATCTGCCACACTTTACTGTGACTGTACATCATTCCACATGTATACATATCTCTTTTAAATCCATTACATTTACTTAATTTCATAACTCTCATGCCATTCACCATTTCAGAGTAGATGGTATCTGGTTAAATGGGAGTGCAGCTGGATAGTGAATAAGGTGCAGGTTTTTGCACTTAAAACACCACACTCAGAAATGACACTGTTTTATGAATTCATCCCTATGTGTTGCGTTCGTTTCCATCCTTAAAGTAGACTTAGTTATGTCAGGTGTTTCACTGCAGTTTCATCACTTCCAGAGTGACTATGTCTAGTTTTCTTTGCTTGTTCTAAAAAAAACTTGCATTAATCTTCTGTTAAGAATCTGCCTGCATACACAATACGTTTGTTTTTCTCTGTAATGGAAGTCAATTAACTTATAAAATGCCAAGAATTGATCATTAAAAGTTGTAACGGATTACTATACATTAGCTGAAGGATTATTTCACAACAAATACGCAAACAATGAAATGCTTGGTTAAAAAAAAAACTGCTGCTAATTCACCTAAACAAAATAACTCTCCTGATATCACCTCCCACCCCCCACCCCCCAATTATATGCTCAAAGGTTTCAGCTTCTTAAATATCAAAGGATGCCCAGGGAGAGAAGTTAAAAGTGGGCATCACTACAACTGCAAGAGGCCAAAAGGGAGTGATACTCAAGAAAAAACAGAGCATTCTCATTAAGAGAAGAGAGGTGATAGAGACAGCGGCTTCAACAGGAAAGAAAATAATGAGTGGTGGGATGGAGTGACCTCTTGGGATGATCTGATGACAATAGACTTTCCCAGGCATTCTCTGGTTTATCACAGGTGGGCGACTAAAGCCACATAAGTCTGCTTTAGACAAGCAAACTAAAGTTTGTGTATTAAAGCTTCACATTGGCCATTAAGCCTGTTATGACTGGAACAGAGAGAGCCCTGTGAGAGCTAACGGCCCATTGTCCACACGCTCCGAGTTAAAAGTTATTTATACAGCATTTTGTTCGCTTTTTGAACACAGAAGGAAATTGACCTGAAAGCTAATTTGATTTTCAGGAGCATAATGTCTAAGACATTGGTATAAGAAGAGCCTAAAATGTGACTGACTTGGCAATGAGGCTAAAGAGAGAACCGCATGCAGAGATAAAAGGACATAAAACTCAAATTATGACTTTGCTTGTGGTATAATGACATAATTTAAACTTATAATGGTCTGTAACTGAAACAGTGATGGACTGTTCTATAGTGGGTCACATGAAGAGACTTCAGCCTCATGGAGCTTCATTATCGTTAGTCAGTCATCCATGATGAAGTCTGGCAATCCAAATCTGCTAAATCAGGGGTTTTTAACCTTTTTTTTGGTCCACAGCCCAGTTTTGGCACCACACCGAACTGCTGTCACAGACTTAAGCTGCTGCAAGATCCCACTGTAGGCAAATTACATCCTTTAGAATAATGACAAATTTTACTGGTTAGTCGATAAATTATTATTGATGAAATATTAAATGAGTGAAAAGTCCCTTACCACAGAAAGCATGCATCTCAATTCTGCTATTGTATCAAACTTAGATCAATGTTTTGTCTTGATTGCAACACCATTTCTGAATCCGCCTCACACCAAAAAGTGCAAAAAGGTATGAGATGTTTAAGCTGGTTATATTTATCTTTCTGTTACATTACTAGTCTCATCATAATCTAATTTTAATACATGTTAAGGAAAGCTGTATTTATAATATAATACAACATATTACAAATTAGTTATATTTAGTTTTCATATATAAAGAGCATTTATTTAAAATGGAAATCTTTTCAAAGGAATTAATACTTTTATTCAGTAACGATGTGTTAAATTGCTAAAAAGTGATAGTAAAGACTTATATTGCCAGAAAATATTTATATTTTGGCAAGGCAAGGCACGTTTATTTGTACAGCACATTTCATACACATAGGTTATTCAAGGTGCATACATAAAATGAAGTAAAATAATCATGGGCCATTGAGTGATTTATAAAAAAGTCAAAGTACTTTAAAAACAATCCTAAATATAACTAGAAGCCAGAGTAAGGACCTGAGGACTGGTGTGATATGCTCAGATTGTCTGGTTCTAGTCAGAATCCTGGCAGCAGCATTCTGGATGAGCTGCAGCTGTCTAATGGTCTTCTTGTGAAGGCCGATGAGGAGACCATTATAATAGTCCACCCTGCTGGTGATAAAGGCATGAACAAGTTTCTCCAAGTCTTGACTAAAATCATAACAACTAATTCTTGCAATGTTTTTGAGATGATAGTGTGCTGATATAGTTACTGTTTTGATATGACTACTGAAACTAAGGTCTGTCTCCAGTATCACACAAAGAATCTTGGCTTGATTTTTAAGTGTTTGACCCCTAGAGTCAAGTTATGCATTCACCTTGAGAACTTCATCTTTGTTTCCAAATGCAATGACTTCAGTTTACCCCTCGTTTAACTAAAGAAAGTTCTGGCACATCTAACTTTTCATTTTAACAGTGCACTGGCAGAGGAAGTCAGTGGGGCTGTAGTCATTTTGGTGATAGGGCTAGGTAAATCTTGGTATCATAAACATACATGTGCTAGGCAATTATTATTTATTATTTTTTATCATTATTTGGCTTAGTGGGAGCATATACAGGCTAAACAAGAGCGGTGCAAGTACTGAGCTTTGTGGGACTCCGCATGTCACTTAGACTTACAGGATGATCTCCTATATTTACAAAATAACCTTTCCCTTCTAAGTATGACCTGAACCTTTTGAGTACCATCCCAGAAAGCCCGACCTAGTTTTCCAGTCTCTCTAGAAGTATGTTATGACCGACAGTGTCAAATGCATCACTAAGATCTAGAAGTAGCATCATTTATATTTTGCCAGAATCGGAATTAAAGCAAATATAATTTATTATCTTAATGAGCGCTGCCTCTCTGCTGTGATGCGGTCAGTAATCAGATTGAAGATTGTCCAGGTATCAATTTGAGTTTATTGGTTTATTGGTCTATAGTTGCTCAATATGCAGTCATTGATCACTCTTTTTCAGAAGGGGCAAATAAAGTTTTCAGGGAGTTTGGAAAAGTCTCAGAAAGAAATGAGGCATTCACCACTTGATCTACTTCTAAACAGTAAAGCACACATTAATAAAAAAAATAAAGAATGAAAGGATAAAGGAGGAGACCGTGACAGACAGACAGAGATGAGACTGTTTTGAGTCAGAAAACTAGACTAGACAAATATTATATTGAATAAATAAAATATTAAAGGTACTATAACTGATTTTATACTTTCTGATGAGTTTCACTAACAAACTTTATTTCAGCAAAAGTAAAACATAAAATAGTTCTAGTTGGCAAATAATAATAATAATTTAATATTTTTCTATGGTATCTGTCAGGAAGTAGTATATTAGTAGTATATTTTATATTAAAATAAAATAAAATAAAATTAAATTAAAATGACAGTACTTAAAGTTACAAGGTAATGCAGGCCTTCAGTTTTCACAGCTCACACTTATTCGTTAGGCTTCATCATAATTGTCCTGAGGACTCAAGGTGGACTCTAATGTCTACCTCAAAATTGGCAACCACCAGCAAAAGTTTATTAGGTAGTTGATTAACTTTAGGTGACCTGTCCTGGCTGCCCCAAACAGTCTTCATCTATATATATCATAAGGTACTAAAGAGGAAATTATGATGTAAAATCTGAATACTCTATATAGATATAAATCAGAATGTATAAATGTAAATTATGAATATATAGTTATTCATCTGAATATATTGTTATGGCAGGATATATAGAAGTAAGGTCCTGAGGACTGGTGTGGCTTCATCATTATTGTCCTGAGGACTCAAGGTGGACTCTAATGTCTCCCTCAAAATTGGCAACCACCAGCAAAAGTTTATTAGGTAGTTGATTAACTCTAGGTGACCTGCCATGGCTGCCCCAAACAGTCTCCATCTATTCTCATCTCTGTCTGTCCCGGTCTTTCCCTTTCTCCAGACCCTTCTTTCTGCAGCTCATGTCCTTATCACTACAGGATACAGAAGAAGAGCGTTGTGCTGAATTATCATCAAATTTTATCTCAGGCTAGAGAGCCGCAGGGTCTGGGAGTCCAGATCTGATAGCCTGCGCTCATCTAATGACCTCTGGGCCTGCACTCAACCTTTTAACGTCTAGCTCTTCTCCTGGATTTATTGTGCTCATAAAGCAGGAATCGTTATTATCAGGCATTGTCCCGAGGACAGCATGACTCGGTCTGGTTTACTTGTCCAAGAAACTTTTGCAAGATGCAATTAGAACTGACTATCCTACAAGTAAAGTCCTCATCAATGTGAGAAAGAAATGCTTGTCAATCATTGTTTGGTAAAGGAGAGAAGATTTGCCCTTAGCCGTGGCCTTCAAATTCACATGCACCCTGTCCTGGTCTACAAAAAGAGGATCCCATCCACAAGAGGTTTGCTCCACCCATTCTAATGCAGCACTATCAAATAGGAAATGGCTTCCTAATGGTTCCCGCTAGCTGCTAATTCAATAAATGCACTGGTTGCCTCTTGTTTAGCCTTTTGGGAGAAGCATACAAAAAAAATGTCCAAAGAAAGATGATAAAAAAAAAATAACACAAATGGATCCTCTAGATATAGATATGCACTGTCCCTCCAGCATTTCATCATTGGGGTTTGAGAACATCGGTCCTGAGAGCAGATAAGTAATGTTTATCACTGCCACATGTCTCTTGAGCTTATAAGACAAGAAATCTCTTTTCCCGTCTATCTCTTTGTCATGTAACCACGGCAACAAAAGCAACTCAATTTGTAGAGCGTGCACATTATATTTTCTGTATACTGTATTTTCTTGATAAATGCAGAAAAGCATGCGACTGTGAAAGATGCTTCTCGGCAAATGGAGGGCTTCAAGCTTTTTTTCCCTGAGTTTGGGTGTCTGTGCGTGCATCTGTTTGTAAGTGTGCATGACTAAGTGCAGCTGTCATTTTCTCAATATTATATAAGCTCTTCTGCTATGTGACAGGCTATGTGAAACTATCATAGAAAAAAAAGCTAAATGCATATATCAGAGTGTCATCCTGAAGTACATGAGCAACTGATCAAACCGGGAAGGGTTCTGCATTGATGTGCTTCAAATAAATAAGTGCCGGTTATATAAACACACACACAAAAAAAGATTAGTATCAGGGACGTCCTGGCACATTTGGTGCCAGAGGCGATATAAGACATGACACAGACACAAAAAAAACAAAACTGCAACAACAAAAGAAAATGTGGACAGTGCGACTGGACTGACAGGAAATTATTATGTAAAATTTGAATACTGTATAGATGTAAATCAGAATGTATAAATGTAAATTATGAATATATAGTTATTCATCTGAATATATTGTTATGTCTGAATATATAGAAGTAAATCTGAATATATAGTAATAAATATGAAATATTGCAATTATATATGTGCAATTATACATATATGTGTGTGTGTGTGTGTGTGTCTGTTGCAATCATTATTAATATTATTGTTATTATTATAGATTTTGTCCTTTACATTGTCTCAACAATCAAAGTTGACCTAAAGTTCCTAGATATGCTTTTGAAATGCTTTAAGAGAAACATTGTGTCCCTTTCTTCGTATAGATCTGTACTTTTTGTCCGCCTAGTGCTCTATCAAGATATGGGCGGATTACAATCAATACCAATCATCAATCATGAAAGACATTCAATCTATTAGGAAATGTTTTATGCGAGGAGGAAGGATACTGGTGGGGGAAACAACAGCAGAGCTTAGAGAGATATTAATTATATAAAATGGAGAATAACCCGTGGCATACTGGCACATTTGGAAACGGACATTAACCCCTCAGGGCCCACTTATCTCTACAATATCTGAATGCAACACGGACCTTTTGAAAATGCTAGAGGACATGGGAATCATGCAGCTGGGGATAAAACCATGAAGAGCAGAGGGCTAACCTAATTGCTTTCAATATAAAAGGTATATTGATGGCACTTAAACGAGACTATGGCCTCCACACCAAATAAATCAGCTCCACCACTAAGATCCAATCCAGTCCTGTGCGCATTCATCACTTCAAATGACTCCAAACATGCGGTATATGCAGCGCTCTGTAAAGCCTTTATTGCATGCCACGTCAGGTGTCTAAGCGTGTAGCTTTAGCATTGCTGAAAATATAATTCTTTTCATGCCCCAAGAGGCAGATTTTCCTCAGTTTCCAATGAATTTTGTATGTAATCTGATGAATGATCCACACTTTAAGAATTGAAATATCATTGCAGAATCTAGCAGGGCTCAGATGATATCATAAGACTGCAGGTAATCTCTGCTTGCATGCTGTCATTGCAGGGAGCAGTGAGGCATACGCTGGAAAAGTGTGAACATTAATACATATTAGAGTCTTAACATCATGTGTATATACAGTACCATTACTTTGGATGTGCTTATGGGAAGCGCATAAGCATGAACACCTAAACCCATGTGCCTCAGCACATGCAAACAATACATGTAATCACTGCTAACTCATTTATGAGCAGTGTTTTACACTCATACACACACATTCTGCTCGTGGATCTCAGCTTTTCATTTGTGGTTCAATTCTTGACAACTGTTTGCTGTTGGCAGGCTTTCTTTACAAATGTCAGATAATGTCATCATCAACATCATCTCTGTACGTTATACAGACAGAATTAATCTAGAAATGCGCTGTGAATTGTTACAGCAAATGTAGTTAGTTTATGGTGAAAATAATGTTTGCATATGATAATAGTGAACAATAACAATAACAATAATAATACAAATAATATTAGTTATTTATTATAAATGCATTAACTATAGTTACATTGCCCAGCATCATTTTTACTGAATGTAATACAATACTTATTACACTTATTAATTGAGGTGCTGCTTCCAGATATAGTGTCTGCTTTGCTCTAGCATGTCATACTTTCTTTCAAACAATAATGTGCATTTTGTAACATTTTTGCTTTCCAGAACCATTTGTAAGGTTAACGCTTGCATTATCTGTTAATCATTTGAAAAAGACATCTATCCTTTTCTGAGCCATGCAGCCTATAACTATTTGTTTAATTAAAAATTAATGTAATTTTCAAATATATGGAAGATTCCAAGACATTTTTTATGACTAATCCTCAAGGTTAGAAGTGTGGCCATTGACATAATTGCAAACACGACTTATTATTTAATAATTTTTGAAGTCAGCGCCATTAAAAATAATAATAAAAAAGACACTATGCGAAAAGTGTGTACTGATATTTTTGAAATCAGCATCAAAAATAGATGTAATATTAGGCCTTTCTTGGCAAATCAGCAGACTTTTTTGATGATATATATTTATCCTAGCTTAAAGTATTTTCATGCAAACAGTATAAACATATATAAACATGTAACGATTAATGAAATAAATATATACATCACTCTGGCTTATATTACATACATTTCTAAATGACATTTGGTGAATGTAATATGCTCTATGCACTATTGGTCATTTCAAAGGCAAACCGTGTCTGTAGTTTTGTCGACCCAGCTGTTTTAGCAGACATTCAGGCAGAGACACACTGTCTCCTGCTGAAGCCACCTGGCTAAAAGGCAGTTCTGGAACAGGAGGGAGCAGGTGAGAGGGAGAGACAGACCGGGGGACACAGCAGGTAGACCGTCCTGCCAAAGCATTGTCTCTGGAGCCGTGTGCCGGGTGCACCTGCTGTCTCACAGAGAGCTGCTGCTAATCCTCAGGGGCCTGATTTGGCAACCTTGTACTCTGGCTATTTTACAGATATTTACTAAGAGATACAGCAGCCTGTGACAAATACGGTTCTGATTCTAAATAAAGGGATAATATAATCCCAGGCCCAGACTGAGCATTCCAATACCAAACTTCTGTCATCATTAAACATTAGGGAGTGAGTGAGAGGTTTGGATGGAAAGAACAGGACAGTCAGTCAAATAGGCTTTAATATTAACCCTTAATCCACAATCTCCGTCTGAATAGATAAAGTTCTGTTACTTTCCTTTATCGTTTTATGTTGCGTTTTCATTCCTCGTGTTCTCTGTGTGACCTAGTTTCTGTCTCGTGTTAATTGTGTCATTATGTGCAGGTGTGTCTTGTCAATTTCCCTCTTTAACGTTCCCCTTATAAGTTGCATTTTATTCAGTGTTTAGTTGTCCGGTTTTGTCGAAGTGTATGTGTGTTTCTGCCTTCACCTTATGGATTACCCCTATGTGGATTATTAAAGATTTGTATCATCCTCTGCCTAGTTTACGTGCTTCTCTCTCCGCACCACACCGTGACAGTATCATGCCATAATCATGAATGAGGACTGCAGCTTTCAAACATCTAAAGCAAACAAAAAGCACCATAAAAACCTACCAACTAAACAACTAATTCAATAATAATTGAACTAAAAAATGAATGTGATTTATGTGAGATTCATTCAATCATTTTTTTATTTTTATTTACTAATTAGTCTTCCTCTTCCCAAGTGAAGGATCGAGTCACTTACCTAACTGATACACTTACCTAACTGAATCGGTCAAGGCCAGTTTTGTGAACAGGATAAACTTCATTCACATTAATTCTCTTCTACAGTGTCAAAGATCACTTAATGCTGCAAAAAAAATAAATAAAAAAATAATAATAATAATATATAGAATTATATATATATATATTTTTTTTTACATACCACTCTGAAAGTTAATGCAATTAATAGTAACAGTCTTTTCACTGTCATCAACCTCAGTGTAAATAGTAGGGCTGCACGTTTTCAAGTTTTTCATTAACCGTTAACCGAGGCCCTTAGCGGTTAATAATCGGTTAACCATAGTGTGCGCCAGGGTTTCCGTTGTCCGGTAATTTCCAGACATTGGCCAAAAAAAAAAAAAAAGAAGGAAATGTCCGACAAAATTTAATCTCTCCGGTCAAATTGTCCTATTAAAACTACCTAATAATCCCGCCCACTAACACAATCTGTATTTGAGAATAAGCCTAAAATGTATAAAGCAAATATACACCGACCTTTGGCTATGTTATAAAGGAACAGGCTCTAGTAATGGTTATGTAACTTTCCGTGTTTAGGCGAAGGTAACAAGCAGGCTCCGCGGCCGCCTCGCTAAGGCTATGACTATGATATGTTTGACAGGTACAATATTTGAAAATCGATAATAATTTTTTTTAATTACATTTATATCTGAATTTATGTCAACCTATAGACTTTCAAATATCAAAATGTCATGAATTAATATGTATTTGTGTACAAAATGACATATAAACATATTTTCCTATTATATTTTGCCTGGAAACGCTTCCAACAAGGCGTCAGTTCTATTTCTAGCATGCACGCGTCGAGCCGCGCGTCTCAAGCAGGCAGTCGGCAAGCTCTAACCTGTTAACATGGGAGCCGAATTAAAAACAGACACGCCACGCAGCTGAGATGCTTTCGCTCATCGCCACTCATCCAGTGAGTCCTGACCGGCCTAATGATGCCCGGGTTGTTGGCTGTTGAGATTACAACAACGAAGGTTGTACTTGAAGTATATCTAAGCACTGTATTGCAATACTTGCATTTTGCCCCGTCACTCTCAATTTTAAAGTGCTCCAACGCTGTACTTTTTTTTTGCCCGCTTCATATTAGAAAAATGACTTCTTCTTGTGGAAATTACAAATGTCTGGGAGCGCTCTGGCGGTCTCTGGTGGTGCAAAAATGTATTACAACTAAATTCAATGCACGCCATTGACGTCACTTAACCGAGCAAAATGTTTCACTCGGTTACGCAATTTTTAACGGTTAATCGGTTAACCGGTTAACCATGGACACCCCTAGTAAATAGAGTTGACCATTTTGTCCTCAAACAGAACTGTTATATCTGTAAATGTAGATGTAAATATGTAAACAATATTTTAATTTTAGAGCATTTCCAATAGGCAGCACCACCCAAAGAAAAACCTCTTTTAAAAGCCAAATGAAATATTATGCTTTTTACATGCACTAATCAATTTGGAAATTTTGGTCTATTTTGCCTCCATAACATCACCAGTGGAAAGAAAAGTAACAATTACAAAATACATTTCTATAAAGGCTTTTTCATAATAATTTTTTTCTCATGCCCGAGCCGAACATTTCCACTTTAGTAGTAGTTACATACACCAGACTTTCCATTGTTTTACAGAGAGGTTTGTAATAATGTCAATCCCATGTATTTATATTACGTTTTATTCATAAAAATGTTATGGCTGTTACAGCTTTTTGGGTTTATGATTGGGATGCATCGATCTGATACTTGAGATCGGTATCGGCTCAGATCCAGGCATTTTCTGCGGATTGGGTATCGGTCAGACGAGACTGATCCAAATCCAATTCTGTGTATACTATTCTGTGTTATTGTTGAGCTCCACGAAAGGCACAAAACATTATAAAGCACCAAAACGTTTAGAGAACATATTTCAAGTGTTCCGAAGCTGTTCCATAGTTCAATGTGATACAGATTAATACTGAAGTCATTAAATTCAAGTTCACATAAACTCTTCTCTCCGCTGCATCTGTCTGTCATCCTCCATTCAGTGTTCAGACTGCGTGTCGCGTTCGGTTACAGTCAAAACTATGAAACTCTCTTCAAGAGCGCACAGTAGCCTAACTGAGGTTTATAACTGTTCAAAGAAAAGGCTCATTAAACTAACGCACAGATTTAATAGACTACTTATCATTATCTCTTCACTTTATACTAGTGATGTCTGGTTCACAAATTAATTGTTTGATTTAATTGGTTCTTCTTAGTGAACCGACTGAACCAGTTCAACAAACAGGACTCAATCACTTGAAATGGTTTGCATTTCCAGTAAGTCTTAATCCACAATTTATTTACTTATTAAGGTGGCCAACAATCCCCCTGAGTCAAAATCAACCAATACCACAGAGTAATTCATTTACTCAAACAGTACACTGTTCTTGATATGTCTAATCTATGATACATTGCTGCCTTTATTACTGTGCTATAGATTTAAAAGAAACTTCTTTTAGATTTCTATATAAATGTATATACTTGTTTTTTCAATAATGTATTTTACAACAATAAAATGAGCATTGTGTAACATTTTACCAGATTTTAGACTTATTCACTTTTATTTGTAAATAAAATATTTCAATAGATTTGATCAAATTATTGTGCTCCCGAGATTTTTCTAGAATCTAGAGTATCTTTTGCTGCTGAATTATCTACCAACCTAGTTTATAATGATATTTTTGGAATCAATTTTTGATTATATATTTTTCAGTTTGTTGTTTTTCATTCAAATTAAGTTGTGTTTATGCAGTAGATTGTGATTAACACAAAAGAATGATGATCAGGTCAACACAGAGAAGTACAGAAATTCTATATTGAATGAAAAAAAAAAAACTGTGCTGGATCAGATTGGATTGGTATCGGCAGATACTCAGAATTTTCGATATCGGATCGGCTCTGAAAAAAAAAAAATGGTATCGTTGCATCCGTAATTTTAGGGGTGCTCCGATCATGATCGGCCGATCGTTAATGCGCATCTCGTCAGTAAAGCCGGTTTTCTAATCAGCGGACAATCGGCCGATCGTGATCGGAGCACCCCTACGTAATTTAAGATAAAAAGTGAAAGGAGGTGGCCAAAACCTCTTCTTCAAAACCTTCAACACTTATATTTCTTCTATTGTCAACATTTTTAAGTATCTTTGGATAAAAGTGTCTGCTAAATGACTAAATGTAAAAACATAAATTGTCTTAAAAATGAATTGAACCTTGTACAACTTATAAATTAAAGCTGAAAATTGCTTACGAGTTAATGTAAAAACACGTCTTATTGGTCGTGTCATTTTTTTTATTTTTTTTACAGTGTATGTTTTAAGTGTGGATAGTTGGGATTTAATCTGAAATAATTATTAAATCAATTTTTTCATAAGTTTTTTAATGAATCACCTTATGAAAAGGTCTTTGTAAATCACTCAGGGATATAAAGGAGAATGAAGGAGTATGAGATAAACATGACAGCATTATAAGTTGGGAGCAGATGTAAGGGAGAAGCACATTTAGAAACAGAGCAGTAAATTCAAGGCTTGGTATATGAATGTAATAATCCATACAGAGAAGTCTATAAGGTAGACCAAAAGTAAGACACACAAATGATTTGTGCATCTGCAAGGTACAGCCACAAACTCCATGTCTTCATAAACAGAGGGCTATTAAATGTGTAACTGAGGCTAGAGGGAGATTGGGTAATCAATCATATGAACCACTGGTGGGTAGACCACTGTGTGTGTGTGTGTGTGGGCTACACACACACAGCTATATCAGGCTGACATGGTCTCACATAGACCAACACATCCCCATCAACAACCTATCATTGGTTCTCTTACATATTTTTTGTCTTTTCTCCTCATTTTCAATTGAGTATTTTAACTCAATTTTTTAGTTAAGCATTTTAAACATCATTTGTATAAACTAGAAATAATTTTTAATCAGTTGAATTTGTAAGTGAAGAGCACAGCAAAAATGTGTAAAGGTGGGAAAAAAAATAAAATTTTAATGTTTCTTTTTTGTGTGTGTGTGTTTTTTTTTTTTTTTGTTTCTTATGCTCATCAAGGCTGCATTTATTTGATCTAAATATACGGGGGGGGGGGGGGGGGGGGAAACTGTACTATTTTGAAATATTATTTCCGTTTGAATTAATGGCTTTTTGTTTTAATATACTTTAAAATGTAATTATTCCTGTGAAGTAAGGCTGAAATTTCATTATCCATTATTTCATGTAAATGATCCTCCAGGTATTTTTTTTTTCCTACATAAATCTATAGTAGCTAGCTTACAGTAATTATCACCTGTTGCTTAACATAAGTTGATATGAGTACGAGTTAATAAATAAGATAAGAGGGAATAAATAAATATTTACATGAAAAACAGGCATACATATTTCTGGATTCAACATGGTTTATGAGAACATGATGCTGAGTCAGACCTTAGGACAAATTACCATATGGAAATGTTCAAAATATGAGATTAGGGGCGGAGAGTGATCCTGAGGGAAATGAAACGAGTGTATCACTCTATCTGCCAGAGAAAACATCTGCATCCACACATTCTTAAATCTGTCACTTGTGAAGACTTATGATCACTGAAGACTGGAGCAAATCTACACCTGATGACTCAAGAGAAGCTCTGTTTTACTGAGGTACTTTACATGCACTGAAACAGGGAAGAAACTTCTCCCATATCTCCCGAATGTAAAAATCCGCCTAAAGCTTGACCCGGAGTTAATCATTCATTTCTCTAGTCTAATTCACCGGCTCATCTAGCAAAGCCCAGGGCTGTGAATATTAATTTGTGATAATTTACCAGGTCAAGACTTACATTTCTCATGCAGCCCCAACATTGTTTGTAACAGTAACTGAATGCATTAGCATGAAAAGCAAAGAGAATAGCAGCTCCCTGTCTACTTGTGTTTCTGAGTGATGCTGGTCTCTAGACAATGCAAACCATCACCGTCTAAAGCTACCAGCACTGTGTTCTTTTGTATATTTCATGCAGCTCAGTCGAAGCTTAAGAGCTTTAATATTCTCTATGGGTTTGTCCACAACATGTTATCTTCCTATTGACACTTTTGAGAAAGGATATAAATAGAAATGCATCAACATATTTTAAAAAGCCTGAGTCGGTGGAAATTGATCCAAAACTGTATTGGAGATTTTCTGCGCAAGTTATTTATACTGGCTATTACCTTTTATTAATCGGGGAATTTTAATGAATCTGTGCTTTTTAATGAGCAATATTTTAAAATAAGTATTGCTTGATTGCTAAAAGTTTTTAAAGAGTTAGTTCATTCTCACCCTCACGTCATGATTCCAAATGAAGAACCAGAAACAAAACACCAGAAATGATTATACATTATAAACAGGAATAAGATCTCACAATGTATTTGCTTTAATGTTGGTCGCTTTAAAGATGGTTTCCATTTCAACTCTGTCATTTTCATCTTCAATTCTCTCCCGCTTTAATTCTTTCCTTCTCATTGCTCTCCATCTATCTAATGGGCCAGAGATATTGGGCAGGCACTAATTATGCCACGAAGGGCAGAGGAGTGATGACAGAATGGCTCATCAAAACCAGAGCAAGTAACAGCCTGCTGATGGGGAGCGAAAACAGATCATAAATTAGCAAACAAGAAAACCACACATACATATTTGCTTAAAAGGTTTTGCCACACAACACACAAGTTGCTGTATGTTTTCTGTAAAATCAGTTAAATATATGAATAAATGGAATTAAGAAGACAAACGTATAAGGAAAAAATCTTAAGAAACCCAATTATAACTACAATTTTTATAAGCCACTGGAAACCTCTAACGCAGAGACCTGAATGCTGAACTTGCACTTAATAAGAACAGTAGTTTTGTTGACCAAGATGCTTTGCTCTCAATTAATCATTTCTCAGAGCTGCAGCACAAGCCAATGAGGCTAAAGGAAGCTATTAGGCTCCAAATGTATGAGCTGAATGACAAGATTTTCTGCAAATCTCTGCACTGCTTTACTCAAATTGAGTGTGTACATTTGTTTAATAGATATTTTACAGTTAATGAGTGGCTTTGTTTATCCCAAAAACCACTTACAATTAGCATTTTTATTTTAGTTGTTATTCATTTCATATAGTAAGGTGTAGCTGTCACCAAGTTAGGCTAAAAGGCTCGCTTTGGGAAAAAGTGCTTTCTTTTTCCAGACAGAAAATGACTTCAAGGAATGGACTCTTGACTAATTGAGCACAGGGACGCTTCTTCAGATGAGGCCTTTGAAGAGAGATGAAATGGAATGAAGTACAAGTTCTCTCTCAGAATGAATTTCAGGATGAAAAACATGAAATATAATGAATCCAGATCTAATGAGGATGATGTCTTGAGAAACAGAAATTCAGCTAGACTGAAAACGATCACTATACATGTGTCATGGACCGTAAATGTTCACAATCTCTTTAATGGCTTGTGACTAATCATGTTACATGTTACACAGCTTATCTGCTTGCATTACAAGTATAATATGAATTGTTTAGACTACTGTCATCTGTCTCAGCTCACAAGTTAAACAAAAATAAAATTATAATAAAATTATATGTATAAATATATATATATATATATATATATAAAAATATATTTATTTATTTATTTATTGAGCACATTTTCCACAGCACAAAGTCATTTCAAAACAGAAAATAGAGAGAAAAAAATAGTAGTCTATCATAAAATAATAAACACAGTAAAATAATAAAATAAAAAAAATACAATAAAATAAAATAAAATAAGACAAAATCAACCGAGCTAAAACAATGGTTTTAAACTTGGCCAGAAACATGCAACAGATGCTTGACTAAAAATGAGCACTCCACTAAAAAGCCAGAAATGTTATGTTTGCATATATTAGAGAGCATAAGTTTTTCTACTCATAATAGCCATTTTCCAATTTCTAATTAACACTGTTATACACATAATATTATAATACATCCTACAAATTCACACTTTTTTTTTGTGGTAAATGCTAATATCTGGACATCGAGGTCAGGTAACATGAAGATGTGATCCTGAATTATTACGATAAGGGTTTTGAAAGATGAAATGATGCCTCATAACTTTTTCCCAGCAGGGATCTGTTTGTCACACGCTGTCATGAGTTTGGACTCAAGCCAAACAGTGAAGGGCAAGACACTGACAATTCGAGTAGAGCCATGTCTTTCATCACTCAAAACAGTCTCCAGTTAAAAAGTTGTATTATGCAGTTTTAATTAGACCCTCTCTGTGAGCACCTTTCTGCCTGCAGGCTGTGTGGAAAGTTTGGCTTTTGAAAAATCCACGGAAATCTTGCAGAGTCTCAAAAAGTAAAACGAGACCTTTCTATATATGGCTCTTCAGAAAAGAGGAAAAAAACCCTCAGTGACATGCCAAGTTGGCATTGTTCCTGGCATTTCTCTTGCCCTTAGTCGAGCCAAGAGATGCCATTAGTTATGGTAAACCCCTGAGGTCTCAAAGTGATGGTTTTCATTAGAAAGAACGTGGCTTATCATCAGGAGTCTGACATTATACCACGACCAGATTCATCGGGGGTATGACACATGGCAGAATGAATCCCATCTCACTCGGACTCTGAGGGGAACAGTTGGGGTAACGTCAGACAGCAGCCACCATTATGTTTGTTCCTGTATATTCTGGAGGTCCTCGTTTTAAAGTGAAAAGAAAGTCCCCGTGAGAGACTTCAGGTGTACTGATAATGAGTTCAGGGACCCATCCTCCACCATCCCGGACACCTGTATGATTTGACTTCTCACCCTTTTCTGTCAGATGACAGTGTGAAATATCACTGCAGAGAAGGTGATGGGTACAAGAAGCCAATTCTTCACTTAAGATGGAAATGTCACAATACAAAGTCAGGAATGGCAAGATTAAAAGTTACCTCTCTCACACTCGCGCACACACACAGACACACATAATTCAGGGTTTCCCATACATTCATTAATTTGTGGCGGCCCGTCACAATATCAACGCTGACCGCCACGGATTGATTCAGATTTTTTAAATATTTAATATGGGTACAATTGTATTTTATTGTAGATCTGCGCGCTGCTTGCTCCCTCACTCTCACAAACTGACAACGGAGTCCCGCGCGACTAGCCCCTCCTGTTCGAACACGATCTTAAATCAAAACATGAGCATGTGTTAGTTAGAGGACCGATCACCGGTGCTTATTCCCCCAGCGAAGATTCCAGAATCAATCCGGGGTTGAATGGTAAGTAATGAACACTGTTGCTCAACGTAACTCTGAGAAGTTAGTCTATGTTAAGCGCTTTTGCGTTTCCATTACAGATTCGCGCAAAACTTTTGTGTTTTTTTTTGCTCTAAATATCGATAAACAAAACAAAATTACGGCGTTTTCATTAACCGATGTTATGCGACTAAAACGTCATTTTTTTCCTCTCGCGATCAGTCATTCCATAAATCATGGCAACAGATATCACAGCAACCAGGCTAGACATTATATTATTATTATCTCCAGGTTCAGGTTTGTGTGTGTGTGTGTCCACCTCCAGGTCCAGTTTTGTGTGTGTGTGAGGCTGTGTGTGTCTGAGTCGGTGTGTGAGTGAGTCTTTTTGAATGTTTGAGTGTGTGAGCCTGTGTTTGAGTGTGTCAGTAAGTTTGTGAGTTTGAGTGTGTGTGTCCATCTTCAGGGCCAGGTTTGTGTGTGTGTGCGTGTGTGTGAGCAAAATTTGCAACAAGAAGTCTGTGGAGCAGTCATAGCATAGAAAGTGTAGCAATGGCATAGCAATGTAGCAATAGCAATGTCTTTAAAGGGATAGTTCCCCCAAAAATGAAAATTCTACCTCAAGTTGTTCCAAACCTGTATGAGTTTCTTTGTTCTGCTGAACACAAAGGAAGATATTTGGAAGAATGTTTGTAACCAAACAGATCTCGGTCCCCATTGACTACCATGTTATATATTCTTTTCTACTATGGAAGTTGATGGGGACCGAGATCTGTTTGATTCTGTCATTCTTCCAAATATCTCCAAATATAACCAAATTATCCATTTAAGGTATCTGACACTAAGTGTTGGCAATGGAAATGTGTACTTGTCACTAAAAATATATGATATATATATATACACACAGGACACTTTTTTCCAATAGAAATATTTTGTAACATTGTAAATCTCTTGCAAGGTCAGGCAAACATCTAATACAGTGCTCTGTTGGGGGAAATTAACTATTTTCACCAGATTCACAATTCACAATCACAATTTGCTTGCGTTGTCTGGTTTTTAGAATGATTTTTAGTTACAGCATACTACTGTACATTTAAATGCATTAATTGCCTAATGTAAAAGTGTTATTATAATAAGTGTAAATATTACTTTAACATAAAATATAATGGCTGTAGAAAACAGTGGGTCAGAGTTTATAAGCATTCCATTATCTTTCTAATTTCCTGCACCAAATACCCCCCCCCCAAACCCACTCAGAATGTGAAAAATAATAAACCAATCCACCTGCTGTGTAAACTCTCACACACTAATGCTCCATTCCACAAACGTTTAACAAAAATGCTTTGGATGTCTCCGACCGACACTGACCCCGCCAACCTCCAACCATTTATTCTCAGAAGCACTCCCCACCCTGAATCGAATACCAATGATATGGTCACCTTGAAAGTCCAATAAAAAAAGCACCAGTGAAAACATTAAGTGCACCGACCACACACCCTTGGGGTGTCTCTACTCCCTCTGTCACTCTAATCCTTTATCGTTTGTAATTGAGGTAACAATTACATTGTGACCCTCTGTAGAAAATAAATCTTTTGCTCTGGCTGTGCTCTATCCGTCTTCATTAACATGGCACTGATGTGGTGTTTATTATCTGCTGAGTAGGATCCGGGTCTCCTGAGGCATGGCACCAATTCACAACTCTACAGCTCTCTGCTGAAAATACCTGAAGAGCGCAGAAGTCATTCAGGGATACGCTAACGTCAAAACCTGAAGGAGAACAGTGTATATGTCAACAAACCGGTTATTAAAGGAAACGCAAGATATTGATTTGCCAACCAAAGAACAAAATGCTTGTGCGTTACACAATCTAGGAAGATGTCATTAAAGGAATCCTATTTTGTAGTTTCACAACCAAACGCAGGATAGTATGTTCAGAAAAAAGAACACACTCATTAAAGTTATTAAAGCATTTTTCCCACCAGATGTTTCATTTATCACACCAAGGCTCATTCAGCAAGCTCCGATCCTGCTGAACGTTAAGCTCCGTGGAATAACACCCAAACAGATACACATTCACTGGTGTTTAAGCCTGACCCAGGAGGGGGAGGACATCGTAGCCCATCAGAAGGTCTGTCTGGCTCAGCGACGCAGTCAGTCAGGCCGAGCCCCTGCTGGCGACTAGCCCCTTCATTATCTGCTTTTAATTGCTTATTTAATGGGCTCTCCTCAAGCACCGTAGCCCTGCTGTGAGAGTTAGACTGCAGCTTGGCTTTAGCCATCCTAGCGACACTCCGCATCAGAGCGATCGCAGCAGGGTATCCAAACCCACAACCAGCATCCTCCTCTTCATCGTCATTATGGGTTCTCATTTTAATCGGTACATACAGCTGTGGCTAGAGGGTGAATTCTGCATTTAAAGGACCCCATCGAACTAGAAGATGCTCATTTGACCCTTGTTTACTATAATTACATTGTCTACGCATGTCTCAAACACATATTTCCCCCATCATGGTACTGCAAGCAGCAATTTATCCATTTCATAATGAGCACCTATGCAACTGCCCTCCAATCACATCAAGCAATGAAAGTTGACGTGAAATTCACACAGAATTCTGCATTATCACTGCATTGCAGTACAGTAAGTCAGTACAAGCCAATAAATGTTATAGAGCATTTAAAATGGAAGTAAATTTGTCTAATGTTTAAAAATATCATTTTGGCGCATCCCTCGTTTTCAGAGAGAGAGAGAGAGAGAGAAAAAGAGACAGAGACTTAGAATGTTAAGGTAAGGCACTAATAATGGAAGAAAATGGGCCACATTTTTATATGTAAAAAGCTGAGAAGAAAAGCTTATAATTTTATAAAAGTCACAATATGAATTAAAGTAATTTCCTGGCTCAATTTGACAGAAATGGTGACATTTTGTTGATAACCACACAAAAAAAAAAAAAACTCAAGGCTCTGGTGTGGTACATTCAATGGGGGAAAGGGGGGGGGGGGGGGTTAAATAGCAGAAATGTAAATCTAATATTTAGATTTCATAAGGACACATTTTTATTTTCATGTTATGTTATATTTTCATGTTATGTTATAACCACAAAAAAAAAAAAAAAAACTCAAGGCTCTGGTGTGGAACATTCAATGGGGGAAAGGGGGAGGGGGTTAAATAGCAGAAATGTAAATCTAATATTTAGATTTCATAAGGACACATTTTTATTTTCATGTTATGTTCAGAGATCATTTCATGTTAAATTTCAATTGAAAGCATTGGTGCAATTTTGCCTATAACCAAAAAAAAGGTTGATAGCTGATAGAATTTTATTGATAACCCACCCCCAAACCCCACAACAACAACAAAAATGTATTACTGTAAGAGAGAGGTTCTTTCAATGGAAGCAAACGGGGAGAATATTTTATGAATTTAAAGCAGAAATGTTAAACTTGTTTAACACTTAATTCTTCTGTTAAACCTAAATAACCTATATAATGGTTTTCAGTGTTGCATTTAAATGTCAACAGTGACGAAAAGTATAATTTTACACAGAAAAGGTTATCAGGTGAATTTTCATGTAAGCATGCATATTATTTACTTTTTATACATACTATTTATATCTTATTATACACACTATTAAAACTTAATATTTGGAGATTGGCCCCATGCACTTCCATTGTAAGTGCATCACTCTAAACCAGCTTTAAAAAAAGAAAACAACAACAACAACAACACGATTAAGTCAAAATTTGTTTTTGTATAAATCAACATTATGGCACAAATACTGTTAATTGAGCTTAACGTGTACCGAACCCAATATATTCCATTAAGCATTGAATAAAAACGCATTAATGCCAGATTGAATGTTGTAGTTGATTGCCTGCCCTGCTCTGATTGCTGCACAATGCACTGGTGAACACCACAAATGCCAAGCTGCTCATCACATGGTTGAAACGGCAGCATGCCAGAGGTGACCTTTTCATCCTATCCCTGTCATGCTCCATCATGTCATGCTCCTAACCCACGGCAATGCCACACACACAGCACTTCTTCAATGCTATTGAGCGCAGTGCACAACTCTGAGACCGAAACCAAAGAGCAATATGAACACCTGCAAGCACTAAGCACATACATAAAACACGGCACGGTTGCATATGAGAGGATATGTAATGCTTGGCTGTAAACTGGTGTCGCAAAATGTGCAAGGAACATATTGAACGGTGACGCCACCAAGTGGAACGCATCACCACTCTCTGCTCATTACTGCTTTCCACAAGACATTAGCTCAGCAGTCAGGCGTGCTTTAATTATAGAGGCCGGCTCCAATACCACATCCTGAGTTTAAACGTCAAAACACAGGTGTAAACATTCCCTGAGAGGTGCTTAGCCATGCGGATAAGAATAAAGCCTGTACGAGTGTAAGAAAAACTATTCCAGTCCTGTGTCATGCTGTTTGTGAAATCAAAGCTAAATCAACTTATCTTTCATGTCTATGAACAAAAACACGCAATCAATGATGTCCAATTCTTAAACTCAGTCTAACCGAAATAGTTTTTCCCCCTCTAGTGGCATGTAATCTAATCGAGTCGATCAATATGCATCCTCCCCCTATTCATTAAGAGACAAGCGGTCCAGTCAGCTCAGATTTTCAGTATGATTGCAGAAATTCTACAATTACACTTCCGCCACTGACAAGTCATTTGTAAGAAGAAAGTGAACATTACAAATTAAGTAATTAAGTCTGACTGGAGCAAAAACAAATAGCAAAGCTTTTATCTTGCTTCCAGTAAATGCAAAGTCATTAGTGGTTTGGGCTAACAAGCAATTGACAGTGGATTAAATAATTTTAATGAGGTGCAAGACTTTCCTCAAGCCAAATATGAGAATAATTAAACGAGAGCAAAATAAAACACTAGTTTGTGTCCGAGACTTCAAATTTCAGTGCAAAGAAATCTAAGAAAATAAAATACAACTAAATAAATAAATGAGCTGAATCATTAAAGCTTATCTCTTACTACAAGTAATTCAGGGAAGGAAAAGTTATATTTAAGCACTATTTAAGAAACTCTGACAAACATTTAAACTCATCACACTACAGACTTTAAAGACTCATTTACTAATTAATACAAATGAAGTAACACTAAGACTCTGAGCTTGAGGAAGGATAATGCTGTACTGTCTGCTTACTGAAGGATAATGCACTCAGAACTGCATTAGCATCTACTTCAAAATGCTTTGTGCAGCCTGAAAAAACAAAAAAAACCAAAAAAAACCAAAAAAAAAAACCACTTATGTTTAAACCAATAAAAGAGCACCTGGCAAATATGATGAGCTTTTGTGATCGGGCTCTGTGCCAACTTACTCTATCATATACCTGCTCATTTATATGTCTTGGTGAAATAAAGCTAATCAGCTCTGAAAACGTTTGCTGACTCAGAATAACACGCCGTCAAAACATGTTGTGATTATGGAAATCATGAACACAGATGCAAAACATGGTTTTACATACATTTGTATGTAAAATCAATAATTTTACATACAAATTAATAATTAGTTTTTAATACATTTAAAGTGCCAGACTACTTCACCATCAAATTCAAAGTCTGCATGAAAAGAACACAAATCAGTCCATAAAACAAAGTGCTGACAAATTATGTGTTTTGCCTGCAAGTCACAAGCTAATAATAAAAAAATGCATTCAATACTTCAGATAATACATAATTTATCATGCACTTATTTATATAACTGCCCATATAAATGTGAAAGTCCCCTATGAAGAGCAGAAATACAGCACTGCAGTGAACCCTTGGATTTGACATATTACAGAAGAGACACTTACTTCAAGATCTTTAAAGAAGAGTTACTGTACAGGTGATATGAGTCCATAGTTATTGTATTTCAAAGTTTTAGCTATGTGCAGAGATTTGAAGCAAAAGTGCAATAGATTTCTGGACTCTCATGGAGAACCAACAGCTGGCATGCTGTGTCAAATAAAACACAACCTGTGTGCTTCCTATAGTGTCGATTGGATTACACATTTCCTGACCTCCATCGGTCTGTTTCTAGCGCTCTAGTTTCTTGTGATGTTGAGCAGTGATCAAATAAGTACATCTGAAACCTCCTGTCATACAGATTTCTACCAGTATATCGGTATAAAATAATGGCCTTGCAGGTACAGTAGTTGCCAAAAGTATTGGCAGTGACAAATAAAAAATTGTGTTTCGCAAAATTTACTACTTAGGCTGTTGTGGTGTTCATTCAAATTGTTTCTAGATTATGTCATTGCCAATACTTGAAGAAACAATGCGAATGCACAGCAGTTTAAGCAGCAAATTTTGCAAAACACAAAATTTATGTCACTGCCAATACTTTAGTCCATGACTTTACACTGTTTGGATTTTTGATTGTGTGTGTGTGGATTGTAAGTGTAGAAAGATGCAGCAGGTGTTCTCTGCTGGGTGTGCTTGAAGACAGATATATAGAAGATGATGAACCCCCATTATTCCACACACCTGCACCTTTGGAGACATGGCGAGAGGAAGCAGAACTAGGCATTGCAGTCAAGCTGGATAACTTTTTGTGTGCTTTCAGGAGCGCAGGAATGAGACATTTGTTCTCTATGGTTATGCTTACACTGCAGCAGAATACTGTTGCTAGTCCTGTTTGGAGTAACTGAACGTAACAAAACATTATTACTGTATGTGATAACTAAAACGACTCTTAAAAGATTAAATTAAAGTAATAATTTTTAACTATTATTAAAATAATATATATTTATTTGATGTAAAGATGAATTTTCTGCATCATTACTACATAAATCATTCTAATATGCTGATTTGTGCTCAAGAAACAATATTATCAAAGCTAATAATATTTTAGTGAAAACTATTTTTTTCTGGATAGTTTGATGAATATCATTCTTTTTTTAAATCATGTATTTGAAACAGAAAATATAATAACTGTCAATAAGTTATGTCAGTTACTTCTCTCCAGTTGTGAAAAGTATGTATACATTAGTATATATATATATATATATATATATATATATATATATATATATATATATATATATATATATATATATAAGATAAATAAAATAGCTAAGAACATTAGTTTGTCTCCCAACTCTCTTATAAATAAATACTTGATGGAGGCAGAATTTTTGGGGGGCTGCATATCTAAGATGGAAAAAAAAAATATTCAATTCTAGTACTTAAAGTATTAAATAAGTATTAAATATACTTAAAATACTTAAATATGCATTACATATATGTCATTTTAGTCAGAAGAAATACTGAAAGCTATTGCAAATTATCAATTTCAAACACCGCATCAGAAAGACTGAATGGACTGAGGTGTTTAAAATCAAGATTAGTCCTCATGAGAGCCGTCTCACACATCTGAAACCCCTTCTCTACTCTAATGAAGTGATATTTCACCACAATCAATCAGTCTGTATGTCATTTACTGTTCCTGCTCCCTATTTCACAAATAAATTGCTACCTAGAAAGATGACCTTATTTATGGTTGTACTTCCATGTAGGTTCACCTATTTGCCCTATCCTCTCCAGTTCCCAGCAACCTCTTTCAGGACACTCTTTTTGTGAGTACTTCTGAACATATTTAAATGTTGTCGTAGGTACACGAGAACTGAACTGCGTGAGCAAACTTAATTGTATGAGATCAGAGCCATAAGCCCTGAGAAGTGACATGGAGTGAATAAAAAAGAAATGGCTGCTGGCAGTCTGTCCCAATATGGACACAGAATGGCAATATCATATAGTCACTCAGTTTCCAAGGTCAAAATCATGTCTCCAGTAGCAACATGGCTGACACAGAGACTATATGTGCTAATACTCATTGTAAAGTCTATATTTCCTTTAAGTCGTGCCCACTGTGAAAGTAGGTCTGGCTATAGCATGATATGCCGTAACTCTTTAAATCTATGAATTGAGGGCTGCTGTCATCCAATCCCATTAGATTAATTCCACCTCATAATCAGATGCTAAATTAATCCCATCATCCATGTAAAGTGATTCATGTTAAAGGTGTCCCATTAATGTCGCTACTGTAATATTCAGCTTCAGATGGTTGGAAAGAAGTTAATTACGAGGAAAAATGAGTTTCACTATCAGTGATACGGATGAAATGGAGGTCGAGAAATGTGATAAATGTACAACTGAAAGGAAAGTAAATATGTAACATTAATAGAACATTTTAAATATATATATATATATATATATATATATATATATATATATATATATATATATATATATATATATATATATAAAAAGTTTAGAACTAGAAAAAAATGTAAGAAAATGGATATTAATTAGGTGGTTATAAAAGAAAAAATTAAAACAATAAAAACTTTAATATATATTAATTACAAAAGCAGGTTTAAAAATGTTTCTTGGCTCCATTATTTCCTGACACAGCATCATGGGTAGTTTTAACATGACTTGAGTTTTATTACACCTTTAAAAATGTGAAAAAACATGCAAACCCACCAATGTCTTGGGACCAAGAAATCCGAAACTGTTAGCTGCTTAACACTACTCTAAAATAGCAAAATGTAACATACAATCAGGCACTTGCCACTTTTTCACTAAGAGTGTTTCTTCTCACCGTCTAGTTGGGCAACACAAGGCTGCTCACCTCTTATTGTGTCACTGTAGATTTGTGCTGTATTTTGCCCTTTTATTTACTGAGCAAGCCAACCATGTAAACATTTATCTACAGGCAATGAAAATCTCAGAAGAGATGGCTGGCATGGATCTTAAGGGTGATGGGTCAGACTTTAGTTTTATCAGGATGTTTCAGGATGCCACAGAATTCTCACCTAACTAATTTTGGCGTCCATGCAGCTGGCCTGAGATATCTTCATCTGCCACACAATCAGAGCTTGGTCAGTCTGTGTGCTTTACACTATAAAACAACAACAACAACCACAAAAACATGTTAGATAGAATGAGTAGATCACATTGTGAATAAATTATATTCAATTCAAGTTTATGTGTTTAGCGCTTTTTACGATACAAATCATTATCAAGCAACTAAAATTAAGTTTCTACAATATTTAGTATATAGTTATATTTAGAATAAAAGACATTTAAATCTATGGATATCTAAAGCATAAGTAATTCACAATTTTGCATTCCTATAAGCCCTTAAGGGGATATGATGAAAAATGTTGGATGTAGAAGAAAATTATATTTCATATAATTGCGGCATTAAACTTTTCTCTGAATAAAATAAAATTAAATACAATTAAATAATTGCATAATTTAGCGAGCAAACACAAAACCTGTGTTGGAAAAACATTATCTCAGTGCTTTTTCAAGTAAACACAAGAAAACAGTTTCTTAGAGGGAACACAAATTTGCAAAAACATTTAAATACTTTTTAATACTCTCCCATCTCATATTTTTCCCCTTAGAGGCTCAGTGTATTCCTATAGTGTAATCTCCTGTTCTTTTTGTTAAATATATACATAAAGCAGTATTTGAAAACTATTATAAAATGTTTAAATATTTAATTTAATTTGGCCCTAAAATTATTTTCACTGACTAAAATTAGATCATATTTTAATCTAAGTAAAATGTTGTTAAATTCTGACAAAATATTCAATAAATATATACGATATTTTCATCAGAAGACAAAAACAAATCTGTGTTTACAAAAAAATGACCACTGATCATGACTCTCATCGGTTTGGCTATGCATGACTTCCATTCATAAACTGATAAATAATTCCAAAAACACAACTGAGGTGAGGATCCAGAGCGATAACATTCCACCGGTGAATTCCACAAAGATCCGGTTCAATTTACGAACACTTCTTTTAACAGATAAAGTTCTGTGTCAGTCTATGCAGTTCAAAAGCAGGATAAGATCCTACCACAGAACGATGGCACAGCAGAATCAGTCAGCAGTTCCCAAGAGATAGGAATAGCATGATCCATTTTATCTGAAACAGGAAAGAAGCTTTTTCAGCTTTGTGGCACAATACCGTTAGATTACTATTACGTTTACAGCGCTAACAGTGCCTTAGGGCTGCTTTACTCAGATCCGACGGTTGAACATGCTATTAATGCCTCATATGAGACGTATACCTCCAGAAGCACATATATCCATAGTAAGCTGTGTCATTACTGAAGGGACATAACAACAGCAGGACATCCCACCGGATAATCTGCAGGCAAAGACGTACAAAGGACGGAGCTGCGGTTTCTTGGCCCATCACATAGGCAGGAAGACAGGTGCTCAGATCAGCCCGCTGACCTTTACGCATCCCACCTATCCCGCAGGAGCCGGCAGCATGCCGCAAAGCACCACCGATCTTCACACGTTTCGGCTCTTAATAACCAGCCCCCACCTCTGTACGACCCAGCGGAGATCCAGACGGAGTCACTGGCCCTTTGTCCTCCAGTTGAGGTGTGGGAGTTTAAAGGAAAAGAGGTCAAAAAGTGAAGGCACGGGTGGAGGAGTAGGATTAGAAGAGGGGTGAGCAGAGCAAAGGAACGAGGATCAAAGATGGACACTTCACAGAAGAGCAGTCGCATAAGGGTGAACCGAGATCAGACAGAAGGTTGTCCATAGGGAACATGCTGTTTCCATATCCCGGTGTCATTGTCCGATGTTGATGGTGTCACTCCCTGGAAGATCTGCGTTTTTAAGAACAGTCGGGCAGTTGGAGGTTGTTGGGAGGTTACAGTATCCCTTTGGGGTCTCCTTGCAGGTGGCTTTTAATTTTGGTGACGATTTGCATATATTCAATCAGTATGAGTAATTGGAGAAGGCGCAGACAGAGCAGAGATGCGACCGATTTCACCGCCGTTTAAAGAAGACGAGCCTACAGCTGTTGAGATCAGCTGATGACACAGATAATCTTGACACTGACTGATGTGTCTAATCAGCAAAAGTATCAGCACAATCAATTGCCCTTCCCCACAGCATTTCAAAAAAGTGCTTTTCTCGCAACCCGGGAGAGACGAGTGTGTTCTGGCAGCACACAAACAGAGCGAGATAATAAACGACCTTGACAATGTCAGGTGTGCCAGAGATAAAGGCCACCTACAGTACGGACCCTCCTGTTCTTTATTTTTGCCAAGGACCGCTCAGTCGCTCGACTGCCAACAAGAGTCGCCGTCTACGCTGGTGGTCTCCGGTTAGGTTTGGATGCACCGAGGGCTAAGTAATTAAGGGATGAAGTTAGGCTTACAAATAAGAGCTAGGGTTAAGATTTATTTAAAGTCTGCATGGTACTCTGTTCTGCTGAATTCATTTTAACGACGAGCTGGCCTTCTTAGGTGGCATACCAATGAAACATGAATCACACCGGAGTGAAATGACACATAATGGTAGGTAACGAAGAACTGACGTGTTCCACGGGCTGCCCGGATTTGAAGGGCACAACTAAAATGAGGCACAGGAAGAAAAGAGCTTAGCGAAACCGTAATTATCAACATCCTGGCAAATGGAGCGCTGAGTGTTGCCATGGCATAATTGGCAGTTAGATTTTGCAGTGGCAAAGCACAAAAACAGCAGCAATAATTTCTTAATGGAGGCTTATTAACATGGAGATATCTGGCAGGCACTTTGGTTGGCTGGGGTCCCTTAAAGATCCTTAAACCTCTTCAAAGACTTTAGTGATGTGAAATAACACTCCTGATACGCTCCTGCTGCAGCCTCGCTGATATGGCAAAGCAGAAAAACATCAGGATGGCTACTTGTTTGCCAAGTCACTATCCGGGTCTGGAAT
Organism: Carassius gibelio; assembly: GCF_023724105.1. NCBI lineage: Eukaryota > Metazoa > Chordata > Actinopteri > Cypriniformes > Cyprinidae > Carassius > Carassius gibelio. The sequence continues at coordinate 20,501,227 of NC_068409.1, read as the reverse complement.
TCTGGTCTGACGGAGCTGTGTTTGGACCTCAGCTTGAGCCGTCCGATAATAATCGCTCAAACATGTACCATTGTACTGCTTGTCTTGTTTGAAGGCTCCAGTGGGATTGCACTGTAAACAAATGATCTTTGTTTAGAAACAAAAGCAAATGACTGAATAATCCTCTTCTGTGGAAAATAACAAGGGTTTCTGTACACTCTTTGCTGTGGTTTTCTTCTGTGATGGCATGATGGAGCACAGTGCTGACAGCTGCCAATCAAAAGCACTACAACAGAAATGGACAGATGAGCTCATCTAGATTCTTTAAAATTCTTCAGACATCATCTTGACGTCTCATCCATTTTATCTTTGCCTGATCTAACTGTTGATGTTTGGGACAAAAAGAGCATTGAGCACATGAGCATAATCGCTCACCAAAATAAAGTTAGATTCTAGTTTATAATGCCACAAAATATGAAAATGCCATCGACATATTCAGCAGAAGCAGTTGTACTGGTCCTTTTTATTTTTTTAAATGTAACTACAATTAATGGTGCTTGAACTTGTCAAGGTCCAAATGCCACAAACAAAACAACAATAAAAGCAAGACAAGAAAAACTTTGGAATCAGAATGTTATACGACTTCTGATTTTTTAAAGTCGACTTTTATGTGATGAAAGTCGAGTCGAAGTCGCTGCTAGTCGCTGATGACGTCATTAATAAACAAATAAGTTTGGAGCTGTGGAAAAACACCTTTTGCACAGCTATGGTATATGACACAGCGCTGCCCACATGCTAATTTCTCCATATTGTTCAACTTTATAAGTTCTTTTGCCTTTGGGTAGTTTTATTTCTCACAGATTTCTGCTCGTTCTAAATCAGATACAGATAAAGTAGCACAGTAAAGATTACATTTAACGTTACATCTATGCATAAGTGAAAGCGATTGTGTCTGTGAATTATTTCTAAATGGCAACGTCTCTCTGGTAGTAGTGACGCTGTGGGATTTAGTTATTAACAAATAAATGCTTGAACTTTTCAGTTTCTAAGCTATTTTATTGAGAAATCACAGAACAATGTTGACAGTACATTTCAGCGCTGAATGACTGAATGTGCACGAGCGATCATCGCGTGACGTACGAGTTACTGTTTGTAGGCTGTGCGTACATTACTGTGCAGCAGAGCATTAGATTAGGACAGCAATTAACTTACGTGTACACTAAGTGGTTTAAAACGTGCTTTCTCCCGTTCAATTTCGAGTGTCCAGTAATATAACCACACGTCTTCTGGACCTTTCAGAGTATACATTTATTTGTCATTTTAACCGTTGTAAATGTGGAAGTCCTTCAAACATTTATTATCCTGCTACGCCCTCTATAGGACCGGCGACTAGCCGACTAATCGATTAGTCGGTGCAACCCCTAATTCTCACACACATAAACATAACCATTAAAAAAAAAAAAAAACACCAAATAAATAAATGTTAATCTAAACTTTTAAAATAAATTTACATTTTTTAAAAGATTTTAATATATATGCATACATACACACAAACATATAGAAAGATATTGATAGATAGATTTGAAATTATGATTTAATTTAATAAGGCAAAAAGGCTGTGCAAACCCTGCCTGGCACTATGTGAAAAAGTAATTGCCCCCTAAAACTAATAACTGGTTGTGCCACCCTTTGCAGCAACAACTGCAATCAAGCGTTTGCAGCAACTGGCAATGAGTCTTTCACATCGCTGTGGAGGAGTTTTGTCCCACTCTTCTTTGCAGAATTGTTTTAATTCAGCCACACTGGAAGGTTTTTGAGCATGAAAAGACTGTTTAAGGTTATGCCACAGCATCTCACTTGGGCCACTCCAAAACCTTAACTTTGTTTTTCTTGAGCCATTCAGAGGTGGACTTGAGGGTGTTTTTTGGATCATTGTCCTGACTGATACATGTCAACTATTTTGTTTCTTATCATCTGTTGGATCTCTTTGGACTGCAGCATAAGGTGTTGCTCTTTAAGCATGCTTCACTTTGTCAAACAGGTTATATTTAAGTAATGTCTTGATTTAACATGTCTGACAGTAATCAGGCCTGGGTGTGGCTAGTGAAATTTAACTCAGCTTTCTAAAATAATGTTCTTTCATGATTTAACAGAAGCCAGTATATTTTTTCACATAGGGCCAGGTAGATTTAGACAGTTTTTTACCTTAATAATTGAAATCATCATTTAAAAACTGCATGTTTATATATATTTGTATGATATTACAATTTGTTTGATGATCTGAATATTTTCCACCCAAGTGTTGATAGTACAGGAAGCAGGAAGCTGGGGTCACATCTATATGAACAACTATTGAGTCTTGCAGTGGTTAGCAGATCCGGCTGAACCTTTAGTCTCTGAGTTTAGAAGATTTGGCTAACTGCTGTGCTACAACTCCTAGCCCTACACAACCTTTCCTTCATGTTATCACAGCAACAGCAAAGCACATTGAAAGGGGTCGTGGGTCACTTCCCAGCAATCCTTACTGTTGCCTCATACTAAGAGCAGTCTGATTGGAGGCTGAGGGTGGACTGACTCAGACACATTGAAACATGGCCAAAGACATAAGAGGAGGAAAAAAAGCAAAAAATCATCATCATTCATCTCAAGATGCCATTGCTGGCCACATACACAACCTTGCAGTTTGGATTTCCCTTTGAAGTATCCTCTTCCATCAGCCAGGAGTGAGAATGCAGCTATCATTTCAGACAGGACTTACTGGAAAAAGTGAATATGAGACCACAGAGCTGTCAGCCATCGCTGAATTTAGACAGCCTGATGCTCATATTTGGGGAATGGCAAGATATTTTATAATTATTGTTATTTATTTTATTCAGAATACAATGATCCTTTCTTGGAAGCCTATATTCTATATATAAGGGCTGGGCAATTATTCTGATTATCTAAGAATTTAAATGTAATGTTTTGCCATAATTTATTTATTTGTTTGTTTATTTGTTTTAAATCAAGAAATCACATTTTTTTATATCAAAATATTAGAAAACATTTCAAATAGACACGATGACACTCACATCTCAATGATAAGGGGTTAAGACAAGAACACCTGACATGACGTACTACCACTGTGTGTTTCTATGAGGGTGACAGGCTGAAAGGTGCTGCTACTTTCTTTCTTTTTTACAAAAATGTCACTGTTAATAATAGCGAAGTACTGCTGTTACACTTGATGTCATTTTAAATTTGAATTGCCAAGAGATTTTATACTGAATGTCTACATTTTGTCCAAGAAATGTTTAGGATTTTTCTTTTATAATTTCTGAATTTCATTACTGAAGTTTTCAGAATTGCATTAGCAGGCTTCTGGGTGGGCAGACGGCAGGCAGGGGGGCGGGGGGTGGGTTCTGACTGAAGGCTCTGACATTGAGTGTTCCTGACAGCTCTGAAACAGGTCAGATGAGACGAGCCCCGGCGCTTTGATTGCTAACTGACACATTAATATGTATTGTGTCTGCAGATGCAATTATATTCAGGGCAGTGTGTATTATTATAAATATCAACACCTGGCCCAGATAATTCGAGGGTCCCTGGCCGGCAGTCAACCTTGGATTTCAATCTAACTTTCTGAAAACAGGTTTCTGTAATTACCATTTCCATCTGAGAACCAGACAAGGAAAGAGAGAGCAAAAAAGCGAGAAATCCCAGTGTGTGTTTGAAAGTGCACTGAAAACTACCAAACTACAAATGATGTGAGTAATGCCAACATCTTTCTTTAAACTCTCACATTATACATTGTTTCTCCCGGTCTCTAATAAAAGCATTACAGCCATGGTGTGAATCTGCCCCTTAGCTGTTAAGGATTCATTCTTTACACATGAACTGAATTCTGCTGTCTGATGCCCAGCACTGAAAAAATACTTTCAAACTGTAGCTGTACAGGTTACAAGTTACCTGTAATTTAAATCTGTAACTAACTATAGTCAACAATAGTTAGCTTCTCTATAACATACTAAGAACTACTCATTTTAACTTCATTTAAGTTATTCATGGGGAACATTTTTTTTTTCAAAGCATAACTATGAGATTGCATGATTGGTTTATATCATCAGTAGTATTAATCGTGCACAAAAACAAAGAAACAAAGAAAGAAAAAGAAAAAGAAAGAAAGAAACTCGGTGTAACCACTAACATGCTACTTTATATGAATCATAAAATAATGAATCTGATTATTTCCTTCCCTCTGATGTAAAACTGTTCAATACAATTTATTGAAGTAAAATAAAAATGATGTAGTATTTTGTCATGCAACATCACTTGTTGCTGACAAAAGCAGCTTGTTACCAAGAAATATTTAGGCATTTTTAGCATTCCTACAATCACAACAACATGGAAAGAAGAGAAAATCTATATGGACACTGTAAGTGATGGAGAAGTTGTGTATGCAGGAAAATGACTTTTATTATTATTATTATTATTATTATTATTATTATGAATAGTCTTCAGACAGTATATTTACTTAATAGTATTTCACAATATACAAACCTGAAGGCTACGTGACAACATTATTTCTACTTAAGTGGAAAAATACACATAACAGATGACACAAGATGCATTCCTTTGGCCAAGCTTTGACCAGTGGAAACATTTAAAGTCAACATCAATCACAATGGACCTTATGCACGTCCTTAATACATGCTCCTGGTTTGGACATGAATGTACATATTGCTCTGGAGAAAAAGAACATTACATCAAAATGTAATAACTTTCTTTACTATCTTTAATGCAAATGTAATAACTTGCTCTTCCTCTGAAATGACTTGTTTTCCACTGATGTTACATTATTATTGATAAAATGATAAAAACTAGACAAAACAACAGCATCTAAAGCACCTAAGACAATACACGTGTACCATTCATCCTCTTCATTTCTTTGTCTAACGCTAACATGATTCACATCCTGTTTGATTTGCATGGATTTGGGTTTGGATTTGAAGAGTCTTTGGGGGTCACAGATGAGTGGACATGAGCAGAAGGGTGTTGCTGGATCTAGGCATCACACATGGTCTGCATACACACAGCAGCAGCAGCTGAGCTGCATTAATGTGGCTGGATTAGGGGCGAGTGCAGCTGCATTGAAAGTTTACAAGCTGCTCCTTCTGTTTTTTGATTAAACAGTTCAGCTTGGATAAACACAGCCATTTGAGGAATACTTCCCAACACACACAAACACACACACACAGGCACTCCAATCGTCCAAGGGCCGGCGCAAACTCACAACGAGGCTCTGGTGGTAAGCTGATCTTTTGATTTCTAGAGTAATCCACCCATGAGCCGGTTACAATAACCAAGAGGAACGGCATACAGAATCAGTAATGTATGTCCAACTGCCTTTCACACTTCTGCTGCTGAAAAATAAAAAAGCCACTGATGCGGTTCTACACACATAATTGGTCCGACTTAAGAGAGGTGGGATTTACTTTGAATCAGTGCTTCGGGATTGGATTTGTGGATTGCGTCACAGTAAAATCTAATGTATAAAATTAAATGACATGCAGAATAAAACTAAAATCTAAATCTCTTTGACCGTGAATATTGCATTATTTTACTCTATTGACAATTATCCCATGAAGCTTAATGCCACTTTTCAGTTCCATTAAAGTGTCTGCTAAAGCAAGTTTCACTAGAATTTTTTATTTAAGTAAATATTAAGCAGTATATCTATTTTCGTAACTGATAATGATAAATGTCTATGCATATTAGATCATGTGACATTGAAAACTGGAGTAATGGCTGCTGAAAAATCAGCTTTTCATCGCAGAAATTAAATATTTTAAATGATATAAAAATATTTAGCAAATATATAAAAATATAATAAAAATATATATATAGCAAAGTGCTAAAAACCACTCTGAACAGCCTTGCAACACCTCAACAAATAAACTAAGCAACCAAGTCACCGAGTGTTAACAATGACTCTTAACATTTTGAGCAAATCCTTGGCAAAAGTGATATGTGCTTCCACGATTCCAGAATGTTGCTAAATGGTTACTAACCTGTAAACACATGGTTGCTAGGATGCCACCTGCCTTCTCATTGGATTTTACATAATTTTTCTAAATTCTATTTTTTTTTCATTGTTTATTTTCTCTAGCTCATTACCTCCTACCATACACTCACCTCTCTACCTTTTGCTTTATTTCCCTGTGTTCAATGTCTCATTTTATACTATGCTCCTCTTTTGCAAACAGCCAGCTTTATTGAATTAAATTGAGTGACTTTATTTTCATTGTGTTTTTCTGCATACAAGAAGATGATCGACTGGTGTTAGAAAACAAACATAAAACCAAAGACAATAAATAAGTCTATACGACTGTACAGTAAAAAAAAAACAAAAAAACAAGTAGATACAATAAGTGACTGAGTCATGGTATTCACATTTATCAATCTCAGTAAAGCGACCATTTATTGTATTTAACATTGGCCTTCACACTGATATGTAAGTTTATACAAAAGTACAGTTTAAATGGAATGAGTAACTGTAATGATTAGAAGATTACACTGGTGGTGTCCTGGAAGGGATGTGTCCTTGATGATGTTTTTGGCCCTTGAGAGATAATGGGACCGAGCGATGCTTATTAGGGAGGGTTGTGAGCAGACAGTAATTTTTTGGGCTGTGATTGATTATTCTTTAGAGGGCTTTCTTGTCTGCTGCAGTGAAACTGGAGTACCACACTGAAATGCAGTCCACTAATACACTCTCTATGGTAGAGCGGTAAAAGGACACCAGCAGCTTACACTCTAGGTTGTTCTTCCCGAGCACTCTGAGGAAGTGCATCCAATGCTGTGCCTTTTGGATTGTTGCTTTGTCAAAATGTCGTTGGATATGTGTACTCCCAGGAATTTGAAGGTGTTTACCCTCCACAGTCCCCATTGATGTAGTGCGTTTGGTTCAGCATGATGCCTCCTCACTTAAGTCCAGACTTTAGCTGGGGCTTTTCAAGCCTGTCAATCAGTCAAAACCGATGAAGACCAGACTGGACCACCCGATGAGCAGATCAGCATGCAGATACACATACAGATGCCCATACAGGCCGCCGATGTCTGTCCTATTAGTCAGTTAGCACGTGCGAGCAGAAAAACCACCTCCGCAACCATAGTCTGATGTCACTGTAGAAGCTGACACTTAGGCGCTGTCATAAGCAAAGGAAAAGCAACTCTCCCAGTGGAGCTCTCAGCAGCACTGGATCCGGGGGTGATCTGAGAGCTCTGTTTTCCCCCAGGCTGATTGCATCTATGCTTGCTATTCCACAGGGAGATGGCATCCACTGTCTCGACGCTGAAGGTTGCCCACACGTCCCGACAGCCAGGGGAAAACACACTGCTAATAGGATGAGTGGAACAGCTTTGTAAACACAGCAATCTCGTGAAGCAGTGATGAGACATGAACAAAGTGTGTTTGCAGTGTATGGAAATGTCTAGAGTAATTTAAACATCAACACAACTCTAACGTCTACGCCATTTCTCATCCATAGCTACTAGGAAAGACACATGGGATTGGATGAGGGAGACTAGGATGAGATCTCACGTTCATAATGGAAGAGAAGTTACAGCTGCTTTGGGAACATTAGCAGGTTACGATGGCATAATCTAAGCTGTTAACCAGAAGGTTCATTCACGAACGATCACTATTCTTCCCTGGAGAAAAGCACTTCACCCAAGGTTTATCTATAGGATTAATTGTCCTTATATTAGAAGTACTGTATGTCACTATAGGAATAAGCGTCACAGCTTAAAGTTAAATGTTCACTTTCATCCACTTAAGAGATGAGTATTTATCAACCAAGGACACATTACATTGATCTACAGTAACAATAAAGATGTTTATGTGTCAAACGATTTCAATTCGATGTGAATGCTGTTCCTATATGAACTCTTTATTATAAAATAATTCTGAATAAGGACTGAAATCATTACAGGAATGAATTACATGTATTATTGTAAATACTTTCAATTTAAATGACAATCATTTTTTACAGACTTACAATGATTTTCAGACTTTGTACTCTGATTTAAGATCTTTTCAGAAACCCTGAAAAAGTACAATTACCAACATTAAAAATGTAAAAGTCAAGAGCAACATGATTTTTCCTCAGTCATGGAGTTCATCTGCACGGTCCTCCCACAAGCCTCAAAACATTTCAAATGTCAGTACATCCTGACAGGTCAATTGCTACTTCCTTTCCGTCAGATGGGCAGGAAATTTCAAAAAGTGCACTTTACTCTTGCAATGCTCTTTCATCACTGTATCTTCTCTATGTCTTGTTCGCTCACTTCTGTTTCCCTCTTCAGACACTGTCAAAGGCTAAACAGAGGGCTTGTGTGCCAGCTTCCACATGTTACCTTCCATCTGCTGCTGCTGATGAAACACTATGAGAGACTGACTCCTGCCTAATGAGCGTGTGTGTGTTTAAAGACTCATTTTCAGTCTGTTTTCCCACGTGCAGTTATTTTAGGATCATATCCTATATATATTATGATAAACTTTATCCTATTTTATCAGCCATATGGTCATTTTGACATGTAGAGGTTTGTGTTTGATTGCTTAAGATTACACAAAAATACTTAAGACCATGTATGCACCTTTAATTTAACATTCGTAGTCATCTCCTCGCCTAAGAAAGTGCATTTCAGAGTCTTTGTTTGAATAACCAGAGTGGATGCTTTTTCACTTCCCTCGGATTCTGTCAGAATGGAGAAGAAACTTTCCTTCCCTTTGCTTCTTTTCCATTTATTTTCAGACAGCAGCCTTGAGCGAGAGGCAGGAGTCGTCTGACTTCTGATGGATGTTCACTCCCCCATTCGCTTAAAGTACATCTTGTTGCCTCTGAGAGTTTTGCAGTGCCTGGTTTCTTTTTCAGGCAAAGCCGTCACCTGCCCCCGCTCGCCTCTGGGGCTATTAGGACGAAACTACGGATGAAAAGATAAAGCTAAAGTGAATGTGTACTTTACTTGTGAGACAGAACAAGGATCACCCGTTTAATCACACCTCATCAGCATAATCAATAGCAGCCAGTTTGCTCACTTTGTGCTGTAATTATGTCAAGGACAAGTGCCTACTCATTAGTTTAAAATGTTAATCTCTAGGTGCAACAAAGCATTTATTGATGTAGTCTGCTTTTGTTATAAAGAATATCTAAAAAGGTCTCAAAATATATATGCAGTAATTCAAAATCAACCAAAACTATTTCAGCAGTGCACAGCAAAGAAATAACAGTAACACTTTAGTTTAGGGACTAATTAACTAGCTTCTTTTTAGCATGCATAATGCATTTCATATTGGCTTCGGCAGTTTATTAGTATTTCTAAAGCAGATATTCTGCATGACCATATTCTACATCCCTAATCCTACCCAATACCTAAACTTAACTACCTTACTATTAACAAGCAGCAAATTAGGATTTTATTGAATCAAAATTCATAGTTAATAGTGAGAACTGGACCTTAAAATAATGTGTGACCGAAATAACAGAATACATACATAAATAATGTGTATTTTGTAAAAGATTAGAAAGAATGAAGGGAGCAAGTATTTATTTTACAAAAGCTGGAAGAGATCAATAAATGTGGCCATAGACATATAAGAGAGGAAGTGTAAAAGCAAGCTGCTTTTCTTTGGTCATTGTCTCTTTGGCTTTCCTTTTAATTGAAAGTGATTAAAAGTCAAACTTTTAATTAAAAATAAAATGATAAAAGAAAAGTCACTTTTGATATTTCAACTGTTGACTTTGAACTTTCACAATTTTGCATGTAATTCAATGTGTTACTGTTTTTTTTATCATAAAAAATGACATTTTGTCATTTTGACATGACAGTAAGTAAAAATGTTACGGAATTAGATTTTTTTGGATGAACTATTCATCAATATTCCACACAACACCGTAAAAACTCCTTACTCAGACCACCTAGAAACAGGTGAGCTTGGCTACATAAACAGGAAAAAGCTGTGAGTGAACTTTGAAAACTCCAGTAAGGACATGCTGTGTTCTAGAGAATACCAGAGGCATGTTGTGCGGAAGTGCAGACTGATTACAGGCTCGTACTAATGCACTGTGCATTACAGCACGCACGCACAGTAGGAGGAACAGGCAAATTATCAACCTCAAATTGAAATCTCCGTGACGACCAGGGTAGATTTGAGTGGTATGAATGCTAATGGAAAAAATAATAGGATAGAAAAATAGGAAAAGAAAAGGGGGGAAAAAAAACAAAATGATGCACATGAAAGTCTGGGGCATGAATCAAAGTAACAGTAATTTCTGAAGTACAGAACTCAAGATTATAAAAATTCAAGTCTTTCCTCTGAATCAGCCAAACTATTACCTACTGCACGCTGTTAACTAGTGAATCAAGTCCTGGTGCCTAAAACGCTGTAAAATCAATTCAAATTATTGTTATTATTTTTATCATAAAGGTTACTGGAGCTAATTTTACACAAAATGACTATTTCGTTTTTACACATAATTCCACGTTTAAGTCAAAGTGTTACTTGCTGCTTAAGTGTAAAACTAGAAATTTTAGTGAAAATTGTTTATACACAATTTTTTCAGTGTACGCCATAAATTAAACTATGTTGTAGATAAAAGATCAGGAGTGTGTGTGAATATATATATATCATATTCCTGTATTCTTCTCTTTTTTGTAAAACATACTCCTATGCTCTTTTATTTACAACATAGTTTAATTTATGGTGTACACTGAAAAAATGGTATAGAAACTATTTCTATTTCTATTTTTTTATATTATTTCAGTCTTTCTAAATGGTACTTGCCATTTCTTTTGAATTAATTGTGAAATTAGCAATTTCTGAGAGAGAATTGATTCTAAACCAAATAATTTTCAATGTAAACAATTATTTTCCAAAAATATATATATTTTTTTTTCATTTTTCTACTTTAAAATGTAGATACATTTTTATTTGAGTTTGTTACTTTTAGTTACTTTTTGTAATTAACTGTGAAATTTGCTTGTAAATTCTAAGTGAAAATGGTTTATAAGAACTTCCATGCTCACTTTAAACTGAGTTGTTAAGAAAAAGATTATAGGACAATGTTTTACAATAAAATACTATTTCAGTTTGTCCTCTGTTTTTTTTATTTATTATTGCTTCCACGCCATTTGTATTTCAGTGTAGGTGAAGGGCTTTCGGAGAAAGGTGCCAGAATGTGCCTTTTTTATGTCAACATTAAATGATGCATTTAGGCACAGTCAGGATAGCAGGGTACAGAAAATGAGAAGGACAGCTACTCTTGCTAGACGTCACCATGCTGTTGTAATTAGAAGGATGCCACATTCAGGCCTGTGCCCTCGGGGGCATTGTCACGGACGCAGCTGTGCCCGCTGAGAAGCCTGGGGCGAAAGAATGCCCCTCTCCAGCCTGGCACCAACACAGAGACAGGATGCTGGGAAAAGGGCCACACTGCTAAAACTACAAAGCTAGATCAGCTGAGCATATTTGAGGCCGGCTCAGGGTCAGACAGCAGACAAGTAAGGTTAAGGTACAATAGAAATGCTCTGTCTTATAATCAGGTTGGGGATTATCTGCAAAATGCAAGACGCTTCATCTCTGAATCCGAACCCAAATCATGGACAGGGTATAGGCTTTAAATCTGTGTTTGTGAAGCGCTTAGAGTGCACAAAACATCCACACACGCAGCACACTATTCTCATTCCCACTGCAGCGAGTGTGCTTGTGTTTACCGTCTTATCTGACAGGGATATAATGATTTCATTGCCCCCAGCAGGCAGCGTTACTGCTTGTCAACACAGATTAGGTCATTAAAAATAAAGCTCACCCAAACAGCAAGACCTACAGGTGCACCACACACACACACACACACACACACACAAACACAGAGCCTTCCTATGTCTTCATTTGGAAAGAGATACACTGAGACCCGGGAGCAATGGGGTTGAGTCTCTAAACTGCTCGGACTAATCAAATGATAATCAAACATCTGTAAAGTCAAAATCCCTGCATGAAATCTTTTAAATTATTCAATTCCATTCACTTGCATAATTTTGTTTTGGATATAAGATGCAATTTTGCAAACCAGGTGAACGGGGATTTTAACTAGATTTCATTTGAAAAGTGAGTTATGCTTTCCCTTGCAAAATAACCTGTCATGTTTGGGTTGTTTACCAAGGGGTTGCTACTCAGTAACTTAGGGTGACCATGCATTCTCTTTTTCCCAGACCTGTCCTGGCCTGAATTTTCTAAATTGCCTAAAACATCTGGGTTTTGGCTTTGTTTTCAGTTAACATCTTACATCTATATAGACCTCATACATTATATGTGTATAAATCGTTATGTAGTTCCCACACTGTAATTCCCACATTGTGATTGGTCGAATATGTACTATTGGTCAAAATATTTTTCATTTATTATATAGTATAAATACAATAAACAACGTTTTAAACAAAATGTGTCTGAAAGAATAGGATGTAAAGACACTAAGACCACACTTTTTCTGAGTGGTTGCTAAAAAGTCCTGGTCAAAAAAAAAAAAAAAAAAAGCCTATAGATTGTTTTTATTATTATCATTCATTCATTCATTCATTCATTCATTCATTCATTCATTCATTCCCCTGACTTATGTACATTTTTAAAGTTATTGTTACCTAACAGTTTACCAGCCAGGCTAGTAATGGTATCACTTCAAACCTGTGAGGGAAATTATTCAAGAAAGGATGTATTAAATTCATCAAAAGTGACAGTAAAGACTTAAAGAAAAAATAAAATGTTTTTATTTTTTTTTAAATAAATAAATAATGGATATTATTAAATGTTTCTTTGAGCAGCAGGTCAGTATTTGATAATGATTTTTCAAGGATCATGTGACACTGAAGACTGGAGTAATAATACTGAAAATTCAACTTTGCATCATATCTTTTTTGTATTTTAGATAAAAGGCCAACATAAATAAATAAATAAATAAATAAATAAATAAATAAATAAATAAATAAATAAATAAACAGAGAAAGCTTGCATTTGTTTAATTTCAAATCTTACTCAAAATCTTATGATACAGTGCCAACTTCCCTTTGTCACACCATGCCTTGATCTCCTCCATGTCAAATTACAGTTATCTAATTATATCATGTGAAATTATAACTGATCTGCTACAACAGCTCGAAGTGACAGCCATTGATCAGGCATTTTAAACAGCTAACCCTTCAGCTTTTGATGATGACTTTTTGATGATTTGTCACAACATCGATCTCTTTGCAAAGGCTTTGAAGGGGTTTAAAGAAATAAAAAAATCAACTATTCTGGTCTGAGCATCTTACTGTATGTGTATTTTAAACCAGACTGACGAGAAACGATTGGAATCCGCCCAAAATGTAAGTGACACCTGCAGTACAGTTCTGCATCTCTGCTAGATGCAAAGAGACAGATACTTCCTACATAATTATATGCAACATAAGCCATTTAAAAATCAGATAAAAACACAATTATACGAGTGTATCTTAATGAGAATTCAATCAAATGGTGCAAGACGAGGATGGAGCACAGGCATGTCTTTCCCTCCATTTTGTGTCACATATGTTGTCCCACATTGTACCATCTGGCAACCAGTATCATCACCACCACCCAGACAATTTTGTGAAGAGATACTTGCAGCTCTTATTTCTAGCATATAATTGCTTCACTGGCTGAATGTAAACTAGTCAATCATTTCACACATCTGATACACAACATGGAGGAGTGCAGACATTCAATTCATTTTTTAAAACACAATCTTCAGCCTCATGGTAAATGTGCTGTTGGGGAGTCGATTAAGCTCATCTTAGGTACAAAAAAAAAACAAATAAACTTAAGAATAATACAGTGTATGGGAAAGAAATTGCCCCTTAATGCAGCACTGTGTCTACTGATGAGGTTGTAAACAGCCGGTTTTGCTCATGAGCAAGCTGGTAAAACCACAGCATGGTTGAAATTCTGCAAACCAAGCCACATGGGACGCTAGCTACTGTGGTAAGACACTGAACATTCAGCTTTTCTTTCAATTTCAGTGCATGTAATCCGTGGAATCTAAAATAATTTGCAGGCTGAGTCAATGAATGCCGTTGAAAGCTCATGGCTGCCTCCTGAGCATGAAGAAATGGTGCAGGATGGGAGCGAGAATGACAACAACAAAACAAAATCTCTTTTTCCCAATGTTACGGAAACTTTTGTGAAACCTTATAGTTACTACAACTATAGAGAAATTATATCAAATTATCTCAATTTATATGATGAATAGCCCCAGGCTATTATTATTGTTATTATCATTAATTTTATTACATTAAACATTAAAATACATTTTAATATATAATTTAACAATCATTTTTAATACTTAAAGTATATAATATATATATATATATATATATATATATATATATATATATATATAATTTGAATTAAATTACTCTTTAATTTTTCACATATATTTAAATATATACATTTATTATTTGTTGTTATCATTGTATGTAATAATCCATAAAAAAAATAAAAATAAAAACAATAGTACATTTTGTGTAAGTAAATGAAAGTGTAAGATCACAGCTGCTTTCTGGGGATGAACACACACACACACACACACACACAGACATGTTTGTTTTTGTGAAAAGTGGGGACATCCCATAGGCGTAATGGTTTTTATACTGTACAAACTGTATATTCTATTGCCCTTCACCAACCCTACACCTTACTCTAACCCTCACAGGAAACTTTGTGCATTTTTACTTTCTCAAAAAAACAAACTCATTCTGTATGATTTATAAGCGTTTTTAAAAATGGGGACATGGGTTATGTCCTCATAAGTCACCCTCTCCTTGTAATACCTGTGTCATACCCATGTCATTAAAATTCACCCTTCCCAAGTTAGAAAAAAATATAATAACATAATACACTAACTTTTTACTAATAGGAATGTCTCCATTCTACAACACGGCTGGCATCCAAGTACAACTGGAGATGCCTTGGGGTCCATCAGGGTTTGGGGGAACGGGCCTGAGGCACACAGCTGGGGTGGGAGTCTCATGACCGGGGGACTGGTGTGGGGGGTTGGACGACCTGTTATCACTCAGCGGGATGGCAGTCTGTTCGGCAAGCAGTGATATGAATTATTAAGTGTTATCTGGGTCCAGGTGGAGCGGGGAGCCGGGTGGGAAATGCTAACACAGCGCATGATCTGCCTCAGTGGGGAGCCGGTGCTCATGGGATGCCAAACCGGCAAAGACTGCAGTTTGAGAGATTAGAAATAGATCTCCAAGATCATCTTCAGCATCGAAATCAGGATTTTTTTCCCTTACTTCACAATCCTTAACCTACAGTGAATGAGCAAAAACAACCGTCTCCTACATAAACAATTTGCAGTTAAACTCAGACCTATTAAACCTGTCGGACTTCATAGATTTAACATCTACTCGATATGCACACCAATCTGTGAGAGCATGCTGTTGTTTGATAGACTAATTGACACAGCCAGTTAACCACATGTCCTCTAGTCTGACATCCTGATTGATGGTGATGTGCATGGCATATTACATAATACCACTTAAATGTTGCTCAAAAATAAAACTGCCTCAAGAGTGGAGAGTGTCTAATGTGAGGATTCATTAATAAATAAAAACAGCCTCCTGTTTCCATCTTCCTCTGTGAAATGATCTAGAGAAGCCTTGGTACATCAGTGCTGAAAGTCCCTGGAGGACAAGAACACATTATCTGCACTGGGCTCAAGCGCTGCTCAGTAAAAGTGGGACCAAACATGCTTGTAGACAAGCACCTGATTCTCTGGAATATTTACATGTGTACAGGAATCACAGTCCTCCTCAGCTTGAGTAAAATAACTCTCTAAAGGGTTGAGAGAGTAAGTGAAAGAGATGTGACAGCAACAGACAGTTCAGCCCAGGGGTTGCCAAGTGTCTGTGTGCAATTGATTAGACATGTAAGGATATGAGAAACTGTCCCCTAAAATGTAGAATGTACAGTGTGATCACAGATTTGGTCAACAGAGAAAAACATTTAATTTAAATGGAATTTATAAGCATTTTAAATGTTAGGGGTCTGCAAGATTTTTGAAAGAATCATAGAAGTCTCTGATGCTTAATAATTCTGGATTTATTTGAACAAAAAAATACAGTAAAAACAGTCAAATTGTAAAACACAGTTATAAATTAAAATGACTATTCTATTTTAATATATTTTATTATGCAATTTGGCAAAGCTGAATTTTCTGCAGTCACATGATCCTTCAGAAATCCGTCTATTATATCTTGATTTGAAGAAACACTTAATCTTATAATTAAACAGTGTGCTGTTAAATATTTTTGAGGAAACTGTGATGTTTTTTCCACCAAAACAACAAAAGAATAGAATAAAATATAGAACAGAATAAAATAAGTATTTTCTGTCACTTTGATAAATTCAATGCAACATTTCTGAATAAAAATATTAGTTGGGGGGGGGGGGGGTAAATCTTATACAGGTGAATCAACACTTCACCTGTATAAATTGATTAAAGATAATAAAGCATCATTTAAATGTTACTAGTAAATTCATAGTGATACTATATTTGTAATACTTTATTCTGAATTTACTTCTATCAGACAGAAAAAAAATAATTTTATTGACAGCAAATATTTTAATGTACAGTTTGTCCTCAACAATGTTTCCAGCTAGTTTGCTGTTTTTTTTTTTTTCATCCTTGGTTTCCTACAGTATAATAACAGACGGACACACCACAGACCTGGAGTGACCAATCCTGCTCCTGAAGGGCCACCTACTGTACTGTAGAGTTCAGACTCAACTTGCTCCAACTCACCTGCCTGGAAGTTTCCAGTAATCACGAAGACCTTAATTAGCTGATCCGAGTGTGTTTAATCAGGGCTGGCTCTAGACCCTGCAGGAAGGTGGCCCTCCAGGAGCAGGATTGGACGTGCCTGCCATAGACGCTACACTTTCCAAATAATGAGGCAGCAGTCAGAAAAGGTTGCTCAAACAACACACAAAAAAAGGTTTACTTGCTACAAGTGCCTCGAACAAAACTCAGAATATCTTTCAAGATTTGACGCCACAGACCGTACAATCTTGTAAAACTGTCAAATGTCAAACCCTCAAAACAACTCGTTCTTCCTCAGAAGCGCTCTTTGTGGATGCCTGGCACGCAGCAGCCAATGGCTTGTCAGACCTGCTCAAAACCTTTGCACCGGCTCACAAAATAAAACTGCATAGAGACCATCTAATCAGTGTGAAACAGGCCATTTTCGCCTTTTTTTGTAAGGTTGGTCTGAAGCTAGATATTGTATCATGTATTCATTAATATAATCTCGTCCACTGTAGATGTTCTGCAGTTTTAAGACAATCCTCAGTGGATATAAGTAGTATATTTCTTAATAGATCAAACCAACCAGGTGTTTGTTCCCATAAACAGGAGAGGTGCTGAAGATACCGCGGTGTCATTATGCTGTTGAGCATGTGCAGTCTCAATTTCTTATTTCCATCTCCCTACGTCACAGCTGAGTGGTCCTGTCGGGCAGGCGGCCTGAACTCAGTTGCCTGCAGCCCTGTGTGTGCTGACCTCTCTCTTCTCTGCTGGCATTTCAGCTTCACTGCCTCCATTAGGATAACTTTAAGTACATCGGCCAGAGTCGATTACTGTTCTCCACATGCTTTCTCTCACACCCTCTTCCCAGACAGTTTTTTTCAGTAGATCAAAAGATCTGATTCATAAAAAAGTTACTCTTCTGAGCTTAAAAAAAATGCAGCACCGTTTAAATGGCGTATTCACGAACAATTCTTATGAGCCAGTTCTTTTTAGAAGCCTAAATCAAAAACGTATAATGTGAACAGCGTAGTCTGATTCACAAAAAATAAATAAATAAACCTCAGCTGATAATCAAAAAGAAAAGTGCAGCCAGTGAAGCTCAAATGCCAGAATGAAAGACTCTGATGAAGCGTTTCTTTAAATTATAATTGTTAAAAGATGAGTTATTAGTTTGAATTAGTCTGTGTATTCTACAACATTAGTAAAGAGATACTTTTTTGACATGTAATCAAAAATCTACATACAGTATGTGATATATATGCTCTTGTTTGAATCAAATCAGTAGCTTGCAAAAAGGAATAAAATCACATCTAAGCATCTGTATTGATACCCGGGCACACACAGAGGCAAATTAGTACTATAACATATGTAACCACCAGGCATGAGGCCACAAACTCTACTCCTGCAGAGAGACTCATCAAGAACATTTGTTCTGAATATTTAAGGAGGGTCTATGAACCCTGCAGGAGCAGGTCAAGATCTACAAGTCAACGTTTAAAGAGCCATTAAAAGGAAAGGAACATCAATCCAAGCCTTTTCCACTTGCAGTCATTTCAAATAGCTCAAATGAAGTGAACAGTCATCAAGATGTTTCCATTATTGATCAAAAACGCTTTTCAAGTCTGGCAATTAACCACAAATGCAAACTTTGCCGTACCACACGGAGGACGGTGTAGGAGCGTTTGAAGTATGAAGTGCCTCCTCATGACTCACTGATGAACACTGGTCATGTCAGACCCGCTCCCCTAAAGTGGAAAAGGAGTTATGGGGAAAGCTAGTGCTGCCTCGCGTCTCTTCAGCGAAAGCAAACATTATTGCAATGAAAGGCGGCTCGTTTTGATCAAGCCTTCAAAGACCCTGCCATCAAAGTCTATCAAGATGGCAAATGACGCGGCATAGTTACGCCTCTACAAATACGCATACTAGAAAACTGGAACACCATTTGCTCATTTCTGATATGACAGCAGTAGAGTGGACAATACAGGAAAATGTGGGATAAGTAGCCAAAGGCTAAATTATCAGTTGAGCACTGAATAATAATTGCATCCAATGATCTAAAATATGTTATCATCGTTCAGGTTCAGTGACGAGGAGCTGCTCTATTCCCAAACCAAGAGCTCCGTCCAAATTGCTTTCAGAGGCCTTATGGAGAATGAGGGTACAATAAATGATACAGGCAGGGGACAAATTCAGACCTCTCTGCATGAGTAGAGGCAAAAACCTAGTCTAAATAGTGCAGGTTTAAGTGAAATCTAATGGAAAGTGCAGGGTGAGAGATGGTCTCTTTAAATAAGCACTGGCATCAATAAGTGACACCCTCCCAGAGTAAGTGTGTGTTCTAAGGGAGACAAATTTGCATATGTGTCCGCGGCCCTTGATGAAATATGAAAACTGTGTCACCCAAGGCACCATCATCAGCATGCTTCAGAATGAACAAGCGAGAGGAAAGAGAGAGTCTGGAAGTGTGTGCGTGTGTGTGTGTGTGTGTGTGTGTTGCTCTGCAGGGCTGGCGAATGTATCTCAACCGGAAGGATCTCTCTGCACAAATTAATGATCATGGGAATACATAATGGAACTTCTGAGGCCTGTGCATGGAGGAGATATTTTTTAATCATTTCATCCATACCTTTTTTCTTCTCCTTTTTTAATCTTCTCTATGTACTTAGTGGGATATTAAATGTATCTTAGTACCCTCAAGCATCTTAACACTTATCCATTTGTTTGAAGTTGTACTGTCGGATTCTGATATGATCAGAGAACAAGTGAGGATTAAATAATGATAGCTGGAGCATGTGATTCACCCATCAGGTCCATGTGTGAATCGTGATGAGATTCTCACATTAATTTCCCCATTTATATTAAACAAAAAAAGAATGTAACTGTGGGAGCCATGACTCCATGATGAGGTAATACAAGTTTGAATATGACTCGCAACGCTTCCTTTGCCAGTTACCCCCTCACTCTTCCCACCACTTCTTTCTCTTTCTATTTGTAATTAATTGACATTAGTTAATAAAATGGGATTAGATACATTTGTGTTATTTAACATATTTAATTATTGCAGGTTTGCGTCATATGCTGAGTTTGCATTTCACTGTTTTAATTCAGTTTGATGAATACAAAATCTTTTTTTTTTCCTTTTTTTTTGTGGGATGAATTAATGCACATTCACATTTAGTCTAGAACTACATGATGTTCACACAGATGTAGGAAACTTCATGATGTAGGAGACTTTAATAAATGGGAAAAAATAGTTACTAACTTTTTTTGAAAAAAAGTAATGTTACTTTACTAGTTACTTGAAAAAAGTAATCTGATTAACTCGCATACTTGTAATGGGTTACCCCCAACACTGTACCTTATCTACAGTATATTGCCAGATAGACGAGCTGTAAAGTTTAAACTAGTTTGAAAAGCCTGAAGTTTGAAGATTTCAAATTTGAAGTAGTTTTAATTTGGAAACTGCTTTAAAAGCTTGATATTTAAAGCAGTTTTAAGTAATAATCATTTTAATAATTGAGAGGTTTTATTGACAGACAGACAGACTGATTTCTGAACTCCCTGAAATGCACAATCATGACCAGAATTGTGCAAACATCTTGCCACAACAAATGAAAACAAATACTTCACTGTTCAGTTCCCGCTCTCAACTTTTCTGCACATAAATTATCTCTTCATAATCTGTACTTGACACTGTATTTATTATTACCTCATCTACATACTTTGTTACCCTGGAAAATGTGCTTATCCTGTAATAAACTCCCCAGTGGTTGCCCATTTAGAAGTGGCTGACACAACACACTTTTGTAAGCAAAGAAAGCAACTTTCTCACAAAACACCGTACTGTATATTCACATAAACCCTGATAGTGCAATCAAACTAGATAGCTCAAGGCTGAACATTCAGTGAAACAACATTACAATCACAGTGGGAGATATGAACACTTTATCCACAGATCCATGAATAAGAAAGTGACCTTGTTCTTTGAAATAACTCTTCACTGTGTGAACTATAACAAGTAATGTACAGTGAGGAGGTGAGGAGGAGGAACACAGTTAAATGTCATGAGACTAGTCACTCTAGACCTGCAGAAAAATGACATCATGACAATGCTGAATGGATGGTGACATCACATCAACACAAATAGTTCCAAACTCTTCACTAGACTATCCTGAGATGTGAGATCAAACACAGCAGAGGTGTGATATATAGTATGTCTCTTTAACGCTTTTAAGAGTGTGAGGCATCTTTAGGCATCTACCAGCAGGGGCTGACAGGCCTTGCTTCCCAGCCAAAACTTGAACCCTTGTGGATTAAGCCCATGGCTAAAGATGCTCCAATTTAACACCATGTGAAGAGGATGTGCAGAAGTGTTCTTTATGTCACCATCCTGTTCTCTGTCACTGCCTCTAGTGAGTCTGGTAATGCTGCAAAAAGCTGCCTAAGCTGGTGTTTTTCCCCAGCAGGCCACACCGCAGAAAATACTCCAGACCCTACAGACCCAGAACATCTCTAACAGATGAATTTCTCTTTTCTTTAAGCCTTACTTCTGCTTCAGTCAATCAAACTACTGCCCTTGCTGTGCTTGCAGCCACATTTCAAAACAAAATTGCCTCAATATTAAAGAGCCACGCAGATGGGAAATCAAAAAATGACCTGTATTACAGTGTATGATGTAGCTGTCCATCAGTGTAAACAATGTGCAAAGTAATTCAACCAAAAAGTACAGGATCGCTGAATCGCTGAAACGAGTCGTTATAGATTTCAAATCTTTTGCCCATCTCTATGTACGTCACTAGAACACTTTGCATAATAATCTCCGCCTACCGTCTTTGGAGAAACAAAACTCTGACCTGCCCCACCCACCCCCCCCAGACGCTCTGTTTGGTGTCAGAGCATCATGTCGAGGAGACAGTGTGTTTTTAATTGTAAAGGCAAGTTTGTTTTATTTTCACTGCCAAAGAATGAAGATCAGAAGAACCAATGGCTAAAATTAATTTTTACCACAAAACCAGAGCAGTAGGCTACAACAAATCCATTTTGTTGGTTGTGTTCACAACATTTCACTGATGACTGCTTTTCTAATCTCGGTGAGTTCAAGGCGGGATTTTCAAAGTGTTTGGCCATAAAAGAGGGCTCATTAACATCTTTATTTAGACCAACAAGCATCTCCGAATCACAACCTGTAAATATGATTATGAAGTTATGTGTTTGTTTTCTACCGAGCGTCTTATCAGTATGTGTGCTGTCTGCAGCCTTTCTCTGCGCTGATCTTCATTTACAAACACGTCATTAAAATTAAGTGTAACTCCGTGAATACTTAACAAAGAGACATGAGAGAGATATCTATAGAAAGCTTGACTTGTCTACTTTAAAACTAAACAAGTGCTGCCGAAAATATCACAGATATTCTGATGTCAATATTCAAAGTCAGTTGACCAATCAGAACACAGTATGCTACCGAAAGGTGGGGTTTAAGGAAACTGAATCTTTTGAACAGCTTTGCGCAAACCGTTTGGGGATCTCTGAGAATTGAGGTAATTTTAAAATTATATATTTTGACAAAATGACAATGTTTTTTAACCTTGGATGGATTTAAACCTGTACAGGACTTATAAACAGTGATAGGAAGCTTAGAATTTTCATCTTACTGGATTTTTAATGTTCTCAAATCAAATGACCACGATTTTAACTCTAAGACGTGAAAAATGCTACAGTTAAAACCTATTAATTAGCTAACGGTAAATTCCACAGAGTGTGATAAGATCATTTTGCAAGAAGTAAAAACTTGTAAAATGCTTTATAATTATCGAATCATTTGACGGGGGAGCGTCTGGCAGACATGTCGCTCAATACAACACGCTTTAATGGGCAGATGCTATTTAGAACCCTGTTTGGCCACCTTAAAGGAAGGAGACACAATCACAGTCCCACACAGGTTTCCGTGTTCGTCATGCAACAGCATGTCCAAAAGTTAGCCCACTAAAAACGTTCCTTGTGTAGCCGCCCATCTTTCTTTTCAGAGAAATTGTCTAAATTGGCTGTCTTTATAGATGCTATTTTCTGTGAGAGTTATTTTCCCCTCTGTAGTCTTGATCCCCAGTCTTCTCATTACAGTGAAGTGGAAAACGGGACCTGAGACCGAGCCAAATCAATAGCCGAACCCACAGAATCTCCTCAGGTTCTCCTTTGGGAGGCGACACACTAAAATGCTCACTTTCTCTTCGGACATTCCTTGTTATGTCTTATTCTCTTCTCGCCAAAATGAATGAGCCACTTTTTATCTTTCAAAATAATGGGCAAACTTGGTAAGAGATATGATGAAACTTACTCAGAATGGTTTTCTAGTGGCATGGAGACCACAGGCTTCATTTCCCAGTTGGCATGAGAGGTGTCTGAGTTTCGCAGCAGGTCTGTGCATTTGAGCTCAGCAGCTGCTGTCCTGGCATTAACACTGGCCTTGATAATCAGTGAGATGCTGGGCGTTACATCGCTGATTTAGGCTATTAGCGGAGCAGCACTCGGTTATGTTGCTTATATATGCACTGTCAAATATGATTCTTATATAAAATAAATAATGCTGACAAAAACTTGCAAAGACTTGTATGATGTTTATATGAAGTTTCTGTGTACCTACTTTTTCATCACAGCTTTTCCTCTCGATAGTTTGTCTATAACGCTAAAAACGTAAATCTGAGAAATGAGCCTTCTGTAACATATACAGTCAAAGATACTAATTAACACACTGAATCATTAAGTGGTTAGATCAGATAGAAACAGCTCATTATTTCTAAGGTACAACACTGATTTATAAAAGTTGAACCAACTATAACAGCAGATGTGTTGGATTTTTTGGGTTTTAATAAAATGCTTTTTGCCACTGAGATGAGTTTTGTCAATAATTGAAGTAAACAAAGCACTTTGTTTTTTCATGACATTCATTCATAATGAACAGTTTTAACAGGCAACAATCTGCAGGTAACAAACTCTCTACAAATATTCTCAACGCTTTACAAATAGTTAACATTAATAGCAGATTTCAAATGAAATGAAGTTGCTTTAAGTCCAATGAGACATTTGCTGAAAGTAAACTAACTGACTTGAACTTACAAAAAAAGCCAAGAAAATATCCGCCTTTTTTAAAAGGCAATGAAGAATATTTTTTCTCTGTCTGGTGAACACAACTGATGTTTACTTTAACATCTACACTTTCAGTGTCAGATCAATGGCCTTGTAACATCTCTTTACAATTCTGAAATGGTATCATGTAAATGAAAATACTTTACAAAAATGGCATAAGCAGCTCGTGCTTTAGGAGCTCTGTGTTTTCATAACTTTTCAACATGTGTCCTTAGTTCGATTAGAGTCTCTTAACCTTATTCTTACATAACATTACCAAAATACTCCACATCATACAAAAAACTTTCCTGAAGTCCCAGAGCATCAAGTACTCTCAGCTCTCATACAAGAACACAAACAGTGAAAGCAGCTAAGAAGCCCTTACCTCTCAGGAAAGAAACACAGACTTTCCAAAAATTCGGTTTGTTACCCTACTCCACACTCACTCTAACTAATCAAAACACTAGCATGGAGTGCCCACTGCTTCAAATGCACTTCATGTCGATTGTCTTTTAATTATTTAAGCCAACATACTATTGATATTTTTAACTTCTATGAGACAAAGCCTAACAATTGGCATTATTTCATAAAAGCATGGTTGAAAAACAGTCCTTTAACCAGCAGCACAATGAAGTGCTTCCTACAAGAATTTGAAGAATTAAAATCATGTTCATATATACACTCATGTACTCAATAAAACCCTGCAAAATCTTTTTTTTTTCTAAGCACAACAAACTGCAAGCCTGATTGCAATTTACTTTGCTAAATCTATAAATGATTTACTAGATCATAGCTTATCTTGCCACCGAAATGTAATTAGAATCAGTAAAAATGATAAAGCATCATATGCATTAGTATGCACAGCTGTGCAGACTGTTTAATGTGAGACCATGTGTACGCCTCACATACAGAGATGCAGAGTCAGTGCGCTTGAAAGGGGGGAACACAAACAGACCCAGCGTTCATCTGTGTTCTCTTCAATTTTTGATGAAACGTCTGCGGCTGAGGTGAAATCAGATATTTTACAGGGCTTTTTTTTCTGCGCGTCTACTGGAAGATCTCTAAAAACAGCTTGCTTTTGGGAGAGGCTGCTTGTGGACATGAAGGGAGCGATCGGTGTCACATTTGCTGAGAAGCAGCGTTTGACTAATGAGCGCCGATGACAGGGTTGTGGAGAGGTGCTTGCTGAGCGGAACACATTTGTTTCTCCCTGGTCTAGCGAGACGCCTGTCAGACACAGAGAAATGACCAGCAGTCGGCCCCAAGGTGCCCTCCCTGTACTGGCAAACTGACAAATTGACCAAAGGGGACAAGTTTGGCTCGGAATCGCCTATGAGATTAAGATGTTTTGAACATTTGTAATCAGGGGCATAATGAAATTTGTGATTAAAGCTGGATATATTGCACTTGTGTGGATATGCGGCAAAACACAAGTAGCAGAATAGCAGTGAAATGGAAGTAAAGGTCAATGTTATGTTGATGAATTGGAACATTGTTGTCAACAATTATTAAAAATTTTTTTCAGGAAAAATATACAACAGCAATAAATACATTAACCATAATCACGCCTGTAGTATACGCAGAGTAATTCAATCAATCCTGGCCATGCGGCGTACAGTCTACAGAACAAGGTGAAAATCGCTCTATAGATCTCATCCCTTAGTGTCAAAAATCAATAGTAATAAAGTTACGAAAGACGTAAACAGTTGTGTGGGTTGTTATTCTCAATGCCACTCGGGGGAACGACATACCGGCGCAATCTTCACCTTAGGCAGAGGAAGAATGTAAACCCTTTCTGAAGGGGCGTAATGAAAAATATGCCATTACTTGGATTTCTCTATTACTTGTATCCCTGCAGACAACTGTCAACAGCTGCTAATTCATTACAGGCTGATATCATGGGAATGCGTGTAACATGCTAACTGAATTCATTAGTTTGGAAATAATCAACAGAGGGTAATCCAAATGCATACAGTACGTACAGATGTTTGTGCATTTACTGCATCACAGTTTCTTCAACTTCAGGCACTTTTACATCCCAGAGGGGTTTTGGTATGCAAACTGGCATGTTTAAATGTATTTTTGTGAAATGCATTTCACATCAAAACTGTCTCCGAAACATTTTAGTGTGCTTCCATCGTTTAAATGTGCTACTTTTGAAAAAGCTATCTGAAAATGATATGTGTAACTACAGATTGCATCCATGCTGGGCACTTAGCAATTACTGGGCCCTCTGTCTTCCTCAGTTGAAATTTCTCCCCAAAAGTCCTGTATACAAGTATACATAGGTAGTGTTAAATTTGGCCCAGACCAAGAGAATCTTATGTTTTTTTATATAAATTAAGAGTGAAATTATTTTATTTTAGTTCCTTTCATTTCATTTTATTGACTTGTATTGTAATTAATTGTAAACTGCCCATATTCCGAATTTCATGAAACCAGACACCTAACAAAGGCACCTAAAAAAGTTTTTTTCAAAAGTTTGCAGTGTAAATAAATGGCTTGAGCAAAAATATCAGACATCAGATGTGTAGTGTGAAGAAAACAAAGAAAATCAAGGTAAATATCACTTCTAGACGGAATATTTTTATTGTGCACAATTTTCAATCAAGCTGTAATTTTGTCAAATCATGCAAAATTTGTGAAACATGGTTTAATTGCATGTATTGAGGATGCTACCCATGAAATTAGCCATTGTAGGACAAAGGAGAAAAGTGTTTTATTCCAAATATCTTCAAAATGTCAGTGTAATTTCCATTACACAATGTGAATCACAATACATCATTTGAGATGTGATGGAAATGACAATGTGTTGGAAATTTCACTTCAAGGGGAAAAATTATGTATGTATAAATACACTGGTGAAAGTTTGAACGGCGTTTTAAGAGTGTTTCTTTTCTGAAAGTCTACAAGAATAAAAGTGTCCATAGTTGAAGTAACACGTATACTTCAAAGTGTGCTTGGATCTGCATGTGTTTGTTGGAGAGAATGATGGAAATGAGGGTGGAGCAATAGTTGTTTGATTGCATCACTATCAGGGGATGAATCAAGCTGTCACTCTGGTACATGACAGATGATTCTGCAGCGGAAACTGTCAACATATTCCCAGCATCTTTCAAACTATCCCTGATACTGTATACCTAGATGCTTGTTTGGCCAATCAAACACAGCAAGTTTTAAATCTACATAGAGTGCTGTGATCCTTTCGGTATATATACAGTATCATAACAAAATGACATTTCTTATTTCATATTACACAGACTTCCACTGGTGTCCGTAAGAGGTACACAGGAGCTGATATCACAGGCAGGTAATAGAGAGAGATATGCTCTCCAACAATATCACCTGTCCATCTGCCGGCTTCCTCAAAGCGCTTTCCTTCAAATCCCCTGCGAGAATGTGAGCCACCAGCACTGTTAATTGGCTCATTTGTTCAATGATGTACTACAGAGTGAGAGAAAGAGACAAAACATGATTTCAGAACAGAGAAGCAGTGCTGTACTGAAACCACTGTTTTAGACTTGCCATCATGTAACTCTATCAGTAAGCTACTTGAAAAACAAAGTTGAACATAAGGCTGTTGTACAGAAACTTGTCTGCAAGGTTCTGTTAGATGACAGACAAGATCTGAGGGCATGAGTGAGGGTGATTCACACACACACACACACACACACACACGCACAGGTCAGATGGCTAACAAATGATCCCATAGTGTCCTGGCCTTTTCTCAGAGGTTACAGATGATATGATTTCTGCCGCTGGTTTGAACAGGGCAGGGGGCCGGGGGAGATTGGCCGAGACCCTGGTTTTCCAGCTTATCGTCTACATCAGTCGGGCTGTCAAGATTGGATTGTGGGAAAGCATAGGGAGTATACAAGGAGGGGGCATATGGGCTTAATTTGCACCAAGCGGACAGCCGAGATTACGTGTGGTGATTCACACCACTCCATCGAGAGATAAAAAAAGTCACATAGCAAATATAACATTGCCTTATCCGTATTCTTAAAAAAGTCATAATGAAACTCCATAATGAAACTTTGAAACAAATTAAATTTTATTCTTTATGACTTTTGATAACTGGGAAATAGACAGATTGGTGGAATCCATTGCAGTACAATAGACTACATTGATCAACATGTGCATGCATTCTTCGTGAGCGCCAGTGCAACACATTTCACATTTACTGCGCATTCCTCTACAACTAGTAATAACACATTTCATTCACATTATATTTATTCATTTGGATTTATTGAAAGCAGCCTCTACTGCATTCAAAAAAAATTGAAATGAAACTTAATTATTTTCCTGAATTTGGATTGGATTTGAATTGAGGTAGCAAACAGGATGCGGAATTCCAATAAAAAAATTTAAATCCAAAAGTAAAATTCAACTGAAAGTGAATATACTCATAAATGAAACTGAATTAAAATGAATATAAATCACAACCCCCCAAAAATTAAGAAAGCATGCAAAGAAAATATTTAAATTTTGGCCTTTTGGCCTGAAAGTTTTAGTTTTGTTTTAGTTTTGTTTTAGTTTTGCAGATAGGTGGATGGATGAATGCAAGGATGGATAGATAGAACGATGCATGGCAAGACAGAAAGATAGATAGAATGATAAATAGAATGATAGAGCAATAGAACGATAGAAAGATAGATAGATACGTTAGATAGAACAGTACAACAACCGGTAGAAAGACAATAGCTAGAATTATGCACAGACGGCAGACAGACAGATGTCCTTTTCTGTAGTGGTCTTTTCAGCTGTAAAGGTAAAGTACCAAACTCTTTTCTCTATCGTGTTTCAGTACCCCCTTAATAACTCTAAAACAAACTGATAGCTGTTCCTCTTCCAAATGGTGAGCCTGGTGAATTTGGAAGGATTTCTGTTCCTCATTCACTCTCTCTGTACCCCCTGTGGGGCCTGTCTATGGCTAACAGGTGCTCTGCTCTCATTAGCGTCTTAGAGAGTCATGTCCTCTTGTGGGCTAGATCATGCTGCCAGTCACAGTGTCCCTGGCATCAGCATGCCAGCCTTAGCAGCACTGCACCAATCTGCTGCAATCTGCCCCTTCAGACAACAAGCTGAGACCCCTACCGACCAATCACAGGCATGGGGAGGGGTGAGATTGGCTTAGGTATGTCCACGAGCCTCACTCTTTAAAAAAAAAAAAAAAAAAACTATGAAAAAAGGACCCCACAGCAACCAATTCAACTGTCCTACGATTCAATCCTAGACATGTCTCCAAGGCTGCAGGAGCTGCAGTGCGTGCAACAGTAATCTTTAAATAAATAAGATTCGGAAGACAGCCAAAGACCACTTACAGCTTTAATACGGGTATTTTTATTGATTAATAAAGCTGAACAGAAGCTCACAGTCCTTGAAAATAATAATGTCTGGAGATTTATGATGAAAACGTGGGTGGATTAGATTCCTTCAGAAATGAGGCCCATTACCGCTAACATTTACCTTTTTTTTAGTCCTTCTCTCTAGGACTGCATCGTTTGATCATCGCAGACTTCCTCTTAAGGCCCGCAGGGTGGAAAAGTACCACAAACATGTTGCCGAAATGTCAGCATGCAATGAATAATTGGCCCAAGAACAAACACAAAATCATGTTTATGGCAGGACAACTTCGGCAGGTAACCACCGTGGACTTGTGCGCGGTGACAGAGAGAGATGTACACGACCTTAATGAGTGTCTAAAATGGAGTGACACTGCAAGCAGGCGCACTGGCGGTGGAGTTTACAGGAACGAGCATGAGCTAAAGAAACAGCATGGCACCGTGCCCTGTCATTAGACACCCAGCGTCTCCCTGTCTGTCTTTCCATCTCTCTTTTAAACTCCTTCTCTGGCTCAGAGACCAGATGAATGTGAGGAGCGAGCCTGATGTCTGGAGGCCGGTCTGGAGGAATGAGTTATCCCCGTGCGAGGGCCGGACTAATGGAGGCCGGTGACTCGGACATCTGTTTCCAGGGCTGGCCACGGGAAGGGCCATCCGACAGCCGCTGGTTTATGAAGAACTACAAATTCTCGACAAGGCAATTACTGAGGAGTCAGAAAGAGCGAGACGGGATGGGAAGAGAGGGAGAAAGATCGTACTGCAAAAGTAATATGACGGCAAATTCCGACAGCTGGGGGACATCAACATCTGTCTGCAGCCAATCCCATGACCCTCTAACCCAATGCGTACTCGTATCCAGCCGCCTCAGCGTGCAGTAATGTCAGCCCTGCTTATTTCCTCATGTCACTGAGCCTTGATGAATAGTGCATACAGATACGTGACGTGTACGTGGTGCATTCACAATTTTTTTTTTTTTTTTCAGGAGGATTGCAGCCGTCTGGCCTCTTATCTCTGCAAACATTGGTGCGCTGATAACGAAGGCTTTCATATCCTATTTGTGCAAACACCCCCCAAGGACCCTCTCGCTGTCTAAACTCCTCTATATTCATAGGTGGAAGCCCATTGTGGAATGTTTCTCAGCTTTAATTTGAAAGCAGATAAGAATAATCACAATGGAACTTAAAAACTAATCTGAACTTTGCGGTCCTTGCACGCGCCAGAGCCGGCTGCACTGCGTGTTAGGGTTGGTGTGGGAAGGTGGGAGGTTGTCGGCTTTGATTAGTCCCCAGACAGCCTGATGGAGAACGCAGGACGTGTGGGGAAAGGAAACATAAAAGAGAGTGGAATCAGTGATCCAAGGTAACCTAGTTAGTGCTCAAGTCCGCAGGGGAATGATGGCAGTGACATTGACAGGGCTGCACTGTGTGTGATTCATACAGATCTATTCCTATCTGTCTGTCCCCCGGTGCGACTGCCACACACACGGGGAGGAGGATGACTCTGGGGGATGGCTAGGGATATAGGAGCCCAAATCCTACTGAAAATCTCTATCTGTCTATCCCCTTCCCTCATTCGCTCACTCCTTCACTGACAAGCCAGTGTCGCAAGGGAAAGGGCCAAAGATGTCTGTCATGGCAATGAACTGCATTATGGTACTGTGTAGACACACAGTAATGTGATGCCCAAATTCGTTTTTAGTTTTTAACGTTTATTTTATTATTATTATTAATATTATTATTAGTGTTGTTGTTATTACCATTATTTAAAAATGCATGAAAATAAATATTTCATAAAAAATATATATTATATTTAGTCATTTAGCAGATGCTTTATATAATACTGTGTAGTATATTTGTGTATCCCTAGTCTCAATTAGTGATGTGCACTGTAAAACCGAACAGTGAAATTAATCAAATGAAATTATTTAATTGCACTCAAATAATAATGAAAGTTCATTGGACTTAATTTAAATAAGTTCTGTTAAGTCAAAAATTTGTTGTAGTGAGGTGAACTTAAAATGATTGTGTTTTCTAGTTCCCAGCATGCTTTGCATCAGAAAACAAGGAAAATAAATTTAGAAATTAAGTGTTATTTTGTGTGTTTTTACACAAGATTAACATAGAGGGACATAAGTTAATACATAAATGTTGTGTTATATTAGATTTTACAAAGGTTTATGTTATGTTGGATTTGTAGTGTTACCGTTGTGGTGAAGAGTAGAGCCTGTGGTTAGACTGAGGATGGACAGCAAAAGCCTAATTTTGAGTGTATTTCCCACATTATAGGAGTTGAAAAATAGATAAAATTATGAGTGAATTACTCCCTAATTATAAGTTCAGAAATATAATTATTTAAGATAACTCTGAGATAATTTATGGCAACTGGAATAATTTTTTACATTTTTTTATGTAAAAGTTTATGTAAACTTAAAACATTTAAAAACATCACTTAAATGTTTTTGTGTAATCTGTTACAAAATATTTTTTGAGTTCTGTGAACTTATCAGGGTTTACAGTTTGGTTTATATTAAAAATAAATACATAAATAGTGTGACTCTACAATTGTCATAGTCATGAAAATAAAGAAAACTCTTTGAATGAGAAGGTGTGTCCAAACTTTTGGGCTGTACTATATATATATATATATATATATATATATATATATATATATATTAGTTATTATTATTTTATTATTATTTTGCACATACATGGCTGTGTTTCAAATAATGTGGCTATTTTGGAGAATTTTTTTTTTTTTTTTAAACCCAGTCCCGCCCAATAGGAAATGTGTCAAGATATTTAATGGAGCCTGTGAGAGCAAACCGTTTATATGATTCCAGTCCACTCAAATAGAATTTCAGAAAAATTAAAGTTGTAAACCAGGCATGTAGAAATATCAACAGTTTAATGTGCTTCTAGTCACATTAAATATAAATCAGCCAAATAGGTCAATTGCTATTCCCAAAACTGTGAAATCAACAATTACCTTTCTCTGGTACAGCATTGTAAGAAAGCCCAAGGGCACAATATAACAAAATAAAATCTAATAAAAGGCATATTTGAAACTAGAGCTATCAGAAAACAAGGTATTTTAATAAGAAACAGTCAAAACATTATCTTATTAAAGCACTAGCAAGGCCTGCCACCGCACACTAATACAATTCATCACACAGGCCAACAAACAACATGTGCCCACTGGGCTGGTTTTGGGGATTTAAATGGAGCCTCATATTTCATCATTATATCACTGAGTGAATACAAACATCTTGGAGAGGCATTTAAGCTTGGAGGAGGAGTTCACAGAGGGGAGGGCGTTCAATTGATAAGAAGAGGAAGTGAATGTTCTGAAGAGCAAAGGTATGGAAAATTGCCTTTCAAGTTGTTTCAGTCCGGGTGATCTTGTCCCTGAGCTTTGAGTGCTAAAGGCCTTATCTTCAGGATGAGCTTGAGAAAGAGCCTCCCCCACTAAGGCTCACTATCTGGGGCTAAATGCAAACAGATTTGGCCTTTTTGCTGAAGACCATGTGGAGAGGACCCCACGATAGAGGTTTGCCTTTGAAAGGCAGGCATAGCTGTGTATCCGTCTGTAAATTAAGATCAAATATAGGAGCCAGTCAAGAGGAGAAAAGGACACGTTAAATTTGGCTTATGTACTGTAATTTCCTCCCCATCATAATTTTCTGCCCACTTCAGGGGAATTTTTAGCTTTTTGTAAGTACTGTGACACAGGCCCAAACCAGGTATTATACAAGATCTGTCAAAATCTCTGAAAAAAATGGTTCAAAGCTGCCACTGTGGCAGTACCCTTTCAAAAGGTGAGATAGGTTTGATAGTCTTTAGGTATGTACTGTACCTTTAAAGTATGAAAACACTTAAAGAAGGTATATATGTATAACTTTAAAAAGTGTACTGCCACAGGGACAGCTTCTGCACTTCTTTTTTTCCTGAGAGTGCAGGTACTGCATGCATCAGTGCTGTCTTATGGGCTGGAGAATGCAATGTGTTTCCAACAGTAGGACAATCTGTGCAACAACACCCTGAGAGGCCGACAGAAGCCCACATAGGGTGAGAGAAATCAGTGTGGCCTCCCGCACCGGAAGCCTATTTCCGGGTAGGCAGGTGGTCCCTATCGGGGTTAAGTGGAGATGTGCTTTCTAACCAACAGGACAAGTGTCTCCTCCGACTAAGCACCACTATGAGATAGAAATAGATCCACTGCTGTTTTCTCACCTTTGAATGAAGGAGAGCAAACTCCTCCTCAGGTGTAAACTCAACTGCCGCAAGCACGAGGATTAATGTAAGATTCATTAAGATCAGAGACAGTAATTGCACATACTGAGAAAGTACTTGGCACGTTTCATTTTTATCTTGAAGGGTGAATCACATCCCTTTATGTTCTTATGATATTTTTAGGTTATTCTGTGCTTGGAAATATAAAGTAGATTTACCTGTTATCAAAGCTTTTGTAAGAAAAAGTACCCCAAAAAAGCCAATTTGGTCCCAAACTAGCTAACCCTTAATAATTAAAAGATCAAGGTCTTCAACCTTGTTAACCATTTGTGTTTTTATTTCCCTATTTATTTACTAATTTATGCATGTTTTAACTAGAAATATTTTAATAAAAAATACTATATATAATTTAAATAAATTATATATATTTTTTAAAGATATGATGTAATGATCCAAAAAAGAAAGAAAGAAAGAATAAAGAGAAGCTCATATTGAGTCTAAGGTTAGCCCTTGTTTCACTGATACTGTTGAGAAAGAACAAATTCTTCCAGTCCTGTTTTGTACCCCATTCATAAAAACGGCCATGAAAAGTTTTATCTATATCTTGTATACTAGACCATCTCTTTCAGAAAACCATCACACATCTTATTGAAGTCTGCAGAACTTGCCTGAAAACTGATTTCGAACTTTATCATCTGTGCATTCTCCCGGAACAGAAAGGCCTCATTCCATCCAACGATTAGAGAAAATCTGAGAGAAATATGGTAATACATAGTTTGCCAGTAAACAAGGTCATCAACAGTGACCCATACAGTGGGCATTCATACAACATTTACGCAAATAACAAAATTGAACGCAAAAGAGACTGTGACCTGTGACCTGATAGCAAAGACTCAGAATCAGAATCAAAATGAATCAGATAATGGATTGGTTTTAGCCACAGGAAACATTTTAATAGTGTATAACCATCATTGAAACCTTCGATCAAACGTTGCTTCTTGTTTCTAGGGTGACAGCGAGTGTCTTCAGTTCTTTATTGTGTCACATGAGTGAGACAATGGCTCTCTGGGACAGTGAAGATCCTTTCATCTCTTTTATGGACTTGTTTTTTTATTTTATTTTTTACCCTTTACTCTTTCTGTCTCTCCTTCACAGCAAGGTCAAGCCAATAGGCAGCGGTGCATGTCTCACACCTCCGGTGCCAGAGTTTCAGCACTCTAAGCCCTTTAGAGAATCAGTCTGGGGGAGAAAAAGACGAGATGCTATGCCTAGCAAGCTGCAGGTGTTAGCCATGATGAACATCAATTTAGCCATCACGACAAGTTCATCAAGTTTCTTTCTGGTGCTAAATTAACCTCCCGGCAGATCAATGATGCCCAAAGAAACACAATTTAGATGATTATTAATTAGCATTGTGGCATTCTTCCAATAACGATTCTCGAAATAGGCACATAGGAGAGCTGGTAACATTATATTGTTTCTGCGGTTTTCCTTTTAGTCTGGAAGATCAGAGAGCAGAGTCAGATATGCCAAACATGAAACTCAGCTTGTGAGAAAAGAGAGGTCAAAGAGCCAGTGACACACGGCAACCCGCTAAACAGCTTAATTTAACCTCAACGGGAAACAGGCTCTTTCCTGGAGAGAAAAGCGATTAGGGGAAGAAGCAGCACCTCTGACTTCCCTTAATTCAAATCTTTCATTCATTCCAATTAGCCTATTCCCCAGGCCCTTCACACTACATTCAGCCTGTCAATCTGTCTGCATTATACTCACACAAAGAGCTTTTACACTAACAGCAAATACCACCGTTTAAAAGCTCTGGCCATGAACCAATTCTAGGATTCAGTAACCCGTTTATGTTTTCTGTAAAAGATGTATACAGTATAAATCAGCATCTTTATGTAAAGGAAAAGGCACCTTAAAAGTTCAACATAAAAGTCCATGTAACTGTTATGAAAGTCATAACATCCCACCCAACTGAACTGTTTCAACGTCATTCAGGATCATATTCATGCTACAAAATTTTACCTTGACACTCATGTCACTCAAGATTTTGATATCATTGATGCCAAATAAAATTATTCATACTTTCACCTTTCGACATGAAAGTGACATGAATAAGCCTATTAATACAATCTGGATTGCATTAAAATAGGACACAGGAAAAGAAGGTTCAATCCTTTTGATTGAATAAAAAAAGGAATTTTGAGTAATACTGAATGATTTTTCTTGCAAGTGTGGTGAGTACATGCATGTCAACATTTAGTCTTAGAACTACATTATCTTGTTCACACAGCGCACACAATTCCTCTACACTTACATTTTCTTTCAACATGGAGAGCTGTCCGTAAATAATTGGAAAACCATAAATGGCATTACTTATTTGAAAAAGTAACAGATATTATATTGTAAATTGCAAAAAAAATAAAAAAAAAATTATAAAAAAAAAATAATGCATTAATATACTAGTTACTTGAAACAATTTAATCTGATAAGTAACTACTTGTAAGTAACTGATAAGTAATTACTTGTAATACAGTACATTAATAACCCCGATTTTAACAGGATATGAAATGAATTTCATCCATTATTACACATTTGAGATCTTAACACCAATTGAGAGACCTAAAATACTGTCCAAGACTCCAGAGATGTCTTTATGAATGCTGTGTGTGTCATCATCTCGCCTCCCTTGTTGCACCTCTAAACGCAGAAGCAATTTCCTTCCAGGATCTTGAAGAAAAACTGAAAGAACTTGACCTTTACTCTGACAGAAATTTCCTTTCAAGTAAACAGGATTCTCACCACCAACCTGTGACAGAGGCTCACATTTATCACCAGCGCTGATAAAATCTGCTCGGACCTGAGGGAGAACACTTTCCCAGCTGCTCACCAAAATACTCCACTCTGAGACCTTTGAAACATTCAGACCAAAAGTATTCGATGGATACGGACATTTGCACTGTAATAGCCACAACTATTATTATTTTACTTTTTTTTTCACATTTAGTCATTCAGTTAAAAGTGCTTTCTTTGAAATACACTGAAGCAGACAATGCCCTACTTTCGGTCAGCAGCATCAGCCATTTGGAGTTTAGGACAGATCCAGTGGACTGTTTAAAAGCAAAATGGGACAGGCCTCTACGGTCCACTCTCTCGGCAGTGCACGTAATAACCGATGTGTTCGCGGTAGCTGCATACTCCAGGCTATGGACATTATTCCACCTTTGTAATGTAAAGCACATCTTAAAATGCAATTGCTTTTGCCAGTGACAACAGCAGGGGGCAAAATAAAGGCCTTAACAGGTCAAAGAACTCCAAAGGGACTTCATTCACCTTGCAAGGGCACTGAATTTATGGGATCTCTAGACCATAAACGCAAACTCTTTGGTCTGGAATAAACAAGCTTGTGCTGCTTTGAATAAATAAACGGTGGAAACCATTTAAGTTCAGTTTTCAGTATAACTAAAAACTAGGCAACAAGGTTGCTAACTAGATTCAATGCATCAGTAAACCCCAGTGACCTTATTTCCAAGTGCACTACAGGGACAATTTAAATGGAAATATATTACAAGTTTAACATCAGACGTACTGTATGCAATAAAACATTTACTTCAACACACAATTGCTTTGGAATCTATACCATTCTGTTCAAAGAAATGCTCGCCAAGGACGTTCGCATCTCTGGAGATAATTGTTTTAAAACTTTGCCTCTGAATAACGCTGAAACTACCGGATTTAATTGGCAGACTTATTGAAAAGATGAAATGTCAGGTGAAATGTTATTCAAAACTACCTCTACTCGATTATCCATTTTTTACAAGATCGAGAAGCTAGTTGCGCATGCATTCATCTGTGTCTACCACAAGGCAGCTGATGTAAAACGAATAGCACATTCAAAATGCAAGGTATTCTTTTTATACAGGGGCAAATTCAATTTGATCACAGAGATCAAAGGAAGGGCGTGACCTGCCAGCATTTACACGATTTCAAATAATTCACTCTTCCACCACGGTATTATAAATTAGCCTGTCATGTAGACTGGTCAAAACACATGCCCTGTAAGAACCTTGGCTCAGGGATATTCATTTAATATTTTCTATGAAATATGAAGATTTTTGCCCTGCAGAGATATTTCAAGCTAGTTGACTGGCAAATCATTCTAACCTTGTATAAAAATTAATGCATTTAATTGTGTAGAGAATTATGTGCATATGTAGCAGGTATATCTTTAGTTATGCTCCTCAGATGAAAAGATTAAATAGGCAGTCATAAGGTAATATACTGTGAGCGTCGCAGTGATATTCACTCCATGATCACAGATTCAATTGATAGAGGTTTCGCATTCACAAAAGGTTTCTTGGAAAGTGCTATCCAGTAAAGTCACTCAGTGTGCTCCGGTTGTATCCACAGCTCTACTGATTGGAAGCTACATTCATACTTTACCATAAGGCCGCCTATGGGTTCAGCATAACTAGTTTCATTTCTGAGTGCTAACAGTGGATCGACATAAATGCCTTTCATAGAAATGTCTTGGTATTAGAGAACATGTACATTGGAGACATTAAGCTCTAGGAATCCCTGCTCCTAACGCTGTGTTGAAGTAGAAAGACAGACTAAGCCATTGTGAGATTTTCTGTATCATTCACTAAAAATTACAATGAGCAGCTTATTTTAATGAAGATATCATTCTATGAATAAAGAAATATATTGCAATTTGCCCTTTAACTCATTGCAATGGTTGTTAAAGACAGTGATATATTTATCTGACTGGCTTATCCTAATTTCCTACTAGTAAACTGCCATTTTCAAACCTTTTGGGAATACATTGCAAAACTTTGTAAACCAGTCTCGAAAGAGTTCACATAGTTTAGCACTTTTCTGTTGTCCAACCAAAAAAAAAAAAAAAAACTTTAGATTTTAGATCAATGTCTCACTGCTGGGTCAATGGACAAATGACAAAACTACTCAGAACTAAAAATGGTTTTAATATGTTGTCCACAATTCTTCTCAAGGTATTAAGATTTTTAATATTTATGAATTGTATCATAGCAGATAAGCCTAGTCAGCTCAAGATTTTGTAAGAGATATGCACCAATGCATCAGAAAAGACAGCCAAGACTTACCCAAATAAGTTGTATAAATATATTTAGCTTTATCTTTAAAAGATGTTTATATGAATGGAAGCTTTGGGGACATTCAGCAATCTGGTCATCCTTGGCTGAACAAGCTGAGAAGTAAAAAATAAAGAATAAAACATAGATTAGCAAATGCTTATCCATGTTTACTTGTGCATCTTACAAATTCTAAAACGAGAGGTTTTATTCAAATCTAACTGCAGCCTTCATGAATACTTTCAAATGAAAATGTAGAACTTCACTTTAAATGTGTGGTTTTTTTTTTTAAATAAATATACATGTTTTCAACCAGTCTAAAAAAGAGAAGAAAACAAATGCTTTTAAAAGTCTAGTACGGTCACAAAACCCGGTCTCTATTGAAAGAGAAAACCACAGAGGCCATTTGACATAAAAAGCTAATTTTCTAATTCAGCAAATCACACTTAATTGCAAGCTCAAACGAGGACAGCAGTAGAGCTCAAATTCATGAGGACCCATATCAATTACATCAGCTATTCAATTATCAAAGTGCCCCACCAAAGACATTTGAAACCTTCATCTGAATGCAAAAAGCAGATGCTTTTCTCTTTCTCTTGAGCAAACAGAAAACAAAAAGCAGTGATATACCTGTCAGAATAATAGACGTAGCAGTGGCGGAAGGGAATGATGATGAAATTGAGCATCCTACCTTCTCAGTTAACAACCCAAAAGGGATGCTACGATTTTTCATAGCAGGAAAAAGCCCCTTCCTTCTCTCTCAATCACACTGACTAATTACCAAGCTAACGCAGTTAGTCACATATAATGGCAGAGCTGAGTGAATGGAGCCTCATAAGACAGCTGGACTATTGCCCTCAAGGACATGAACCGGAGTTCTCGTCTACAGACGCCATGAATACAAACCTACGCAGAGACATGCAGAGCCTATAAAGTTTGTTTGTGGGCATTTAGTATCCAATCTCGACTGGACTGAACTCGTGAGATTTTTCTGGCTGAAGGTCAGGGAAGGGGTAAGCGGTCATTTGGAATGAAAATCAAGCCATCCTCTCTTTCCTTTATTTTTCACTGAAGACCTGCCGCTTTTGATGTTTGCCTACAAAACCTCAATAACAAACATCAAGAAGAGAGAACCGGGACATAAAATTTCTCTAGCCATCTGCAGTAACACATTGCGGGCTGTGTAAAAATGGGTTTACCTGTTACATTAAAATACAGCTATCCTCTGGGTTTATAGCAGATGAAGCAAGGTGACCCGTGTTAGATAACTTACTTTTCAAAGGGAACCAGATCAAAGGCAGGATCTGATCTTGTCAGCTTACACACTGTAACAAAACACCAGGATTTTCACTGTCACTGATTTTATATATATATATATATATATATATATAACTATGGTTACATAAGCCATGTCAGGGGTGTTGCGTTCAAGCGAGGGAGAGAGTAGTACCTTAAAAAAACTGGGATACAAATAAATGGCTAAGATTTCTTAATCAACATGTGTGAAGATACGACTGGAGCCATTGTCTGTTCATCTACTGTATATGACTGTATATGACTGGCTTATTAAATCCAAATGGATGAAACCAATAGAATCAGACCCAAAAATATTGATGAATCATCCTTCACTAGACAATTTTTTGTTCAATAAAATGCTGTCTAGAATGAGAACATCCACCGCACTAATACCTGCAATGGACTAGCAAGCAGCAAATGGCTCATGTTGTGGTGTAGGCTAATTTCAGTCAATAAAAAGCAGATAAATTAAAAAATAATGTGGTCTAAGATAATCGGTCATCTAATACTCCCCTGGTGATTTAATGTAAAAAAAAAAAGAAAAAAAAAAGAAAAACTAATAATATTACTATTAAATGATAACACTATTAAATTCTTTAGCAAATCTAAAAATGTAAATACATTTTTCATGTTGTACATTATAATGTTGTAAATTCACTGCTGCATTTAAACCAGTTGATTTTAGTGTTACGTGCTCATTTCCATTTACCCTCTAAACAGTAGTACAACTTTCTTCAGTTTACTTGCCTAACATACACCACAGAGTTATATCTGTCATACTATCTATGAAGTGAATTAATACATGCATTGTATTCATGTTTCCTGCAAAAGATTTTGTGGACAGTAGTGGCAATCATGTGACCCAATATAAGGACACTCTCTGTGGCGAGCAAGAGCCTCTTTCTCTTGATTTAAAGGGCTCTCCATTAGCTATCGCACCACTAGGGCGTCCGTCAGCTTGATTGCACATCAGATTAATAAAAAACAGCAGAGAAGTGTGAAGTGGGCATTCCAGTGTCCCTGTGCAATAGCATCACTTGTTTCCAGAGGCATATTAGGATAGCGGTACTATTTCAGTGCGACACTCAAGCAATCTCCGAGCTAAGCTCCAGACTTGAGAGGATTACCTGGGGAAAAGGAGGATTTCTATTTGCATGATAACTGCTGAATCTAGTCTGCTTTATTCTTTATTAGTTACAGTAAGTCCTTCTTTCATTAAATGACACAGTCAGAAAGGAGTGTGCAAAGACTGTGACGTACCCACTGGAAGCGTAAGCCTGACACTCTCTCTCACACACATAAACACGCACACAGTCAATGTCATCTTTAATTAACTTCAGGTCATATCAAATCAACTGAGTCTCAAGTCATAAACTTTTATGATTAGTAGAAATAGATCATCCACAGCAGATGAGCTGCGGTGTTTTTTCTGCACTGTCATTTCCATGCACAGCACAGCATCTCTCATCTCACAGATCTGAGTGTGCAGCTTTCGGTGCAGAGTAAATGGGACAAAATGTGAGTAAAGAACAGTTATGACCATTCAAATAAAGATATAATTTACCCAAAATGAAGAATGTGTCATTGCGGACTCACAACATTCCATTACAGGATATTTATATAAATATATCTATATATAGTGAGTTAGTTAGTTAGTTAGTTAGTTAGTTAATTTTATTATTTGTATTTATTTAGCATTTTTGCAGAAATTTTTAAGAATGTGCTAGTCGCTCTTTTCCATGAACTTACAATGAATCAGGACCGGAGCTTTCAAGCATCAAAAAGATGCTAACACACTATAAATTGTCATAATATTTATCTATACAACATGACCTTTCATATTTTAGAGTCATAAGATACACAGTTTTAGTGGAGGAACAACCTGTTAGCAGTGCAATAGGTTGTGGGTTCAATTCCCACGGAACACACATACTGGTAAAAAAAAATATGTGTAGCCTGAATGCACTGTAAGTCGCTCTGAATAAAACCGTCTGCTAAATGCATAAATTTAAAACAAAATAATTTTTTGATATTATTCTCTGAAAATTAGGCTATCTACATTGTAAAAAAAAAAAAAAAAAGTAAAATAAACAGTAAAAGACTGTAAAAAAAAAAAAAAAAACACAATAAAAAGCTTTTAATTGATTAATGGTAAGTTCCCCTATTACATACAGTTAAACCCTGTACTGGACATTACAGTATTATACAGTTTTAAGAAGTTTTAGTTACAGTTTTTTTTTTCTTTGTTTATCAGTTGTGTACATTAGGATTGTATATTGCATCCGATGTTGTTAAATTAATATTTATTGTATTATTTCAGTTTCATGCGTGTAATCATATTGGTGTTTAGTGCTGACATATATATTTTTTCTTTTACAGTAAAATTCTGCAGATTTATTTATATTTTATTAAATTTTTTACAGTAAAATACCACTGTAAAATACCTCTCACTGCATTATTCATGAGAATTTACAAGAGAACAGTGCTGTCAGATTCATAAACAAATCATTCTTTACAATCCGATCTTTAACCCCTTACCGGTCACCCCCCATTTTCAGCATGGAGACACAAATGACATACCCAAAATTAAACGGTTGTTGCTCATGAGTCTTTCTTACTAGATACATACCTGCACAGGTGCATCTCATTAAATTAGAATGTCGTGGAAAAAAAATCATTTTATTCAGTAGTTCAACTCAAATTGTGAAAATAGTGTTTTAAATAAATTAATTGCACTAAAAGTACTTTAGGTCTTTGGTTCTTTTAATTTTGATTATTTTGTCTCACAATTAACAAAAACCCACCAACAATACTAACTAATAATATGCAGCAAATGAGGAATTTATTTGGAGAGAAGTCGTATCTAATAGTGAGGTAGTGTTCCCTATTCTAAACTGTTACCAAATAAACAATCAAACAAACTTAAATTATTGTCTGTTCTTCACAGACCAAAAGCATTCTTGTGCATTGTTTTTTAAGCAAAAAAATGCTAGTGAATTTAATAAATTAAAAAGAAACATCAAGTAATACATTTTCAATTTAGCAAACTTTTAAACTACTTCAAAGATGGTTTCTTTGTACTAATTGGTGAATTTTTAACTTCAGTGAGCTGTTAGCCATAGCAACAGGATCACTGAATATTTCACAAGCCACATCGACCATATGATGTTTTATGGTGCTGTCCCATCCTTTGTGAACCTTAAAAAAATTCAGTTACTTTTCACTATAATTTTGATTTCTGAGTGGACCATACCTTGAAATGCTATTATGTTCATTTATAGAATCATAATGTTGAAACACTGATCTCATTGAGATACTGGGTAGAATAAACTAGGCCATTCTTGTCTTCTCTCCTAATCTCATTTCACAGGAGACCTCAGCTGGAGGAGATGTTTTCCTCTTCAGAGAAGCTCCACGTGGCACCAGTCTACACCGAGGAAAAAATGAAGCAAATAAATAAGAAGAAAATCGAATCCTTTCAGCCTTCACAGAAGTTCAAAGCAATGAATCGGCAAAACAAATTCTCTCCGGAGATAAACAAACATGATATTTCAGGGAAGAGAAGACTAGCTGGTCTCATAAAGTTCAATGGGTCCACTGATCATAAACGCAACCAACTATTCTGTCTCACAGCATCCACAGTAACAAGTATAGCATCTCCAATAACAAATACACCTCGATGCACAGAGGCCTGCCTATTAAATCTGGACCCTAAAATGGCCTGACTTAAATAGATGGTAGACTCCAGGGTTATACATTCTCTGGCGTCCTGATACAACAAATACTGGTAATGTGAACAATATGCATGAGGAAGTGCAGGGGAATGCATAAATTAAATGATTGGTGGGTTATGCAGAGAATGAATGCCTTGTTAAAAATAATAATAATAATAAATAAATAAAATTATATATATATATATATATATATATATATATATATATATATATATATATATATATATATATATATATATATATATATATATATATATATAT
Source organism: Carassius gibelio (assembly GCF_023724105.1). Classification (NCBI taxonomy): domain Eukaryota; kingdom Metazoa; phylum Chordata; class Actinopteri; order Cypriniformes; family Cyprinidae; genus Carassius; species Carassius gibelio. The sequence goes on along the minus strand of NC_068409.1, from coordinate 20,457,285 downwards.
ATGAATCAGGAGAACAAAATAACACTCTCAAAGATCTTTGCCGAAAACAGTAAATTTATTACAAGAAAATTCATTTTGGCATCTTAAATTCTATTATCTCAAAATAATTAAATATCATTTTTTCCTAAATAATTCAGCAACCTCCACAAAGTTGTCATTTGTAATTGGAATTTAAAGCAGAAGTAGCAGATTGTCTCCAGGCAGAGAATTAAGCCCAGAACTACTTCTTGGCTGATGGTTTTGTCTTTATTAGTCTAATTCATTTGGATTGTTTTCAAACATGGCTGACTCATTTTTAGACAAGGTGTAATTAATTACTATGCAAATGGTTTCAAGCAACACCCTCTCATTTTGGCACGAACAGGCGGCGTCTCTGTCTAGATTTTGGAATGTCATCAAAAAAAAAGAAAAAGAAAAAGAAAGAAAAGAAAAAAAGAATAAGAAGAGAAAAGGAAATCTTTGCTCAAAAGTAGGCAATCATGTGGAGAACTTGACTTCACAATGACATTTCTCCTAGAGATAAAAGAGCAATAATAGGACACAAGGCTGCAACACCTGCTGGTCCAGGTGCAGTGCCATGTGTTTTGAAGACTTCATATTGAAAAGTCTCCATCTATGTGTTCTCTCAGGAAAATATCATTTAAATGTAATTCAGTCAATAATTATGTCACATAAACACAAACGCACATATAAGTCTGGAATATAAAAAAGCTGTTATGCTGGTCATTTATTTATTGAACTAACACAGTAAAAACAATCTATAAGGACTAATTTGCATGAATTTTCAGAACCATTACTCCATTCTTCAGTGTCACATGATCCTTCAAAAATAATTATAATATGCTGATTGGTCGCATTGTAATTACAGGCATAGATTACATTAAAATAAAATATATATATATTAGGGGTGTAACGATTCACAAAATTCACGGTTCGGTTCGATATGATAAACTGATGTCACGGTTCGGTTCGGTTCGGTACGTTTTAGATACAGCAAAATGTAAAAACATCTCAACTTTTTTAGAATGCCGCAAGCGCACCGCGGGTCATGTGACAAGAACTAACCAATCAGCTTCATCCTTTCCCGTAACAACGTTGGAAGCTCAGTCAAGATGACGGAAGAGCTGATCATATTTGTATATGGATTGCAATTTTGAAATAAATTTAGTAGCAGAGCTAGCCTACTGCAAGCAATTTTTAGTGCTGCAAATCCATTTATCCTTTGCTGAAATTTCCGCGTCTTCATGGAGAGAGCACGTCATGGTTGCTTTGCAAAGGCAGATGCCTCAGGGGCGCTTCTGCCCGAGCACTTTGTAAAGGAGGAGAAAGACGCACCTAGCGTTTTCCACGCATTTTTAGGCGCGATATGTGAACGGCCCCTAAGGCGCTCGCTCACTCAGCACGCGCTGAAGGCTTGTTGCAAAATGTCTAATGCGTTTAACAGACCAGAAAAAGAAGATCCTCCAATAACCAACAGGTCTGGTGTTTGGGTGTACTTTGGATTCCCTGTAAGCTATAATGGTGATGACAGAATGAATGGTAAATAGTAAGGTCTCATATCCGCGGCTATAACGTAAATGTAGCCTACCAATTGCCGCAGTGATGTCTTTTGCCCTGTTTGAATCCGTTGTAAATGTCTGCCTAAATGCTGCGGGGATAGTTTGTTGCGTGTATGTTTCTCTTTTTTTTCGTCTTTTCCCAGATACTGACACACTAAGGTGATGACGGCGTAAATGAGTTGACATGTTTCAAGTATTCCCGCTGGTGTTTTTTTTTTTTTTTTGTATTCCCGCTGGTGTACCCTATTGTCATGTAGCAGATGCGACCGTTGTTTTTTTATCCACCACTCTCTTGCCATCACAATTTTAGCTTACAGGGAATCCAAAGTGCACCCAAACACCAGACCTGTTGGTTATTGGAGGATCTTCTATTTCTGGTCTGTTAAACGCATTGGCTATTTTGCAACGAGCCTTCAGCGCGTACTGAGTGAGCGAGCGCCTGCTGAGTAGCCTAACATAAACATATAAGTTGGTGTTTTTTTCTTCTTCGGGGGTGTCAGGGGCGTTGTCTGTTACGTCGTTTGGGTTATTGGGCTACCTTGTTGAACGCATATCATTATATTTCACTTTTTTTTATATATATATAATTAATTAGTTCAACGAACCATTCGGTACATAATGCGTACCGCGTACCGAACCGAAAGCCTCGTACCGAACGGTTCAATATGAATACGCATATAGTTACACCCCTATGTTGATTTGAATCAAATAAATGCAGCCTTGGTGAGCATAGGAGATTAACAAATATTAATTATTTCAAACTTTTGAACAGTCATATACTGTATGTACCCATTTATTTATGTTCATAAAATTTCCAAAAAAATGTTAAAGCAACAGAAACTGTTTTTTAAAAAAAATCAAAATAAATTACACATTTAATTGCATACAGTACATTTAAGTATAGACAAAAATAATATACAAAAATATACACAATGAATTTCACTCATTTTTTTTTAAGTGTGACATAAGCGTTCAAGTATTTCTTGAGGCAAATGTGCACATGCAAACACGTACTCACTCAATATACTCCATACTGAAAACATTCATACAGGAGAACTCTTTATTTTAAGGATCTTTGCAAAAAAATAAAACAATCAATTGAAGTCACTAAGATTGTGAGGGATTTCACAACCATCTTCACCTATTTATAGTGTCTGATGCTCCGTGAACCATGAAATTAATAAATAGCACGCTTGGTAATTGTCTGGAAACCAAGTGCTGAGGAAAAGACTGCTATGAAATCAACGGCATCAGTTGCGGTTTCTAATAAGTTGTCACATCATTGTTATTGACCTTCATGCAGTTCAACAGAAGGAAGGTTTTTGATCAGTGGATGGCCTGAAATAATGGGCAAGGAAGAAGAATGCAGTGACATGAACGTGGCCTGAGCAGATAGGATCTCATCGTCCACACTCACAAAGATCACTTGGCACATTTCAACAGGGGCCTAGAGAGAGCGCATCAGAATCAAATAGCCGCTCTCAAAGAAGCTGAGGGCAGAGCGGTTAGCCTGAGAAAAATATCAGCCTCAAATAAGTCGACATCATCAGTCCTCCTGAGGCAGAAGTGAAAGGAGAAGGACATGGCCTTATTGAAACCAACGATGTGGCGTTACTCTTTGCCTCCGGGTAAAAAAAGCACTCTGTTAAGACGAATTCAATCGCCGAAAGCTTATCGTTCACATTTATAAACTGGAGAGTACAAAAGTCTGTCGGTGAATGACAGTGAATGCGTTGTTATCCTAATGATTGCTTGGAGAAAGGGCAGACAGGGAGAGCAAGGAGACTGAGACTTTGTGAAAAAGAAGGAACAGAAATCCACTTGGCTTTTCCAGGTGAACGATCCAAGACGAGGGAATAAGAGAAGAGCGGGCGAGTGTAATAACCAGTGCCAGAGGTCCTGCCGTGAGTGATGAGCAGCTCATTGGACGCCTACGGAGGTCAACGGGGTCACCGCGCTCACATCGGAAGGACATTGATGTGTTCCTCCACTGTATCCGCAGCCATAACAAAAGACAAAATCAAAGTCAATGACAAAATCAAAAAGTTCAAAGTGTCACGGATAAAGGAATGCCTCGCAATAAACATACACACGAGAGAATCCCCACATTGCATCACTGAAGGGTGTCGATTTAGTTTGAAGTGTTTGCAGCTACAATGCCCTTTTTAGCTTCGAGCTCTTCACACACTTGACTCCGTTAAGTAAGAATCCCTATGGAAATCTGCCGGCATGCTCTGTGTAATAATTGCATGCCAGATACCGCGCTCCAAAATCTTTTTTGACTTGCCAGTGCAAATGGAAAAACAGTCGATTCATTTTGCTGGTATTTAAAGGGTTGTTATTCACTCATTTCTGTCTCGCACCCCTTTGACAGTTATTGCATTGTGTGGCAAAGCTAGAAGGGATCAAACAGCATTTTGAAATGTGCCATGTTGTTTCAACATTACAAAGGACATTCTCACAAGCTCTTCAAAAGCATGAAGTCTTATTAAAAATCACTCTCAATATCATGACTCTGTGGGAGTTCAAGTAAAAAAAAAATGAAATAAATTATAAACACCTAGTGCTTTTTATAAGACCCACTGCTGAAATGCAAAACAGGGACTGAATTTTCAGGTCTACCTCCTGGAACGCTGTATAGATCGGTGAACAACAACACCTTGGAACTCGAAGTAAACTTGAAGTAAAAGTTGTATGAGTGATCTGGAAAAAAAAAGTACGAGTTGACGAAAATGCTTAGTCCAGATACATAGACTTTGAGAAGTGTCAAAAGTAAACTTTTCTCTTTGGGGGAGGCCGTGTACTGTATATCCTTGACAAATATATCAAATCCATTCTGCTTTGCATGTTTGTTTGCATACTAAGCAGCTGCTAAACACTGGAAGAGCTGATGGGAGTCTAGTATTATTGATTTAATACTGCCTCACCTGGTTATGAGCAGAACTGCAGACTGTGCTCTACACCTGAAGCAGACAGATTTCAGAGAGAAATCACAGCCTTTATTGGTTGATATTTGCCAGTTATCAGAATCTATCAACACAATTCATTAAAAAGGAGCAAATTAAGATTACATTTCTATTTAAAAAATGTTTTGATGCTTTTTAACAGCACAGCACATCTTTCTCTGAATATTACATATGAGTTTTTTGATGAATAAGGAATAGCCAGTAGAATGATGCCAGTCAGTCAATCTTGTTCTCACTGTCCGCACTTTCTCCTTTCAACCTATGCCAGGATTTTTAACTTTCGCTGACAACACAGAATACAGTGAGAAAATTAAAAACCACAGTGAATAACATTCAAAAATTAACTTGCTGCAGGTCCACAGCATAGTTTGTGCATGTGTGGCAACAATAACATTTATTTTAAGTTCATAAAATAACTTATTATCTTCAAAATGCATAAAATAATATACAATGTCACAATATGTCATAAACCTCTAAAGCTCCCAATCAGATAAAACTCTGATGGCATTTAATTTCGATATTCCAGTCCAAACAAACCCATTTATGCTAACCAGACAGGTCAATAATAATAATAATAATAATAATGTACCTTTAGTGAAAGATAGCACCTACACTCTCACCCCAAAGAGCCTCCCGGAATAAGGAATGACTCTTTCCTTTGGTGATAAAACATTTTGGGAGTGTTTGACAGGGCCTCTCTGCCAATGGCAGTACTGAGCCAGTGTGCAATATCTCAGATGAAAATGAAAAACATGACTTCATTACTAAAGAGTTTATGAAATTTATGAAAAATTACAAGTGCATACCTTTTAGACTTATACATTTAATATGAAAAGACACACACTATGATTATGTAAATGTACATTTAACACTGGTAAAAAAATAATAAAAAAATACAAAAGTATGCAAATACATTAGCAGAAAGCAAATGTGCAGGCGGCAATATTCCTAGCTTTTTTAAAGCTAATAATAATAATAAATATGTAGGTAATAATTGTCAACATGCTGTTGAATTATTAGAAACTAATGCACATCTGCAGTGGTAATGCATTTTTCAAAAGCACTCTATCATTCAAAAGTTTCTTATGATTTATAACAAAAACTCTCTTACAAGTAGACTGTCTGTGAAACATAAATATCATCTTGTAACCAGTCAATGTCTTGCAAATATGCTGCACACTGTAAAGTACAACATACTGAAATAATGCATAATTATTATTTGGAACAAATATATTCCCCAGGGATAAACCACAACAACCTTGGAGTAAACAGAGTTAAAAAACAAAACAAAAAAAACAACAACAACAAGGTAGGTCACAACAGTTTCAGCCATGCTTCTTGGAAAATAATTCTACAAATTTCTTGAAGGCAAATAATGTGAGGGTGGGGAAAAGCAGATGGCAGTCACATCAAAAAGAATAAAAGTACCGGTGTTGAAATCCTGCCATGGTGTGTTTGGCTCTGCCTCGTTCTGGCAGGCCACTCTTCGTCTTCCTGGGTGTAAAGTCCTGGATTAGACTGGCGTGGTGGACAGTTCTATGTTAATTCTCCTGGCTTCCGAATTAGACGCCCCCTTCTCTGCCATCCAAACAATAAACAAGACATCGCCTGCTGTTTGGAATAATCTCTTTTGGGCAAATATCAGGAGTCCTAGCAAACACGACTACCCAGTGTAAATGCTGTTGATCCAGAATTTGCTTTACGGGGTGTTTTTCAGGACTTCAGATGGTGGGAGACATCCCTCAGGAGCAGCGATGGTTATAGAGGAGATTAGATTGCTATCGGTCTGGATGAGAGCCGCACACAGAGGTTTCCACAGTTGCAGATGATGGGGACAACAGAGAAACAAATCTGTGTTACTGCAAGAGATCAGATTACCCTTTGCTGATCTTGTTTTCTGGATGAAATCTCAAGATGCCCATGTGTCAGAACATGAAAGCTTGAAGAGGTAACTACTGAGCCAACACAACCCAAAAACAAAAGTGTCTTTACACATTAAAATATATTCTTCTAAGGTGTTTTACTTCATTTCTAGCTTTACTTTACTTCTAGATTTGATGCTCATTTTGGTCCTATGAATTAATTCCAAAATGCAGTTCATACATACAATGACACAACGATGACAATCATGTTTTTAGTTTCTGAATTAAAACTCATTTTGTTATTTTACTGTGTGCATAAAGCGGAAAAAGGCTCATTAAAATAAGTTATTGAAAAGTATTTGTAAAAATAATAATAATATATATATATTTTTTAAATGCTGATTAATACAGTAAAATGTTACTTTTACATCACATGAAATGTTTTATTTTATTTTAACTTTTTTGTGCAAACAATATGAAACTAAAATGAATACAAAGATTAGATTTCTAATAACCTGCCACAAGCTCTGTCCTTTCTCTTACCGCTCTGATCCCCCTCCATCAGAGCACACACTGACTTGTGAATCACTTCACTTTCCACATGTTAATGAATGTTTTCAACATGAAAATGTGCTGCTGGACACAGTGTTGAGAAGTAAAATGTAATTAAAATAAAGTATATTGATTATCCCACAGCACGGACTATAAATAACAGAGACCATAAATAAGCGATGGGGACAGGTGAGTTGGCTGATTTATGCCTGTACTCCCGTGAACAGCAGAATAAATCATTCACAGCTATGTTCTTATTGAGTTATGAAGCCTCTCCGCACGCAAAATAATTGCCGCCTCTATGTCATCCTCTTGTCTTGTATATTCCCAAAGAATGGCTGAGTTGGTTGGTGTGCACAGAGATGCGTTTTGAATAGATCTAGTTTACTGCTGTTATCCCAGCCCTGTATTTCATACATTTAAAATCATTAAATGGCATAGAATATTTGTCAAGGGCCGCAACCTCCATGCTGTTATCCATCACAATAACGTCTGCTTTCCACAAGCCCTTACTGTAGAGACCGCATAGAACTGAAGCATCCGGGTAACAGTTGAAGTTTCTAGATAGTTTTCCATCAGTATGCATATTATAAAACACTTGTTCACCATAATAAGCTGAAATTGAGAGGTGATTGGGCAAGTAGGAAGATGAGTGTATGCTGTTTAGACAAAAACTATTTCAAAGCAAACACTTCAAAGCTGAAAAGTAGAACTAGACTGATTTGAAAATGATTCCAGTGTGCTCTATATCTACACATCTATTTTCTGAAGCATGCTACACACAGAAATTAAAGGAATAGTTCACCTTTTTTTTCTAGGCTTGATTGTGTTTATGGAGTGCAGTCTAACGTTTTTATGCTTCGTTTAAAAAAAAAAAAAGGATTACTTTTTAAAATAATTTACCTTTATTCTACACCTCTCTGTCTCTTCTCCTATAAATGTGCTGATCATTTACTGCTTTTATGAAGCCCCTCCCTCAGAAATACTCTTTGGGCTCAGATTGGTCAGCTTGCACACTTTTTGTGCACATAAGTATTGCTCATAAATTTGAGCCTGACTGAGACCCAGATAATATTAGTTAAGAGGATCATGCATGGTATGCTTTTTGTTTGTTGTTGTCTTATACTTTTAGATACATTGTTTGTAAATGCTACTGCTTCTGTTAGATTTTAATATACAGTTTTATCTTGATTAAAGCTTTGAGGCATGAGTGTCCTTATCAGTGTTGGGGGTAACCCATTACAAGTAAAGCAAGTTATGTAATCAGATTACTTTTTTCAAGTAACTAGTAAAGTAACACATTACTTTTTAATTTACAAGAAAATATCATCAAAATGAATTAAAACCTACAAACCTGCAATAATTAAATATGTTAAATAATACAAATGTATCTAATCCCATTTTATTAACTAATGTCTTTGCTGCTGACCTTTGATGATTCAGTTCAACCATACTAATAAGAAAAAATGACTTAAGATAAACAAAAACAAAAACAATGAAGCACAATTTTTTTTGTTTCTTATTGCTTAAGTATGAACCTTCCTCTCCTTTGTTCTACTTATTGAAAATAAGTGTATAAATGGAACAGTTCATTGTTGGAGCTGAGCTGATGATCTGAGAAAGAGAGAGAGATGCAGAGTGTGTGCGGAGAAGGGCGACGCGAGGAACAGTACTAAGAACCGCTGCTTTAAAACATTGATTTTAAAACTTGTGAATCCATTAGCATTGTTAGAAGACAGAATTGCGATTCATACATTAATACATTTTTTACGTATGCTTCATAGTGACGTCACAGACCCGGGATATAGCTTGAGTTGTTTTTCTAGGCATTAAACTTCCAGAATTTTAAAAGAATGCATTTTTTGGTGAAATGAACTGCATGTGCACTAACAAACTATTAAAGCTTTTATTAAACTAATAAAGGTTATTGAACACTATATTTAACCTCCACTGCTCTGATGTTTGCATATAGATATTTTTTTTCAGTCTGTTCCAGGATTTAAATCTCATTATTTAGAGTGTTCCCTAGCCTTTTGACTAATGTATTTACTTGAGTTTTACAGTCATATGTGATAAACTCAAGTAAGTTTGAGAAAATTTGGATTGGCTGTTCACCAGAAGATACTGGTAAGTGGACTTCCTCTTCCTCTTCCTCCTCAGCATACAGAATAAACAACATTCATCCAATCAACAGTTAGCATGTGAGGCTGCTGTTGCCAAGTTACTGTACAACACTGTCATATCCAAAAATTAAGCATGCATAGAGGTGACTTATTACAGTGATAAATATAAGACTACAAACGAGCAACTCTGCAATTAAAACCTGCAATTCACTCTCACCATGTCCTAATTAGGAGACACAAACCCAAGTTTTTACAAATATATTGGGTGTGGAAGCAAACGTGAAGGATTTAGTACATCAGAGGAAATGTATGTTGATCTATGTAACAGGAAGAAGAACTATATGCTCTTGAATAAAATATGCTTCGTAGCATATTGATATACAACACCTTACAAGCCTTGGCATTGACTTTAAAGCGTCCATTTTTTTTTTCTTTTTTTTTTCGAGAAGCTGTCAAGTTTCAGAAATGAAGGGGTTTTAAAGCTTCCACGAATCGTCCCAACCTTGTCATTATGTGTAACAATGTCTTTTGAAAAGGTGCATGTGGCTATTATCTTACCGGATGAAAGCCGCTGCGGTGGACGACTTTGCAAGCAGCTTTTTGATTTTTTTTAAATATTATTATGATTTTCTCTCCCCACTCAAATTCCCGTGATCATAATAATATCCTGCCCTCGGATATCCAAAAGGTCTGTACATCCGCGTTTAACCGCATACGCCTATGAAAGGGATAGCGGGCCAGTCAGAGTGCGTCTGGAACATCACTCGGGGGAAACGGATCTCTAAGATGGCTTCATCACGTCAATTAGGAACTCTATCTCTAAAAGACGCATTACTGGACCTGAAGTTTGACGGATACGTGGCAGCAGCAGCTCATCTGTGATGTACTGATGCCGAGCTGTTTGGTAGACAACAACCGTCAAAGATATCGTTTTCAAACATCTTGGGTTACTGCACTTGACTTGGTCATGTCATTGTTGGGGGTCCAGTTTAAAAACAGCACAGAGGGTTATATGACATTGAATGACACGGCGTGATGGGACGACGAGCAAAGGAAGATCTGTATGCTGCAACAACTCAAAGGTCACAAATCATTGGTTTAATGAGTGACTTAATTCTGGGTTGCTTGGATTGGAGCTGCCAGATTGATCACGGTTATTCTGCTTCACTTGGCCCATCGTGGTATCGGTTCCAAACACATTTAGCTCAATAACAGATGATGAGAGGAGCCCAGCCATGCTAATGGGCCACCATGCCCTGTGTCTGGGATAAAAGGCTGAAGTCTTGCCATCATCACTCAGACTGCTTGTCTATTGCCAGTCTTTTCCTGCTGAAATAGAGCCAGTGGTTCTCATTAACACATGACTTTACATAGTTTAGTTAATTTCAAGCAGACATGCAACTAATTGTCTTATAACAACAGAATCTTCTAATGTCACACTCTATAGTTTGAAAGGAACAATGTATAGTATTTGCTGGAAACAGATTGGAAATGTCATATACTGTATTATTGCATGTTATATTATATGCAATAATAACACAGGGTCATGGCACAAAAATAAATAAATAAAAGTAATTGCTTGTGATCCTTTTTACAAAGGAAAATGCTTGTTCTGGTATTATTTCAAAAGAACATTTACAAATGATATACAGACAGACAAACTGTACACACAAATATGTATATAATAAAAAAAAATTAAACCCCTTTGTTAAATTATTAATAAAATAATGTTATTAAAATTATTATTAGTTATTATATACGCACGTGTGTGTATGTGAGAGGGCAATATTATTTTGTTTTTTTTATTTTACTTTTACATTGTTACAAAATGAAGTTTAATGAAATTTCTATTTATCAAAGAATCCTAAAAGTGTGATAAATATGAAATATTTTTCTTGAGCAGCAAATCAGCATATAATGATTTCTGAAGGATCATGTGACACTGAAGACATGAGTATTGATGCTGAAATTTTAGCTTTTCATCATATGAATAAATTACATTTAAAACATACTGAAATAAAAAAACACCTATTATAAATTGTAGAAATAATTCATAATATTAGACTGTAAAACAAATGCAGCCTTGGTGATCATAACCTATCTTTTGAAAGAAAGTGTATAGTATTACTACATGAATATATCAATATTTATAAAGAAAAAAAAAACTACTTTGTGTCAAAGAGATAAAGTAGCTAACCCATATTACTAATGTTCCACAAATAGACTCAACTCTCCTGAAGAAAGCTTGAGAGCAAATTCTTCAGAGAAAAACTGAGGTGCTCACTGCAAGAGAGGAAATCACACATGCAGGCAGCAAAGAGATTGTTGGAGACTGTGTGCGTCTCTTTTTCTCACACACTTTTCTAGTGGCACTGTGCAAGCGTGAAGCAACAGCCTCAGAGTAATCCCGCCGTCTTCTCACTGTGCCTCTAATTGTTCCCCTAGCTGGCAGGTGCGTCTCTTTCTGCGGCTTCAGCAGGCGCACATACATGCACACACACGCACATGCATGAGCACACACTCGCACAAACAGACCACAGATAACCAATTACATGTGTAAACACACCCTGATATGCACACATGTGCTTGCATGTGCCCAAACACCCACACGTTCAGTCACCTCGTACAAACAGTACTTACATCTGAATTACAGAGCTGACACTTTCGGACAGGTTGATGGGATTTCTGTCAGCTCTGTTTTAGCTCTTCTGCAGTCTGTCACGTGCAGCTCATTACATGCACAGAAAGAGGTGACATCTCTCTCGCTCCTGCACAAACTCTGTGAGAATGTAAACTTCTCCTCCCACAGTCTTCCTGTAATCTATACAAGAAGTCAATATTTGCATTTATATTTATTTTCAGATGTCAACAGACTATGGATGAGATGTTCTGGATGAGGAATGTGCTCTTATTAGCGGGCTATTAGATCAGTGTTCAAAACCGCACTCAGAATGCATGCTATACTGCTGAGAAACCACAGTCGATGGCGCTTGCACTGGAAAGATGCAGCTGCTACTTGGGTGTCTGGGATTGGAGTTTTATTATTAGCTATTTTTATTGGAAGTGACTTGTATTACACTGATTGTATGGAGAGTCCCTCTGGAGCAGCCTGAGGTTAAGTGCCTCGCTCAAGGGCACAATGCTGATAGGGCTCTTTCAGTACCCGCTAACACCTCCATGTGGTTGAGCACAGAGCATTTGTCCACTAAAACGTATGCAATGTCCACATCTCGGCCAAATTCTGCCTGATTTTCTACACTGAGCTTGAAAATGATTAGTGTAAATGGCAGAAATCATAGCACCTAAACAGATCCACACGGCACTTATGTTAATGACGGCAAGACGTGTCTTAACTACACAAATTCTTTGTTTGCAAAACACTGCAGAGCCAAGGAAAGTGTGCAAGTAACGGGCAATAATAAAATGTCATATCACGCACAAATAAGGCACAGTGGGATAAGCTGTAAGCTACTTAAATGGATAATTCACCAAAAATGAAAATCTTGCCATCATTTATTCACTTTCATTAATCATTATTCCAATACTGCAGAACATAAAAGATGAAGATGCAGAAGACAATGAAAATGAAAATCAATGCAAATATGCATTCCCTAGTGGAAGGAAATCAAAACTAAAATGTATTTGCAAAACTTTTATTTTGTGCTACAGTAAGTATTCTACAAATGCATTTACATATTCATGTGCTTAATATAATTACCCTGCATTTGTATTTTTGGTTTACTACACTAGTATACTTAAAGTCTCCTTAATTGGATGGAGCAACTCATTTTATGCCGAATGCACTTTACTTGTGCTGAATTAGTGCTGAGGTTCAACTAAAGATACACTTAATCATTTATGATGGTGCTCAAGTGGAACAACTGCAAGTATACTTCAGGTTCTCTTTAAATATCATGCATTTAAGGACTGATATTATACAGAGATCATACAATCCTTATTAATAGTGAAATTTAAACACATTTTAGGGATAATATAAAATAAATGTGCATTGTGCAATAATAAATTAATCTAAATAAAGTTTGATTTTATTTTTATATCATTAATGTCCTAAGTGATGTGTCGAAAAGTGTTTTTTTTTTCTTTTTAACTAGGGATCCTTTATTTTAGACGACAAAAATCTTCAAAACACCTGTAAATCCCAAACCTGCATTTAAATATTTCCTCTAAGTCAAATGAGACAGAGGTGAAACTAATATTCACTTAATTTGACCCAAAGACTTATTTTACTGCATCGTATTAATATTTTATTTTATTTTCTGATATACTTAGGAAATATCTCTCCTTACAGTTTCCCCGGCTCTGTGAGGCTGAAGGAGCTTCTTCACTACATAACTTTGAAGAATCTAAGGGAGCTGAGCTGAAGAAGAAAACCCCTCTTTTCAAAAGAAAATGATCAAGGAGATTTCCTGCAAAGACATTCGGCCCACACTTCAGATTTCTCAACAAGACCAATGGGAACATATTTCCTGTATTTGAGTGCAAAGCTTACTGGTTCACTTTTACCCCACTTAAAATACTGTTTCAGGTAATAATAATAAAAAAAAATATAAAAATTAAAAATTAAAGACAAACATTTCACCAACAGTTTCCAAATATGTACTATATGATACATATTTAAAAAAAAAAAAAAAATTCCAAGCATATGGTCGCAGTTTCCTACATTAAGCGGGTGACACAATTTATATACTGCAACTTTGAGATTACGGGCCCTATTTAACGATCTAAACGCAAAGTGTAAAACGAGAATTTTTGGAATGGGTTGTCCCTATTCTCTTAATGAATAATGGGCATAACGTTAAATAAACCAACCAGAGTGTTATCTCCCATTCCCTTTAAGAGCGAGATGCGCTCGCACCATGTCGGTTCAACTATTTACATGGTGGAATTTGTTGGCGGAAAAGCTGAACGCTTCTCAAGCGTAGAAACTGATCTGCTCGTGCTCGAAGTTAAAGCGCGTGAGCAGATAATCTACGGGACAAGCAGGAATCCACCAAAGCTCTGCGCGATGAGTCAGTTAATGTGTATGTATTGGCACGATTGTTCAATTAATTAGCCAATTTCATTCATGATTATAAGTAATAGGCTGAATTGCAAATAGGTAGAATAATTCTAATACAAGTAATGACTATCCATCATTACATTTTATATTTATGTAGCTTACACAATAATATTATTTTAAACTGTAATCCTTTTGTTTTTAATATATGGCATGTTGGTGTGATGCACATCCCTGTGTGTAATAAGCAAAGTAAACACACTGTGGAACCGCCCAAAAGCGCAACGGGCTCTTTAAATAACAAAAAGATTATTGCGCTATTGACTTTAGACTTTAGACCAGGTTTGAGTTGGTCTATGGCGCAGTCTATTTTCAGCTCCTTAAAATAGCAATGCACCAACAATGAGCCTGAACACATTTATAAGACCAGCCCACCCATGGGCGCACAAATGGGCGCAAATGCATTTGCTAATTAAACGACATGGTGCTGGATGAGAAAATGCGAATGGCGCCAGACTGAAACTGTAGCAAACACACTTGCGTCGCATTGCGCCGGGTGTATGATAGGACCCTACGAGTCTAAATAAATATTTAAACGTTAAGCATTATTCTAAAGACGTGCAAAAAAAGAGAGCGATATAGTATATAGCGATATAGAAGGAGTAAGAGTCCATTATTATCCTACAAAACTGAGAAAGCAGAGAATCTGCACATACAGGTACAGTAAATAAACATCTCACAAGTTTTACTAGCAGAAAAACTGAGGCGCTCTCTAGCTCAGTGTCACTGTGAGGCCAAACACATCCCATCAATCCTCCTACACACGCCGTAAAGCACTGCACATATTTATTCTCACATGTGGGGATAGTCTCACTATTGACAAAGTTTGCCATATGTTTGACATCCATCAGCAAACAGACTTCAGCATATAATGGACCTGTCATGATTCATGGCTGGTTTGGCTGGTCTGCACTGACCTAAGAGCTTTAATGTTAGCTTTCCTGACGAATCAAACTCAAACTATAGTGCTAGTCTTTAAAGCTTAAACTGTAACCCCCCTCCCCCCACCCCAAAGACAAATAAACTTTCTTGAACACAATTGCTATTTACTACTAACAAAATGGTCCTCTCCCAAACCCATGCCATTGGCTGAGCTAATGTTGTTGTCCCTCAAACAAACAGAGTAATGATTTTATAGCACTACAGTGACGCAGTATTTGCACTTTTCAGAGAAATTACCCTAGAAATGTCTTTATCTTAACACTGAAAAATGATACACTTCACCTTTAAGCACAGGAGAATATAACTTCATTTAATAAGCATACATATTTTAATATACTTTCTGGCCCAATCTCTAGGGTGGCAGGTGAAAATGTACTCATCTGAAATGTACTCATTGATTCAACCAAAGCGAAGGGCTGTCTGTGCGGGCTAATGTCATTTTCAGCCGTTTGCACGAATCCTCTCACACATTCAATTAGATTCCCTCCATATGATTCAGTGTCTCTGCAAAGTTATTCAGACTTGAGGGAGCCCAATGGAGCAGCCCCGTGGGTCTCACGGCCTGATCAATAACCCTCTTAATGGATCAATTTAAGCACTGCTTCAAAGTAATCCCCACTGCTAAAAGACTGAGACGTGGGAAAATGAGACCCGCGGAATTTGCAGAGTATGTGCCTTCGCTGAAGCCGCAGTCAGGGAGAACTTGATGCATCTAACTGAACGTTCCCATTCACCATTGATTCAGAGGAGACGGCTCCTTCCGCCTGTTTAGCCAATAAGGCTCACGCTAATGAATATGCTATTGCTCTGCTTGAGTGAACAGACGAAAGCATCAGGGATATTCAACAGAGCAAAATACAGCATGGTTATTTCTTGACTTAAATATATGTTAAAGCTGAGAAGGGTCATTTATACACCACTCGCCAAAATAAAATAAAATTAAATAAAATAAAAATCAGCACATTATATTAGGACAGGAGAAAGTTTCTAAACACAAGAAAGTCATTTCAGTTTTTACGTGGGACATAAATCAGGGCCTATGAATACGGTTTGATAATTACTCAATTATGCCAGTTATTGGTTAGTTAATTACATGAATTTAATTATTAATCACTGTATGCAAATTCAAGGCATATTGTGGTGTAATTGGAGATCCCTAATTGAAAGTGGTTATTTTTAATGTCACCAAACATATATTATTCATTACAGTATGATTATGCAGATACGGAGGTCTGGGACTGAGATATTTCTGAGGAATATTGTTAGACCTGCCATCTATAAACCACAGGGGGCATAATAGGACATAAGACGTGTTATGACTTTATGTAAATCGTGCAGCTCTACATGGGGCCAGGTCTCAAAGGTCAGTCTATTTATGTGAGAGAGGGAGAAGCTAGTTTGCTGACTGTGTCCCCTGTTGCACCTAAAGACTAGCTTAAAGACAAAATGAGAATGAGAGCATAACACAAAGCATTACAAATGCACCGAATTTTACTGGAAAGTAATGGCTTAAACATTGTGGCCTATATTGGGTTACTTCCCAAGCCACACTGTAATTAAGAAAAAGGGCCATTTCCGATTAACACAGACACACACACACACACACACACATATATATATATATATATATATATATATATTGTTGGCTGGAACCTATAATAAACAAGGTATGATTTTCCTTTTCCAAATATTCAAATAAATCTTGAGAGGTTTGTGCTCTTTGATGCAATATGTGTACCCGCAAGAGTTTATATTAAATATACTGAATTACATCGTTGCCTCAAGCAACAATGCATTATAAATGTAACAAGATGCAAAAGTGAAGCAGAAAGAGGAAATGTACAGTAGACAGTATGACGATGGAAAGAATAACACATGAAAAGAGAGGGAGAAAGAGAGAGAGAAGGAGGGCAAAGTAAACCAGGAGGAAAGAGAATATCTATTTGATGTTTAATTGCAATCGATTCTCTGAAACAGATTGAAATTTCACACCATTCATACATTCATTGTACGTGTGAGGTTGTAAAAGCTGCCTGAAAGAGGAGAAGAGAGAGGAAAATGAAGGAAGCGAGAAACATGTTGACTTACACATCAGAGGCGAGAGGAGGGGATGCCATGGGGAAAAAGAGCTCAGAGTTTTAATATTTCTCAACAGTGATTTATTTACTCACCTTATGGCAACAATTCCAGGATGAAACACATTCACTCTCCCCAGAATAAATTATGGCTTTCCATCCTCCTCATGATGCGAAGTCCACATCTTGTCACCAACAGGGCAAAGCGGAGCGGTCCAGCTGCATTGACAGCCATATATTACAACATCCACAGAGCCGCAGATAATTTATACTTATTTTATTTATTCATTTGTTGGAATGCCTGTTTATTAAAAAAAAAAAAAACAAAGCTGATATGCAGCTAATTTACAGCCTTTTAAAAGAGTTACTGGGCTGATTCCCTGGACTCAGGTACAACAAATGAAAACTTGGCTGAGGATCCTTAAATGAGGACTGTTGATGAACAACAACAAAAATGGTAAAATGCTTTTAACCCCTAATTTTTGTACCGAATGGATAGAAATTATAAATTTATTTGTTCGGAAAAATATATATATATATATATATATCTTGAGATGTCTCAACTCTTGGTGTACATTACATTTCAAAAATTAAATGGTCTACTCTTGACTTAATTTTTCCTTACACTTCTAAAAAGCAGAAGTTGTGCAAACACTTTAAGTTGCTTTAAGTAACCTCCCACTGAGGATTCCTGTATGAGAACCATAGATGAACAAGGAACACTTTTAACCATTATTTTTTTAACTAACTCACCCACTCATTTTTTACAAAACTGCATGAGATTCACCTACTGTACTATGCTCTGTGTTCTGTAAAAAGACAAAATTAAATAAAAACATAATAATAAAGTATCAAAAAGTAATGGACGCTGGACACTTGAATTGAAAAATAATCCTACACGCTGGGAGTGCATTCAATTATTCCTCACCTATGCACACTTAATATCAGAGGTTGTGTAAAAACCTTGCAGTACTGTATGTAAGGAATGAAATAAAACAATCCATCATTTACTGGTTTTACCAGTGTGCTTTCAATATCAGCATGCTAGTCCATTCAGCTCCTTCAATCTCTTACTCACTAACACACACACAAACAAACAAACCATCAGCACAGATAAACCAGCACGAAGAACAACGAGCCTCCCAAACTCATCAAGACATCCTTGACAAACACTACATTCATAAATGGACACAAATTGTCAGTTGGAAGAAAAAGGGAGGCAATTGCAGTGAAAGGAGAAGTAAACAGAAATGAGACCAAGCGAATAAAGCCCTCGGAGTGTACATGAAGGACATGCTCTGGCTTAGAGATAATAGAAGAAAGTATGATAGACAAACACGAAAGAGAAGGCTCGAGAGTCTCAGATGGCCACGCTTGACTCTAGCTACTAAAGGAAAAAGCTCAGGGCAATGTGCCCTGTGAATGATAATGGGGGAATAATTACAAACATCATATTTTAACCACTTAAACAATGGAGCTACTGCGCATTCAACCCTTATTAGGATGCAAATACACTTGCTCGAAAATCCCACCAGAGATGGAAATGCTAGAAACGAGTGAATAGGAAACAAAGTCAGAGTGAAACAGAGCAATATTGGTGTAGAGACAGAGGGTGCAACATAAAACAAGAGGGAGGCAGAGGTCTGATGAATCAGAGCGATAAACAGAGAAACCAGTGAATGGGATGAACGCTGAACGGCTATCCTAATGGACACAAATTGCCGAGCACCTCAGTAAGAGCTGCTATTCGTTAAATGTGGGAACTTAATTGAAATTCAGCAAAAATTAATATCCAGGGAGGGATTGGGGGAAGAAAGCTGCCCTTTTTATTCAACCCATTTCACCAGCAGCTATTAAAACAATGCTTTCCCATTGACATGATAATTACTGTGTGTATCCCTCTATGTGTGTGTGTGTGTGCATTGCCTAACGTGGTTTTATGGAAATATTATCCTGCCTTGATTATCATATCTTATGAAAGGGCCTATTTGTATAGAGAATTATAAAAGGTTATGTTTAAAAGATTTAAACAGGTAAAGAATATGATGAGACTGAAATCCTCATAATAATTGAGTGTAAAGTCATCTACTCAGCATCTCTTCCTGGGTGTCTCTTTCTTCATAGGTTAAGATGTGTACAGCACCAATTCTCCTCACATATGTAGCAAACTAGCTAAGAAGCTCATATAGTGCTGATGCTTCTAAATTGGTCTTTAACCTTTGAAAAATGTATTTATGTTCACTCTGACTCATTTTCATTTGTATCTGTGTAATATACATATAAATAGGGCATAAATGTCATCAAAATGATCTTAGTGTCTTTATTAGACCCGTCCTGACATCTATTTTATTTGGTAATGTATGGGTGAGTTATGCCCTCTCATTTTCCAACATTAAAATAACATTTCAACTCTGTATATCATGTATGTATGAAAATGTTTTTTTTTTTTTTTTCAGTATTAATATACTTTCTTGAATGTCAACTGTATACAACTATAATAAAAATCACATTAGTCTTAATTTATTGGTTGCTTTATTTATTTTTTCTTATTTTTAATTGGAACTATTCATGAATGCAAGGGGCAAAGGATGCATGAAATGACAGTAAAAGCATTTCGAATTGTAAAAAAAAAAAAAAAAAAAAAAAAATATATATATATATATATATATATATATATATATATATATATATATATATATATATATATATATATATATATATGCCATTTCCTATGAACTTTCTATTCACTCAAAAAAAAAAAAAGAAAAAAAAAACATTAAGCAGCACAATTTTCTTTTATATTGACATTGATTTATCATTGATAATACTAAAAGTGTTTTATGAAGGATCATGTGAAAACTAAGAGTAATGACAGGAATAAATTGTATTTTAAAACATTGAATAGAAATGTTTTAACTGTATTTGTGATCAAATAAATTCAGCCTTGGTGAGCATAAGAGACTTCTTATATAAAAACATTTCCAACCCAAAAGTTTTAAACAGTATTGTATTAAATAAGAAAATAATGCTATTTCTTAATAACTTTGTTGTCATTGAGCAGACTGGACTGAATGACCAGACCGCTGCACCTCAAACCCCAGACAGAGGTTATAACTCATTGCCTGTTTGCATGAACTGCCAAAACATCTGGTGGTCTCCTTCCTGGCAGCAACCGAGAGGCCAGATATCACCTTGATCACTTCAATCCTGAGGACAAAAGAAGGTGCGAATTTATAGAAGTTGATGTGACTTACAAAGGCTGTTTTATTAGACATGGCAATTAGCTTGGCAAGCGGATTGAATCATTGTTTTCCCTCCGCGTCAGCATCTTATGTATTTGCCAATATAAACTATTATCAAAGATAGATTGCGGTGAAGCTGCAGGTCACGGACATAAACAGTATGTAACTGTTTTCTACAATCAGAGAGTGCAAATCCGTGTTGTTCTCGTCACCGTTTAACCTTTCAATGCAACTCAATATCGCAACGTCTCGTTTTAGCTGCGTTCACATTTCTACCGCACACCTTCATCACTAAAAACAGACTTTTGACAGAGGTTCAATTACATTCCATGCAGGACACAGCTTTTGGTGGCGCATAAAAGTAATAAGATATTCCTAATATCATTCCTTGTCTAAAAACTCCATCACAGCATTGATTTCTATTCCGAAAGCCCCAGATGCCACCATATTTGCTTTTCTTCTTTCTGTAATAAGAAGCAGCAAGTAATGCATGATATTTACCATATTCCTATCCCACAACGGGCCTGCAAACAAACAAAAGCCGTAGGAGAGGAAAGTAAACACAAAATCTAAAACAACAGTGTGGACGGACACTATGATGGTACGATGCATCTATATGCATTTGCCCCCCCCCTACCTGGCATTATTACCAGTCTTATCTGCTTTCAGGGCCTAACCAGAAGCAGAAATGAGGACCATCTGCGCAGAGCCGATAAAATAAACATCACACGAGGCTGCAGTGATTGTCTATTCCCCTTCTGAACCGGGGCTCACCACGTTCCTCCTACATGCTCCTTGTAATCTTGACAGCTGCGTAATAATGAGATAATGAATTACAGTCACACTAGCCTTTGCCCGAGCTACCTAGGTCACGGGTGAGGACCAAAGGCAACAGTGAAAGACCCGATCTGAATCATCAATCAGCCCAGCTGTCACATTGATGGACACAAAATTCCGTCCAATGTAACCCCGGCAGCCGTTCACATAGCTCAGCCTGACACTGAATACATTTTTCTACCCATGTCAGACAAAATGGTTGTTTGCATTACATGTAAATTACTATTATTATTTTTATATCCTCTTATTAAATTTGAAATGTAGAAAAAAAAAAAAAAAGTGGGAGTGACTGCAGTCTTCACAGCCTAATTAGATAGGGATATCTTTCTCGTACAATCACTGATACACTATTATGGTTTTTAAAAATATTTTGAATTCGTTTTTATTTTAATATTTTCCATTTTGATTTGGGTACAAATTCCAGTAATGTTGTGTGTTTTTGTTATTTTTATTATGCTTTAATTTGTATTTTATATAATAGATTTTTAAGCTATTTTAATACATCAAGTTAAACTAAATTAAAATGACAAATGTTGGCAACATTATTTTTATTTATTTATTTTATTTATTTTATTTTTTAAAGCTGCAGTCGGTAACTTTTGACGCTCTAGCGGTTAATAAACAGAACTGCTTGCGTCTTGCGGAAGAACATCGTAGCCGGAACTACTTCTCTCTGTTTATGTCTATGAAGAATCACAAAGGTACTGGGTTACTCCGCCGCGGTACCCCCGAAGCAATCTAAAATAGTCCGAATATAAACAATTATTATAGGTGTACCCTAGTTATTCAGGTCAAGCCAAAAACACGGTTTGGAAAATGGATTCATGGTGTACTCGCTTATTATATACATTTTTCTACATTTTGAACACAAACAAAGTTACAGACCGCAGCTCTGATTGGTTATTTCTTAACGGGAGCGATGTATTTCTGCGAAAGGCAATAGGACCACTGGGAGGAGCCAGAGGAGCTTGATTTTTTCACAGATTCTCTGTCTCATATTCTACTGTCAGGACATAATGACAGGTTTAACAAATATGTAAAAAATATATATTTACAAAAGTTACCTACTGCAGCTTTAAGTAAGGACACTGCTTTCTAGGTTCTTAGTTTTAGTTAACTACAGTATATAATACAGCATAACCCTTTTTAGAACTCCAATATTATATATAATCTTCAGTCAGAAGGGTTCCTAAAGCTCCATATGTAACACATACGCATATTTATTCTCTGTTTGAACACACTCACCCCGTTCATTCAGCTTGAACATAAATCTTCTCATTTAATATTCATTACATGCACTAGATTTATAATGTCCCTACATCCAAGTTACTCCCCAGCTCTTTGCTTAGAAATCACACGCATAATGCAGGTGTTTGTGAAGCAGTCGCTCTGATAGTAATTTCATTTATTTCTCTTTAGATTAATGGGACACTCACCTAAAGGGGTACGGTCTTCCTTCCAGCACAATGCATTATAAACAAGCCCTCAAAATATGAATCATTACAATACAGCCAAATCAAGTGAGTCTTGGAGACAGAGCTTTAAAACTGTCTGAAGAGCCAGACTCTGGGGAAAGAAGATGGAGAGGCCTTTGAAGGTGCCTAAAATTACAGGTTGAAAGATATCTTCTAAAATTATACTGCTCTTTCATTTCATGCTCATGTTTAATTCTAGTGTTCTAGATAACAAATGTCTTTTGTTCCAGTCACACCTGAAGATAAATAGAGTCTCACAAGGTGGTCCACAGCTTTTCGTAATGTTGGGCTGCTCTTTTTCCAACACCTATTTCTGTCTGTCCCTCCCCGCTTCCATGTTTGTGACTCATTCAACAAAACTTGTGCGACGCTGCACATCTGAACAAACAATGGAGCTCGGCTTTGTTGAATAGTGTCTGGCAACAGCAATTTGTGATAATCCGCTGGACTGAATTTTGTCTGTTTTGATTGATTTTTCTACTCTGTATGCTGAAAACCTGATTTTCTCCTCATCACAATCTAATGGAGGGCCTCTGGGCCATAACCTTGCTGTCAGTTCCAGAAACGTGGGTTTATGAATAAAGTTTTGATTTTACACCTTGAGCGGAGCATGCGATTCATGAAATTCTAAAATGTGGCTGAATCACACAGATGTATTGTATAAAAGGCGAGGGAGGCAGACGTACCTCTCCACCAGCCCAGACCGCTTCGCCACAAATGGACACATCAATCCTCATTTTACAAGTCACTTCACCTCTCAAAGATTATGGAAATCTTAGGCAATTTCACACAAAGAAAAACACCTTGCTCAGGAGCACTCAGTGTGGGACATGGTAATGGCCTCTGTGTCCTTGTAGCTTTCATTAAATGAGCACAAATGTGAAACGTATGAATAGCGAAATTTCACCTGAAAGTGGAGCCTTTCACTTTCTTATTTTTCTTAAAGGGGGGGTGAAATGCTCATTTTCACTCAATATCCTGTTAATCTTGAGTACATATAGAGTAGTACTGCATCCTTCATAAATCCAAAAAGTCTTTAGTTTTATTATATTCATAAGAGAAAGATAGTCTGTACTGATTTTTCGCGGAAAAACACGACCGGCTGGAAGCGTGACGTGTGGGCGGAGCTAAAGAATCACGAGCGCGAATAGGCTTTTGCGTTGAGAGCGTTTGGAAGCTGTGACATTACCGTGAGGGAAAAACCATCATCCAAAACAAACCATGGCTTACAGTCAGATTCAGCCGTTTATTTATGGTCCAGAATCAGATCCAGAGGCTGAAACTGAACGAAAGCAGCAGCAGCAATGATTCGCTCCGAGCGGGGCTCGAACCCGGGTCTCTGGCATGGGAGGGGACGCACTAACAAGGAGGCAGAGATATTTGAAGCAGTTTTACACCGCCTGCGGTTCCAACACACGATCGTGACCCTTTTTTCGGTGGGATTGCATCATCCTTAAGAAATAAACGATACGCAAATCCGTCGTGAAACTGGGCCTTGTGAACAAGCATCTTCGAAATGCAGGGAACAAACAAAAACACTTGCACAACTCCGTTGATGCTCTGTAAAAATAAACTCCATCCACTGGCCCCTTAATGCTGTTTTTTTTTTTGGTAATCTGTGCAGGGTTGTCTTGCCCTTGCAACCAAAAACACACTTCTTTTGTGACTTTTCGCGACGCTCTCGCTCTGATCAGTGAAGTCTGTTGTGCTCTCAGTGCTCTGCTATACAGGAGCGTGTGCTCTTCCGGCAGAAGTGTCCTCAGGACCCATATAAGGAAATTCCGCTCCATCTAACGTCACACAGAGCCATACTCAGAAAAACTTTCCGAAACTTGTGACAAACCGGAAGGAGTATTTTTGGAACAGAAATACTCCTTCAAACGTACAACTTAATTTTTGAAACTTTGTCCATGTTTAGCATGGGAATCCAGCTCTTTAACAGTGTAAAAAACTCAGTATGCATGAAATAGCATTTCACCCCCCCTTTAAAAGTCCAGTCAAAAACTGAACCGAGGTAAATAAAAGTTTGGTGAGAAGCGTGGCTCATCACTGAGGAAAGATTAAGAAATGATGCTTTGAATTCAAAGCTCACAATACGAGAGTGTTAAGTAAAAAACAACTGTTCATTTACTCAAAGTGAATTCATTTATACTTATGGATAATAAAAAATTACCTTAAATGTGTGAATTTCATTGCATTACATAGCACAATATCTTGAAATCAAAAGCCAAGCCATTTCTCAGACTTTTCTTGGGCCCCATTTACACTGCATGGTTCAAGTGACCCAATTCCAATTTTTTCCAATGTGGCAAAGATCGGATATGACCGGTGAACGTGTAAGCAGGAAAAAAACCGCATGGATTCCGGTGTTCTCAGATCGGATTCAAGCCTCATTCATATGTGGTAATAAATCGGATATGAATCAGATACAGTACGTGCATTTGCGTGTGCCATGTAAGCAGACAAATCAGATATTCCCCAGTAAATGAGAGTTGTACGTCATTAAAAAAGTGACGTCAAGACAGCACCAACTGAGATCACATGACTTATTATAGGCGCGAAATTCGACCAGCTGCAACAAGGGCTCCTCTTTTTTTCTCTGCCGTATGAGACCAATGTTTTGCTGATTTTTTTGTTGACTTTTTTTTTTATATTGTGGAAAGCAAAACACTTTATAATTTTATTTGCATCTGCATCCATTGTAATTTGTGCTGTTTTACTTCATTTTCCAGGTCAGAACGTCTAAGTTTGGTAGTTTCAGCAGTGTATAGTGTAAATGCAAAAATCGGATACGGGACACTTATAAAAGATGATGTAAGTGGTTGGTCAAAAAAAGCGGATATAGTCAGAAAATCGGATTTGGGCATGAAGACCTGCAGTGTAAATGCAGCCTTAGTCTCAATTACTTTTAACCAGCAATTACTCTTAACCAGTATTAGGTATAAACTATTTTCCCCAAAATTAGCTTGAAACCTGTTTGTGCATCATAGACAAACCTACACTGAGTGGGAGCACTAGGCAAAATTAATCAACGGGGCCCTGTCCAAAGATTGTTTTTTTTGTTTTGTTTTTTTTTACAAATATTCATTACCTTGAGATATACAGTGATTATATAACATTTAAAAAAAAAATCTAAATACATATAAAATAATTTTAACAATGTATTTATAAAAGAAGGTAAAACATAATGATCTTTAAGGTGCAGTACTATCTTTATATTAATATCATAACCATATATATGGTAGAAATATGGTTAGCATCATAAATTAATCTATTTTATTATTGGCAGTGGATGCTATTAGATGCTACTTACACTAAGCTAAAAAAAAATAAAAATTTTAGATGTCATTTTCACCAACTGCAAATAGCTATAGACTATGTAATGACATTAATTGTAAATTGTCATATTTATTAAATGTATTAAATTGGAACAATAAAGCCCTCCCTACCCCTAACCCTACCCTATTTAGCTATTTCTTAATTAAAATAAACATCTATTCAATCTGATATGTGATGGGACAAGGGAGAAAAATGAGTTAAGCAAAAGGCAGATTTGAACTCGGGTTGATCGCATCAAAAGTTAAAGTTGTAACTTAAAGTTACTTATGTCACTATTTCTATTGTACCGGTATATCTATTGTATATAGTCCCAGAAAGGAAGGCTATTAGCAATTAGTGTAAATAGACTCTCCGTTAATTTCTGCTTGTTTAAATGATCATCCCGTGGGCCCCTTTAAAACTCGGGGCCCCAGGAAGTCCTGCCTTATTGCTATGTCTCTATTTGTGCATTAATAATAAAAATGATGTGTCATTTGAGTTGATAGTTTGCTACATTTTATATAAATATATAATATATATATATATAGTGTATATAAATGGTGTACAAAACACTTTCTGGGGCCACTGAAGCTATAACAAGATGATAAAGGAAACCAATCACACATCCGTGCCATGAAACATCCCAACAGTATGAGAGAGGATGCAGTGAAAAAAAAGGTCCAGTGAATGAACAAGCCTGCATTGGGGAGCACTTTTGTGATGCATGAGTGCGTGCTGCACTTAGTAGACACTTTAAGACCCCCTTCAGCTCCCCAGCAGCTACAACACTTTAGCTAATAGACAAAAGAGGCATGGTCAGCGTTATCCAGGGCCATAATAGCAAAGCTAGGGCAATGATAAATGCGAGGTCACTGCACAAAACAGCAGAAGCCTTCTCACTTGAGCATCTGACACACTTAGTGAGATCATATTTCAGTGCTATGAGGTACTGCCTGTGGTCCAGGAGTGATGGAGAAAGTCACCGCCATGTTTTTTTTTATGGGATGTGACAGACAGCTAGTGTACACAGGTTCAGCCTTTTGGAAAATATTTCAACACATCATAAGGATGATCTGCTATTAACTGCAATAAGGAGCTGTCATTAAATAAATCTTTGTCCCTCACTGTTTGGCAGAGCACAATAAGACATGAGAAAATAAGATAATTTAAATTAAAATAATTTAATTCTTAATAAAGAATTAAAAGATAAAAAAATATGAAGCCCCATAAGAGTTATCAATCATTTCCATACAACTGAAAACCCTATGTATACAGTATATGTGTATATGTATAAATATCTATATGTGTGTATGTAATCTCAACAGCAAATAATCCTTATGTTTTCAATTCAGTATTTATTGATAACATTAATAATTCTTATTACAGTAAAATGTTTGCATATGCCTGCTTAGTGAATGAGATCTATTGTTATTCGTGTGCTTTTCAGTGCATTCCTGGCCTCATCCATTAACACAAACATTTCATTAGGCAAACATTAAGTATATTATGAGAGCTTGAGAAATATTGAAGGGGCAATGAATTGCTGGGAAATATGAATTAACTGCAACACTGGAATCATACATAATGCATATTAACATTTTGCATGTACAAGTATGGTTAAGTCCCACATTAATTCATTCCTCTGTGGAGAAGGAAAAGGGAAGGCATTCTGGGAGATACATACAAGGAAAATGAACAGGAACATTTATCAAAGCACAGAAGGTTGCTTGAAGAATCCTCAGAGAACATTTAATTGTGGTAAGGTTTCAAATCCATTCTCAGGTTTTAATTCATCATTCCACAAGATCTGGAAAAAAAAATGGAGGGGTTTTTTGCAATATTAAACAATAAATGTGTAAAATGAAGTGTAGCCAACCAGTATTATTCAATCTATTCTTCATAAGAAGCTATATTAAATGGTAAAGCATTAGCCATAACTTGCTAATTAGTAAATATAATGTGCTAATATATATATATATATATATATATATATATATAATGTATATTTATGTATGTATGTATGTATATATATATATGTATATGTATGTATGTATGTATGTATATATATATGTATATGTATGTATGTATGTATATATATATGTATATGTATGTATGTATATATATATGTATATGTATGTATGTATGTATATATATATGTATATGTATGTATGTATGTATATATATATATATGTATATGTATGTATGTATGTATGTATGTATGTATATATATATATATATATATATATATATATATATATATATATATATATATATATATATATATATATAAAATACATTAATTTCAAATGCAGCCAAACACATAAAAGGGAAATATTCTACTTTCAGAGGGTGAAATGAGACTAGAAATGATAAACATGTAAAGATGTGAAACTTTTTTTTTTCTTTTTTTCTAAAGAAGTGATTGATTTGTTACCTCAAATTGAAGGTTGTACATTAATTTCCTCTTTTAATAAATATGACATTATCCCTGCATAAATAAATAAGCAAGCACATCTATTCATTTCGGATTGGCAGGCTGGGTGGTTGTAAATGGCTGAGCTGTTGGGCTGCATTTATCAGGCCGGGACAGATTTGATGAGCTGACAGGACGCTCCCTAGCTGTGACAGACACAGGTCTGCAGGGAGATCGGCATTACCCGCTCTGCTAGGACGGCCTCACATTAGCTCTGACACCACTAAACATCACTGACAGCCCAGACGACGGCTGGCACCAAGCCCCCAAATCAGCCACTCCGAGCAAATCACCTTACAACCAGTTAACCACCATTACCCACAAACCCTTCAGACAAAGCTGCCATTCCAGCAACTCCTGAGCCCCTCGCTGCTCAAATTGCACCCTGATTACTCTCCATCTACCCTCAGCGACAAAACAGCCAATCCGTTAGTCGGAAAAGCAGAGGAAATGAAATGAACGTAGAGACAAAACAATGGTAATCGCTTTGAATGAAGACTTTGCTCCAGACTATTTGTTCTGACACATCCACTGGTGCGTCTCAGATCCTTATGTCCGAACTGAAAGCATTTTGTAGAGTTACTCAGTGAAAGAGAAAGATGTTGAAGGTGACCCTGGATGGAATGTGTTATTAGTGCCACGTATCAGGCAGAGAAGAGGATGTCATAGTACAGATAGACAGGGAACAGCTGTCACACGGAAAACACAATTCTATCAATCACAAAACCTCCAAAACTCCTTTCAAACGATCTGTCCTTAATGCCCCACGGAGTACAAGGTCACCTGTCCAAAACTCCTGACCCTGGTCTCAGTCTCAAATGACATACTGCATCTTGATTTGGTGAATCTGATTGCCTGACTTTAAACATCATTCAAGAGTTAGGGCACCTGTTTTGGTGTGTGTTTTGTTTAGCGTTTTGTTTTGTTTTGTTTTGTTTTGTTGTTGTTGCTTTTTCTTTGTTTGCTTTGTATTTGTGTTTGTGTGGTGGGGGGGGGGTATTGTTTTTGTGACATATCAGGACACATCTCTGTATAATGACATGGGTATGACACAGGTATTACAAGGAGAGGGTGACTTATGATGACATAACCCATGTCCCCATTTTTCAAAATGCTTATAAATCAGACAGAATGAGTTTTTTGGAGAAAGTAAAAATGCACAAAGTTTCCTGTGAGGGTTGGGGTTAGGTGTAGGGTTGGTGAAGGGCGATAGAATATACAATTTGTACAGTATAAAAACCATTACGCCTATGGGATGTCCCCACTTTTCACAAAAACAAACATATTTCCGGTTATGTACAGTGCCATGAAAAGGTTTGAAAAGCTTCCTGTTATTTTTTGCAAGTCACACTTAAAATATTCAGATCATCAAACTAATAATAATAATTCACAAAAATAACCCAAGTAAATACAAAATGTATTGTAAAAGTTTTGTAATAAAGATTTCATTTATTAAGGGAAAAAATCTGTCCAACCCTGCCTGGCACTACGTGAAAAAGTAATTGCCCCCTAAAACTAATAACTGGTTGTGCCACCCTTTCCAGCAACAACTGCAATCAAGCGTTTGCAGCAACTGGCAATGAGTCTTTCACATCGCTGTGGAGGAGTTTTGTCCCACTCTTCTTTGCAGAATTGTTTTAATTCAGCCACACTGGAGGGTTTTCAAGCATGAATGAACTGTTTAAGGTCATGCCACAGCGTCTCACTTGGGCCACTCCAAAACCTTTAACTTTGTTTTTCTTGAGCCATTCAGAGGTGGACTTGCTGGTGTGTTTGGGATCATTGTCCTGCTTCATAACCAAAGTGAGCTTGAGCTTGAGCTCACAAACCGACAGCCAGACATTCTCCTTCAGGATTTTCTGATACAGTAGAGTGCAGAATTCATGGTTCCATCAATTATGGCAATTCGTCCAGGTCCTGAAGCTGTAAAACAGCCCCAGACTACCACACTACCACTGCCATGTTTGACTGTTGGTATGATGTTCTTTTTATGAAATGCTGTGTTAGCTTTATGCCAGAAGTAATGGGACACACATACCTTCCAAAAAGTTAAACTTTTGCCTCAACAGTCCACAGAATATTTGCCCAAAAGTCTTGGGGATAATCAAGATATTTTGGGGCAAATGTGAGATATACCTTTTGTTCTTTTTGGTCAGCAGTGGCTTTTGGAATTCTTCATGGGTGCTATTTTTGCCCAGTCTCTTTTTGTTTTTGTTTTTGCAAGTGAGGCCTGCAGTTCTTCAGATGTTGTTCTGGGTTCTTTTATGACCTCTCTGATATAATCTGGATATATCAAAGACAGGAGAAGAGATATTCTAATGATTTTTCAAACTTAACAGAATGTGAAGTTTTAATCCAACATAAACCAATCTGAAAAAGCAGTGGCGGTAAAACATATGTGATTGTTTCATCACAGGGTGTCAGTGCTCTAAACTAGAAACCATGAAGCTAAAGTATGTGTGAGATCTGATGAATAAGACGAGAATTAAACTTTATTAATCTGCGTTAAATATTTTGTCACTATTCTGTGTCATTTAATTCACAATCATTTCACTCTATGCAATGCAAAATCTGAATATTCAAAGTAGTCACAGCACTGTCAACACGCTACTTGTGAAAATTAATTAAAAGTTTAACATTGTTAAATTAGCGCACATTCATTCCAACATTTTTAACACTGGAATAAGAGCGCCAAAGCTCAGAAGCAATACTGTTCTTCCAAAAATGAGCCATGCTTTTACAACAAATAAGACCAAAAAAGTTGCAGATAAACCATAGTAACCACAAAATAACCAGAGTTTTGCTAAACTAACCATAGTGTCACCATGGTATTAAAAAATACGGTAACTACACAAAGTAAAACCATGGTTAATTTGCATTAGGGGCTTATTAGTCAAACTGTAAATTCAACAGGTATAAAATATAATCAGTAAGAGAAGAATACTGTTAATGAGACTTCGGCAGGTTAATGTGGAAATATATTTATTATTCAGAATGCACGTTTGGAAGGGAAACTTCTGAGATGTCAGAACGCAAAAGTGGTTGTGCAAGTAGACCATTTGCTAGTTTGCGGGTTGTCTGAATGACTAAATGGGCTATTCAGGGTTATTTAGACATTTAGGATTTGTTTGCATGAAACACATTCTTGCACTCAAAACAGGACAAAGCACAAAAACTAAATTCAGTGCTCTTGACTTTTTTAAAAGCCGGACTGCTACTAACTTGACATGCTGTCTTTAGAAACTCAGTGACTGTGGCAGGAAACACTCAGAAATCACTGTGAGCTGCAAAAGCTGCCAGCTGCCAAGACGTCTGCCTGAATGTGTACTGTGTAAACTGCCTAAGCATGGTTCTTTAAAAGGGTTAAGAAGGTTAATGAATTTAGAGATGCAAAGCTTCCAAGTGAGGACACTGTCAGCAAGGTAATTAAAGTACTGCCGCTGAAAATGTGAAAAATACAAAGGTTTAGATAAACTAGTCAGAAATATAAATATTTAAAGCAGCTGTTGGACAACCATTTGATCACTGTGACTCATTCCTATATTAAATGACAAGATACTGATTTGATAGAAAAAAGTTATTTTGATTGAATTATAAATTTGCGAGTAAAGTTTATCAGTTAGCATCATCAATAAAATATAAATATTAGATTGGGGGAGGGAACACAATACATCTATATACATTTTCAGCTACCTTTACAGTGTCTTCATTGTTGATCACCACACCATTAAGTCAAAAAGTTTTTCTTAAGGTCTGGCTACATGAGACTAGAATGAACCAGCCTGAACCTTTAAAGCTCAGCTGGTTCTCATGCAGCTACAACAAAGTGAACTACAGTCCCCACCGAACCGCAAACTGACTGATATGAAAAGTGCCTTTCATCTGAAGGGATGACAAAGAAAAATTGATGGGGCCCGTCTTTGATAAAAATCATTCTCATATGGTTGTGTTATTAAGATAAAGCAGAGAAAAGTCAGCCCCAAATGATAACTCTCGAGCTGTAACATCAGCCGGTGTGTACAAAAAGCAAACGCAATACTCTTAAAGGCACAAAACTTTCTAAAAATGAAACGGTCATGGTGAGTGCAGATTGGGAAATGAGTGCATTAGAGTTAGCGATTTACTGTCTGTCATCTGTCATCTCACCTACAAACCCTCCACCGACTAAACTACGGTCATTTACTCTGCCTGCTATGCAGAAATAATTGCACACCAAACATGATGGCGGTTATGCAAATAACTACAAATAGAAACAGCCCTGCTAACATAGGACAAGCACGACTGAATTATGCAAACAAGACTTTAGAAAACAATTGCGGAATTCATTACAACTGAGTGATGACTTGCCACTTTTCCTATTAGAATGGTCATTATCTAATATTCCTAAATGAATAGTAATGATGTACAACATATTAGATGCACCATGCACATAAAAAGATAAATAAATAAAATTCAAAGATCAATAAACCTTTTGTTTGAGATAACATTGATACATATTCACATAAGAAAAAGATTTCAGATGTGAAGGCCATTATGTTGAGATGACATGCTGAATGCTACCCATTATTTTTGAAAGCTCTCCTATTATTGGACACTTTAAGTTTACAGAGTAAAATAATGAATGACAATGCAGCAAAGTGCATTTCTAGAACAGCAACAAGAAAACCAAATTTCACACAATGCTGAACTCAACATAAGTCTGAATGAATGAATGAATGAAAAATGTATTCTAGAATAAACCTTAAAAAGATAAAAGATTAGGCTTTAAAACACACAAACACACAAATAAATAAATGAATACAATACCATAAGAGCACTTTGTCCACCTCCCTTTAGAAGTTCAGCAGAATTGTATTAATAGAAAACCATTACATGACCTTTTCCCAGAAAACTGTTCTTTATAAGAACCACTGAAGACATGAGTTTCTGTGCAGTATTGGGCAGATGTAAAAACTTATTTCAGAGTTGTGCTTAATAGCTTCCGTATTTTTCCTTCTAAAAGCCATTATGATCTGCACAGTCCCTGCAGACATTATCCTCAAGGCACATCCTTCTCCCTGATCTACCACCAAATCTCTGGAGAGAGACTAACAGATGGGAAGTGTTTATGTTCCCTCTTAATCAAATTAAACACACTTTAATTTCCTTAATCATGGATTAAGCGTCTGAAAGGCCTCTGTGCGATTTCTTTATTATAAAACTTTGGTTTCAATTTTTCATTAGTGGATGCACTGAAGCGTTGAATTATGGTAAATTGGGGTTCGGTAAATCATGGTATCCCTGCTGAGTTCCTCTGTCTCGCTGCTCGGGGTCGAGCTTTCCTAGTCAACTGCACTCTGGTGTCCCTCCTTCCTCGTGTTTGCAGTCGATCTGTCATGTTGTTCTGACATCTCTTCTATCTGCCTTCTCATGGGAACTCTTGACCCTTCTTTTGTACTGACTCCAGAGCTTTTAATTACTGCAAAACCTCTAATTACTGATCTTACACAGCTCATCCCAGAGTATAGTGCCCACAGCACAGTTTCTCGAGATCTCACACTGAAAAAGTGTGCTGAACTCAACAGATAAGAGTGAGGTCTTTTATACACTGAATAAGGCCAAACTAAGGCCAATTCTACATTTGTACTAATTCAAGCATGCAGAACTGAGTGCTCCATCTTACAAGTAAAAATGACTTAGGATAGTTACATTTACAATAGATCCTTCAGAACAGATCTCTTCGTAGAAGAATGCTGCAATGTTTTATGCAGATTTGAATAAAACGAATAAAATCAATTGAAATCTACCTGACTTTACAACACTGGAGTTGATAACTAATAAGTGAACATGAACAATATATATATATATATATATATATATATATATATATATATATATATATATATATATATATATATATATATATATATATATATATATATATATATATATATATATATTCCAAGCATGGGCGGATCTAGAAAAGTATTGATGGGGTGGCAAGAAGGGGGCAGGAATTTTTGAGGGGTGGCAACATATGGCAGACGTATATATACTGAATTTAGTCACAGTTATCACAGTTTGATGATAAATATATGTACACACTACAAAAGGACACAGGCTATCATTTACAAACTTAATCTCATGCAATCAATGTCTTGCATTTGAAACAGTTATAACAAACATTACAAACATATAAGGAATAAGTGACCATACCCCATAAGCACCACAACTATCACTAATGCATACAGTAGGATATGCATCAACATGTAGAGTGCATGCGAATCATTTGAATCAGCTCGGGAGTTCGTAGCGGGATCGCGAATCATTTGAGTCAGTTTGGGAGTTCGGAGCGGGATCGCGAATCATTTGAATCAGTTCGAGAGTTCGGAGCGGCTTCGCGGATCATTTGAATCAATTCGAGAGTATGGAGCGGGTTCGCGAATCATTTGAGTCAGTTCGGGAGTTCAAAGCGGGTTCGCGAATCATTTGAGTCAGTTTGGGAATCGCAAATCATTTGAATCAGTTTGGGAGTTCGGAGCGGGTTCGCGAATCATTTGAGTCAGTTTGGGAGTTCGGAGCGGGATCGCGAATCATTGGAATCGGTTCGGGAGTTCAAAGCGGGTTCGCGAATCATTTGAGTCAGTTCGGGAGTTCAAAGCGGGTTCACGAATCATTTGAGTCAGTTCGGGAGTTCAAAGCGGGTTCGCGAATCATTTGAGTCAGTTTGGGAATCGCAAATCATTTGAATCAGTTCGGGAGTTCGGAGCGGGATCACAAATCATTTGAATCAGTTCGGGAGTACGTAGCGGGTTCGCGAATCATTTGAGTAAGTTTGGGGATCGCAAATCATTTGAATCAGTTTGTGAGTTAGGAGCGGGATCACGAATAACGAAAGATTTGCGCTCGTAAATTTTAAAATAGGCCATAAACTTTAATTTGTTGCTGCCAACTGGGGTGGCAGCAGGGGTGGCAAGGCTTTCTTTTAGGGTGGCATTTGCCACCCCGGTAGATCCGCCCCTGATTCCAAGGCATTTATTAAGGCTTGGTTAATTCACTAATGTTGTATATGGATTTGAGATAAAAACCAACTGAACACTGAACAATTGTATTTTTAGAAACTACAATTAACAAAAAATAATAAATCTTAATAAATTCATTGCTCATTGTTAGGTAATGCATAAAATAGTGAAAAATCTTACTGAGTGTTCATTTAGGCTACTCATTCACTATTAATTTCATACTACTGGAAAAAAAAGAGAAGACATTTCAGTTGAATCTTACTTGCAATATTTTCCAGTGCTGTCATCAAAGTCAACTGCCAACTGAAACAAAAGTATTATTTACTAATACCTTTTGCAACTTTCTACACGCAGACAGTGAAATTCATATGTATAACATTAAGTAAACCATTGTGACATAACATGGAATGAAGCGAGGGATTACATCTAGCTTACTGAAAAGTACAATATCTGAATGTTGCATAGACGAACATGAAAAACTATATACATTTCAAACTGATCATTTAGAGAGCTAAATGGGTGTCATCTTGTCTTTTACAAAATCAACTAATTTTCAAAGCCTTGAACAGCAACATTCTAGTAGAGTGCAATACTGGCATCGCAAGTAGCCAGCACAAATCCACTGCTTCACTGATTAGAATGAGGATAAAAGGAACCATTTCTTTGCAGTACAGTCTTAGTCAAAAACCTTCATTCCAATTTCTACACTGGAATCCTTAGAAATATTTACTTTCATTTCGAACACTTCAAATGAGTACAGATGAAACATTCACTTAATATTTCATGGTCCAACTATCTTATTCAGTCTAGAGCGTCAGAAACAAACCCATTTGATTAAGAAACACGATCCAGCAAAGTTCTTCCTCATTTAATAGAAGCTTTAATCTGCCGTTTGATATCTCCAACCAATAGCCAGCAGCACCTGCTTCCCTGTGCACTCATTTCGCAACTTCTTCTACAAAAACCCAGACACATGCAAATAAAAAGACCCTAAATAAAGAAAGAAAGAGAAAACAAGTTATTTCAAAGTCTGCCCCCGACTCCCGAGAGACCGGTTGAGAGAAGATGCCCACACGCCTCCCAACATCTGCAGCGTAATTAAAACAGTACTGTCTGGCCATCTTAAATATGAAACGAAACAACTAATCAAGCTTTGCAGGGTCCTGAATAAGCCAGCTGCTTAATAAGAATTTCATTACGAAAGATAAAACAGAAAGTGCCCCACAGAGTTCGCACTGTTTTTCTCTCATTTGAATAAGAGATGTCCTGAGACAACCTCTTACCAAACTGTTACGGGCCATCGTCTGTTGAGCGAGAGGCTAAATCCTCTTTAATCACTGCTGCAATATCAGCATTATACTGTAATCTCATTATGCTGCAAAGTTATCACTGACCTTCTCACACTCTAATCAAGAGATATACAGTCATTATACTAATTAAAACTCTAGCTGAGACTTCTTTGCGCAATTAGCAAAACTTTCACCTGAGAGAAGAGGTTTCCAATGCTGGAAAAGCACTTATTTGTATTAAAAGTCAAAAACTGTGAGGCGGTTCATCTCCAGGAGTCAAAACCCTAGCTGCACTCCTCTAATAGGACTGACAAATGAATTGTCTGAAAAATAGCTGTTTTGGTTCTATTCCAACATGCTTGGGGGAGGTAGAAGTACATTTTTTAAAAATTGCATATATTTCGCATATCGGACAACTGTCACGGACCCCTAGCAACTCATTTCCTTAGCCTCTGATGGAAAGGCACTTTTGCTGAGCGATCTCACATGGATCATGTAGAGTCGACGTATTGGCACTTGTCATTTAATGATACTGCGTTTATGTCAGGCCGGAGGGCATAGATCAAAGGCGAGGGCGAGCATGAAGCATGGAGTCTCAGCATTAGGTAATGGCCAGCTGCTCTTTAATCAAGCCATCAAGTTCCTTAATATAAAACAAAACCCCTCAAAAGTCATTAATACTATAAAAAGATGGACTGAAAAGAAACTCTATTGCACAATTTGTGAACCAACTCAAGTAATGAACTATTTTTAATTAAAAAGTTCACAGGGGGATCTTATTCTCCCTTTACACAAGGTAATAACATGCGTTTCAAAACCTGATAATATCTGGAATGATTCGATTGCACACTAAATGAAAACCACGTATTACTTGAAAGGTTGAGTCAACATTTACAGAATTTTAGAAACATTGACAGATGATTCTAAAGGCTTTCCATCATTTTGACAGATAAAAAATGGCTCTTGCCACAGAAGTTCATGTGATATAAATGGCAAATTAAAGTCGTTATATTTTACTGACAGTTTCAAAGAGTATGGGAAAAACCCAATACATGCATTAAACTAAAAATGTCAAAAATATGTTTAATGTACACTGCTGTTCAAAGGAAATGTATACTTTTACCAATACTCTACCGTTTTCAAAGAAATTAATATTTTTCTTTAAAAAAGATGCATTATACTAAAGTAGCAGTAAAGACATTTATATTGCTATAAATATATTTCAACTAATCCTGTTCTTTTAAACTTTCTATTCAAAGAATCCTAAAAATAGAAAGCATAACAGTTTCCACAAAAATATTAAGCAGTGTTTTCGAAGTTGATAATAATAAATGTTTCTTGAGCAGCAAATCAGCATAGAATGACTTCTGAAGGATCATGTGACACTGACGACTGAAACTTAAGCTGTGCATCACAGGAATAAACTGCGTTCTAAAATATACTACAATAGAAAACAGCTTTTTAAAAATTATAATTGCTGTATTTTTTTAATCCAATAAATAAATAAAGCAAGCAAGCAAGCCTTGGTAATCAACACAAAAAAAGTCCAAAAGTTTTAAACTATAGTGTATTTTTTAGTGATCTGATCACAATGTGACTTGAGTATATTTATATCTAGCTTTTAATGCAGCTATAGAATGTAAAAGGCGGCATTAGAACTTTAAGGCTCCATTGCAGTCAAGCCAAATCCATTCACCTTCATCAGAATTTCATAATTCTGCCAAGTGAAGAGCATGAACATACATCATAAACAAGCTCAGAGAGTCGTTCTAACACCTGTGATGCATAAAAAACATACTATGCAGACTCAAAGCAGCCTTTTAGCTGCGAGACCACACTCATTGAATTACAGAATCAAACATCACAGCTGACCAGACTAAGTACCCCAAGTACACCTTTTAACATGCAAAACCCATTTTAAGAGCTGCTGAGAAAAAGGCATCCCGCAGAGCGAGCCGTTGTTTCTCGTTAAGCTCGGGACTGAGTCACGCGTCACAACCAATCACATTACTGGCCCATGACAGACTGAATAATGAATGAAAAGACATTCCACGGTCTGACCCAGATGGATGTGTTTTCCTTAACTTCCAAAAAAAAAAAAACAGCTTAACGCATGATGAGACTAGAAGCGGGTTTGCGCAAAAGCCAATTTAATAGGTAAAACACAATCAACGTGCATGCCAAAAATGAGAGCCATCCAAATGACTTTAAAACCAAGAGAAACATCACTGACAGGGTGAAATGATCTAGATTTTACAAAAGAGCCTTTTAAGGCCATGATGAATGAGTAATCAGTTTTGTAAGCAGGGCGCCTGAGCCGCCACATGCAGTCACCACCCAGTAATAACAGTCCAATGATGCATTTTTGCAATCTGCTGCCCACTCAGGTTAGTAAACATTACTCACAGTGCAAAAGCTCATCACAGATGAGCACAAGCACACAGATGGAGCTGGACGCAGAGATGCGCAGAAGAGTGTGATTTGCCTCTCATAAATACAGGTTCATAAACAAAAACAGACTTAAAGGGCATAGTGGAGACAAACACACACGGTCACCTGAAGAGTGATCAAGATGCAGGTATATTTCAGGTTGATGTAGTGTGACAAGAGAATTGGTTGTGCTGTGAACGGGGCTAAGGTTAACATTCCTCCTCTGCATTCAAAGAGCTGTTGTAAAATGCATCTAAAATGGAGGCTTGGGACAGACGAGGTGAACATTCATCATGGCACACAGCCACACTCACCGATCCGCATATATACACGCATTCAAACACACCTCTCCCTCTCGTGTTCCGAATCCTTCTGCCAGGCCAATACATCATTGCACTCCCAAACCAAATGAGGCAATCGCTCAAAATGATTTGCATATAAACTAATGAAACATTGGAAAGTTAAACTCTGTTGAATGTTAATTACAAACGTAATGCACAATTGGCTGATTAATGTTTCATTGCATCTTGTAGGGAGGGACGGTGGGACTTGCGGAACGGCACTGCGGCTGTACACTAAACAGAGCAAGGTGTTTACGCTCCAGTTCAACATCTACCGCTTGAATATGAAAAGAGTGATTTCCCTTTTTGTGTGCATGTACAGGAATTATTAAGAGAATAGGTATTAAAGGAATGCAATAAAAAATTTAATTTGCTGAAAAATGAACTTATCCTCAGGCCATCTAAGATGTAGATGAGTTTGTTTCTTCATCGGAACAGATTTCGAGAAATTTAGCATTACATCACTTGCTCTCTATAACGGATCCTCTGCATTTAATGGGTGCCATCAGAATCTCCAAACAGCTGATAAAAACATCACAATAATCAACAAGTAATTCACATTACTCCAAACCCATCAATTTGCATATTCTGAAGTGAAAAGCTGTGTGTTCGTGAGAAACAACTTCTCATTAAGACATTTTTGGTTAAAAAACAAAAAAACTAATCGAAATATGCACAGATCAAGCACTGTTTACTAGATCTAAACATATATGTTGGAAGAATTTAATGTCAGAGGACAACAGGAGATATACTTTTTACTGAAGGATATATAATTATAAATGATGTTTTTTGTATTTTGGCCAGATGCTAAATTTTAAATGCCTTGATAGATTTATTACAAACACACAGCTTTTCACTTCACAAGATGTTAAATGACAGACCCATTCACCGCTGAGAATCAAGGGAGCCTGAGGATGATTACATGTTCAGCAAATTTCCATTTTTGGGTGAATTATTATTATCAAGTGCACTTATGACATCATAATAACTGACAGCTAAAAATATGATAATCCTCTCACGTGTATATTATTTTCTGTATTTCATCTACATTCATGCCTAGAAATGTTTGTCTTAAGAATACAGTTTAGTTGGCATCCTGCTCATTGGCTGTTGGCACAGAATGGGAATTTGCATAAGGAGGAAGTGCATCATCTGGCACTGCTGCATGTAGAGCAGAAAGAGGCATTGTCATCAATAATGCATGATCAATCCATTCATCCTCATTAATTATTCATGCTTTCAAAACTAGACAGGAAGGCAAGGTGTGAAATGTATGTCATCATGTTTTTTTTTTGGCCAAACAGACACTATTTTTATTCTATTTCAGCACTCTTGACCCAGGTATTTGAAGCCTGAAGCTTTAGCTGGCAGCTGGAATACTTGACGTTTTAATGTGATACTCTCTGACCTTTACTTCTTGGTCTGAGAGAATATGCATAAAGAGATGTATTAAGGCAGATAATCCCCCAAGTTCCCTAGTACAAATGAAATTTTGATTTGTCGTAATAGGAATTATGGCTAGTGAATGTTCTGAGATCAAAATCTCTTCCATACAATCATCACTGAACATCTGGTGTACACAAAATTATGCTCAATAGCCAGTAAATTTTACATATAATTAATTAAGTCTGTACCAGCGTCAACAGACACACAGCACTGGAATAATTAAACAAGCAGTTCTATAATAATTAAAAAACAGAGGTTACATCATAACTTAATAAATCTCACGTGATCTATAACACCTAAACCGTATTGCTTTAAACTGGCATAAAATGTCATGAATGGTGAGGGAAGATGTGGCCTAGTGGTTAGAGAGTTTAACTCCTAACCTTAGGGTTGTGGGTTCGAGTCTCGGGCTGGCAATACCATGACTGAGGTGCCCTTGAGCAAGGCACCGAACCCCAACTGATCCCTGGGTGCTGCACCATAAATGGCTGCCCACTGCTCCGTGTGTGTTTTCATGGTTTGTGTGTGTTCACTGCTGTGCGCTTTGGATGGGTTAAATGCAGAGCACAAATTCTGAGTATGGGTCACCATACTTGGCTGTATGTCACACCACTTTCACTTTCCAAAACACACCTATCCACTAAAGCAAGTTACCTAAAAATCCTTAATAAAAAAATAATAATAACAATAAAAAAAACTGTGCTATTATTGCAGATTTGCATTAACACAATAGCATATAGGATACAGTTTGTGGTCAGAAGTGAAACTTAGAAACAAACACTAAACTCTGACTTTGCCAAGAATATAATGGCAATGCAATGTGCACAACTAATGATAAATAGCCCCTGTTAAGCAAATAAAATCTATTAGAAACAGTTCCTCCATTAGATGATAATAAACCCTGCAATTGATAAAAACCTGTAAATAAAAACAGGTAACAATTCCATTTTTGATGTATGTCATTATCTAAGCATTGAACAAGAGAATGCTTGGCGATAGGATGGAATTCAAAAATATTAAGTAGGAATATCCCACATCCGACTTGGACACTTTTGGGCATATTCACAGAAAAGAGAAATACAAACACTATCACCAGTTTCAAGAACAATGAAGCCTCCTGTCTCCACACACATAATGGCCCCACCTACAGTTAAAAGTAGAGCAAAGATTTACAAACAGTGTTATAAGACATATCATTTTGCTTTTTCTTGTCATTGTTTTGACACAGAACACATTTTCCAGCTGAGAACATCTTGTAACCATTGGCATTAACCTCAAGTAGAAACAAAGGCCTGAGCGGATTTTATACGGCCATATGTTGTGAATAAGAATGGGCTGTGTTCTTATTCTGTGTACTAGAAGTGTGTGTAATGCATTCATGTGTTCCTCTGCTTGACTGACTAACTGACTGATGGATTGATTGGCAGTGGCAGGCCTGACTTATTCATGTGGGGCTAGAGGCAGGTTGTCAGGCTGGTTCATTGGGGTTCTGGGAGAGTGCCCATCCTGCGTCTGGCCCTGGAGAGAAGGGGGCCACGCGAGCAATGGTCTGGCCCACTCAGGCATAGCCGAGCAATAGGAGACTGCAGCTGTTCTCCCTAGTGTTGACCACTTTTTATCCCACTGCCTGCTCTGGACCCTGACAGACCGGACACAGTCTGCCACGCCTGGCTACACGCAAGCCTTTGCCACCACAATACAAAACTGCTCACACAAACACATTATCACACACACACACACGCAAAGACACAGAAGAAAGTAGGCCGCATTTCTGAAGTAAGAGGGATACTCATCTTTTCACACTGTTACCTTTGGTTTCAAACCATGATATTAATTAAAACACTAGCTGCACAGTTAAATCTGATTTTAGTCCCTCTATTGCAAAACCATAATCTTGATATTCACAAAGAAATGAAGAATCACAGCTGTTTCTGAGGAGATAAGTAGAAAAGACAAATATAACATGTATATTAGGTAATGTATGCACAATAAGATAACCGACACATCGATTGGCAAATAATTGTATCACTGTCACTTTAATACACTGTCTGTTTAAAGTTAATCTAACCTTCTTTCAGTTTACATGGCTTACACATGCTATTAAATCAGTTTATTTACATTTTGTAGTCTTTTAATGCTCAGCAAAGTAACTTTTTAAAATAAAAAATGCAATAAAAAAACTGTAATATTGTGAAATATTATTATAGTTTAAAAATATTTGTGAAAATTAATTTTTTATGATGTATTTTAAAATGCAATTTATTCCTGTGGTGCAAAGCTGAATTTTCAGCATCAATACCCCAGTATTCAGTGTCACATGATCATTCAGGAATAGTTCTAATATGCTGATTGGCTCCTCCAGAAAAAATTCAAATTTTTATCAGTTAATCAGTTACTATTTCCTCGGGCACTATCTGTACATTGTAACAAAAAATTATGTATGTTTAAAAATTACACTGATCTCAAAATATATAGCAAATTATTTTTTTTTAATATTAATATATATATAAAACAGGTACAAATAAAAAAGTTGCAGTCTGTACTGAAAGTGACCAGATAAAAACACAGTCTACCACAAATAATATGTGACAATGATGTAACAATATTTCAACATGAAATAAAAATGAAAGTGGGAGCAACTGGGGGTTCAATGCCTTACTCAAGGACATCTCAGTCATGGGTACTGAAGATCAAAGAGAGTGCTTTTCAGTTCCTGGCAGTGTTGAGACTCAAACCCATGACCATCGAGTTACAAGTCCAACTTTTTAACCACTAGGCCACAACTACCTAAAAGTGATAAGTCTACCATAACTTGTAAACTGCCATACACTAGCAGAAAAAAAAAAAGGTACAAAATCAAATTCACACTATTAAGAAGAAGAAAAAAAAGCACATAGTACAGAACATGGCAAGAAAAGCACTAATGGCACAGGATGAGCGTTGGAGGATGGGGAAGGACTGTCATCACAGAGACAAACTGAGATGTAATTAATAAAATAATGTTAGCGCCACCCTCCATTTCCTGTTTCATGGCAGCAACAAGAGGGAGCAACACTTAGCTCCACACTGCTGCCTTCATAATCTATTCCCTCTGATTGTCCCTGATTCCCCCTCATTCTTTCCCCTTCACCGCTCGGCACGCCATTGCTAACAAGCTCAACCAGCCACCGATACATCAACTGCTTCTCCTTGTCAGGCCGGCCACTTGGCCACATCACACGCAATTACGCCACTTTCCACAAGGCCCATTTTGCATATAAGACATACATCACGAGCCACACTCCCCACAATCCTTGATTCTCTTTGAAAAATCTGAGCCAAGAT
Source organism: Carassius gibelio (assembly GCF_023724105.1). Lineage (NCBI taxonomy): Eukaryota > Metazoa > Chordata > Actinopteri > Cypriniformes > Cyprinidae > Carassius > Carassius gibelio. The sequence continues at coordinate 20,412,953 of NC_068409.1, read as the reverse complement.
CCAGTGGAAAGAACTTAAATCGGCAGGGCGTAAAGGCATCTTCTGTGTATGACCGCTTATTTCTGATGAGTGTGAATTTCCATCTGTTTGGTACGTGTTTAAGTGTGTGTTCAAAGACGAAGGTGAAGAATGTGTCTGAGATAACAAGCGGAAGGAAAAAACAGAGCCTTGACGCTTATGCATACATAGTGAATATCCGATGGTGGCAAGACACTGCATTTCCGTCTGCTTTTGAAAGGATGCGATGAATATTTAAATATGCATAGAACTCACAGGCTAACCTATAAAGAATTCGGAATGAATAATAAGAGCTAGCTCCTTTGTTGCAAACTTTTCTCGACGCCGCCACGCAACTGAAGAAATAAAGGGAAGGAAGAGAGGAATGTGAAGAAATTGAGCAGGAAGCCGAGGGTTTGAAATTACAGAATTAGTCAGACAAAGGGACTGACAGGAAATCGAATTTATGGGTTAAAAGAAAAGATAGGACACAGCGACGGCGAAACTTCTGAAGCATTATTTCAAGCTGATCCAACATGCCTCGGTCCACTCCATCTAACCACTGAGATGCTGAATGGGCTACAACAGTCCTTGGGATTGTTCGCTGCTTGTTTTCTCTTTGAAGTGTGCATCACAGATGAAGCAGAACAGGTCGTATTCACTTATTTTCAAATGGCAAATATTTACAGCAGCAATTTAAAGGCTTTGAGCAGAGTCTTTGTTTGTGTGTACAGTAGTTAGATACCACAACCCACATATTCCCTCATGCAGGTTTAGACCGTTTTCCAAGGACACTTCATTGGACTTTAATTTTTTTTTACCGACAATACACAAATGCTTAGTCCAACTAACAGCTGGGTAGGGAAAATGTGCTTTTTGTCCAGAGCAGCTTAATGGAGAAACCTGGGGTTTGATCAAAAAAGCATTAGCAACAGAGACAGCAATATACTGTTTCAGTGGCTAAACCTGTTGCACTCAACTAATAGGAAATTAAGACAGTACTGGTGAGATAAAAAGAGATAAAAGATTAGAAAAATTGTTAACACTTTATTTTAAGGTACAATTCTCACTATTAACTATAAACTTTTGCCTCAATACAATCCTAATTTGCTGTTTATTAATAGTTAGTGAGGTAGTTGTAAAATTTAGGTATGGGGTAGGGTTAAGGGATCTAATATGTGGTCATGCAGAGGCATTAAAGTCATATGATGCAAATTCATGTTTTCCTATGTCTCTGGAATATTATAAACTGTATGTGCATATAAGATCCGTTAAGTCACAAAGATTAGTCTCAAACCCAAAGAGATTTTCTTTCTGAAAGTAAAGACTCTTTCTAAAATGGAAAAAAATTGCATTACACCAAATTATGTTTTTTAGCAATGTCGTAAGACCCCTGTAATATGTGCTTAAGTACTATAAACAGCCAATATGCTGTTTAGCGTAGCACAACATAAGAGCAAACATAAATAGATATAATAGATGAAACAGTGTTTTATAAAATACATTTAGTAAAATGAAGATTAATTGTAAAAAAAAATTATTATAAAACATAAGAACAATACATGAAACAAAACAAAAACACAAATTAAAAAAAAAAAAAAAACTTGTGATTTGCTTAACATTTTATTGGGATCATTACATTAGGATCGTTTTATTATGTTTTCCCCCTTTTTTCTTTTTTTCCACATCTAACGAGACCAAAAGTTTCAACATTATTGCAATCTAAATTGTTGCCTCAAGTCTTGATTCATCCATTTGTCCATTTTTTTTTTTTTTTTAAATGTTATAACTGGACCTCTCTCCGGGTTACTTAAACAGGACTTTTCCAATCATACTTTAAACCAGTTCCTGCAAGCTCACGTTCATCTGCCTTCACTTTTGAGCACAATGTCCACCTCTCAAAATCCACTCACCAATACATAGAACCAATTCCCCCTTCTTTTCCTTTAACACTTAAATGTACGTCATGTGTATAAGAGATCTATTGCTACTTTGGTTCCAAAAGAAACTCCAGAACAGGCTGGCATGTTCTAGATATCCAAGCACCTGAATGGCTGATATCGCGTGACTTTGATCAACCAAGGACCAAAGACAAAAGCAAGGTCACAAAAACATGAACATATACATTTTGGCTTGTGGGAAGCTACAGAACATATAGGAGCACCTCAAAGCTCTGAGTGCCAGAGGTTCTGCTGGATCCAATAAAGAACAGAGTTCACCAAACCTCACTGTGACTAATGACCCAAGCAAGCTCATCCCCTCCTCCCAGCCCTTATATCAGCTCATATGACATTTCAAGCAGTAAATGCCACTGGCTGCTGGCGAGGAGGGAAGGATATCTAATGGAAGTCATGGAGGCAATGCAGCTGATTCAATCATAACGGGTAATAAACCCCCTCATCATGAGCCTCTAACATCATAGGTGCTCAGTCCACGCCAAATGAGACCCGGAGTGATCACAAAACGCAAACATACACAGAGAGCTGATCTTGGATCAGCTAATCAATGCATTAGCACACAGTCCAATGACTCTGCACTAGGCCAAGCAAAGGCCTGTGGCTTTCCAAAAACTGCAAATTAGGAAGCTCAGATAGTGCTTCTCCATCTTGGAAACAGCTTGCCCTCCCATTTCTCCTCCCATGTTCCATGTCGCTCTACCTCCCTGCCTACTGATGGAATAAATCATGGTGGCGCGATAGTTTTAATGGCTTTTTAATGAGTCTAATGTTTTCTGTTTTAATGAACTTCTTACATCAGCTTTAATCATTTTGAAGGAATGAGAAATGATTGAGGAATAGCCTACATTAATTTAATTTACTGTTCAATCTTCCCAGCAGTCTCCTCTAACCAGAAACAACAGAGCGAGGGGGGGGGGGGGGGGGTTGCAGGAAGACAAAGGAACTTGTCTGGTCTGATCTGTGGAGGCAAACAAGTATAATTTATGATGCGACATTAAAAGGCTTGTTGTTTCTTCCTTATCACCAATTAAATAGCTTTGTCGTGACCCATTGATTTGGGTTAAAATCCCACAAAATAAAGTGTGGCTTAGAGCATCAATGCATTAATCAGTCTAGACAACTGCTTGTTCCTCTCGTATGAGCATGTCAATCACTTTGAAAAACACCGGGGATTGGGCTGACGGGTATGGAGAGCCGTGGATATGAATGGATAAGATGCTGTCAACTAGAGTGTTGGGAAAAAATTAAGATTGATTTTGATTCGGCATTAATTCTTCAGGCAACCAACACCTGTCTGTCCACCATGCATTTCATTTAGAGGAAGCAAATTAATAAACACCTGTCATCCTAACTGTTATCATTAGTATAACCCAATTTACAAGTATTTTAACAATTGTATTCAGTTTTATTTGTACCAAACGAGTGAGTGTTTGCATAGAAGCCTTCCAGCATTTCTTACCAAGTCATTGATACAGTTTTTACAGTATCAGATCTTCTCTAAAAGCATGGGGCGGTGATATGCTTTATCATCATTACAGTACAAAGTCAAAATAAAGGTGCTCACAAGATCAAATTGGATTGGATCAAAGCCCATGGGGTGGGCGGTATTATCTGCTCTACAATATCTTTCAATTCATAACATGAATATGTATAGTATAACCTGAATGCCATAAACAAAGCTAAAGGGTTAAAATAAATAACTAAATAAAAATAAAAGACAAATTTAATTTTCAGTAAGCTTGTTTACTTGCATAGTGAGGGGCTTTGATTTGATTACTTGATCAGCCTGTAGCTGTTTTAATAGGGCAACAAACTTCAAAGCTACCCTCATTAGCCTCCAACACTCCTCATCACAGCACTGTTGAATATTTAAAACTTAAGTTCAGTGATTTTTTTTTTTTTGTCTCACTTGCATGATATACACATTACAATTAGCCTTCCCCTTCTCACAGCCAGTGCCACCACCAACAGTTTTAATTTCAACCTTCTAGATTTCTCCCTTTACATGCAAATTTGGTCCTTAAATCCACTCAAAAGGTGAATGGTTGAATAAAGAGTCCTTAATTACCATTATGTTCAAAAGTATAAAAAAATATATATAATCCCTTACTGATCCACAAGAGGTTTTGTCATTCAGCCACCCAACAGGAGAATGCATAAACTCTACACACAGGATGTACAAAATTCAATATCCAATCAGCACCAGATTAAGGTTCCCTAATGAATGAACATGACTTGTTTGTACCCTGTCTGTCGTGCCAATCATTCTTAACAAGAGTGCATCAAATGATACAAAAAGTTATATATATTCTTTCAGAAATTGATGATTTTATTCAGCTAGAATTCATGCAATTAATTAAAAGCAGCGGTAAATACATTTATAATATTACAAATAAATGTTCTTTTGAATTTTTTATTCATCAAATAATCCTAAAAAATGTATCACAGTTTCATCACTACTAGGCAGCGCTATTATTATTATTATGAATAGTAAAATAATAACCTTATACATTTTTATACTTTACATCAATATTGAAAATATTGTTTCATTTATATATATATATATATATATATATATATATATATATATATATGTGTGTGTGTGTGTGTGTAAAAGAAAACTGTATGTCTAAGGTATGTCTTTCATGCATAAGAAAATTCTTACCCACCAAAAACTTCTGAATAGTAAAGATGATATCTGAATGAAAAAGTATGTGTGTACAAATCAATAAAAAAAAATTAATTATAAGATTGAAATAAAATATATAAAACAGCAGGCTTTATGCTATATGAAAACCACTATGGCACAAAAAGGCATTCAATCTTCTGAGGTATTCAAGCTTTTCACAGTTGTTGTGATGGGTCATATTATGTGGATTTTGCTGGCAAATTAGATTTGTTGCTTAAACAAAGCATTAATATAAAGGCTTCGCCTCCATTCATCCCGTTTCCATCTTTATCCATCATTATAACTTTGCTGAAGGCCAAACCAAGGACAACCCAGCAATCGGGCACAAGTGAAAATCCCAATTTCAGCTGAAGGATTTCATAGGGCTGTTCTCATCCCCTGTGGCAGGAATTGCTTTGTGTTACTTTAAATGTTTGTCCTTTATAGAAGTGGCTTCAAGGTTCAGCTCTATTGGCCGTATAACACATCACTGCAATCCTTATAGTAAAAGCTGAGGGATGTTTAATGACCCAGCGCTGGATCTCTCAGTGGCTACTGACCAGATGATGAAGGTGCTTAACACTAAAACACAAACACAAATAAACCTTCAAATGCACAAACATTTAGTGACACAAGCAGCACTCTGTGAGCTGTATGTATCTCACTTTTAGCTGCCTTGATTACAGTGTGTGCAGGTCAGCGCTCCCACTCAGTGCACACAATTTCCATTTCCATTTGTTTTCCCAGAACCACAGCCTAGAGACGGGAACGAGGCCTCTCCAAAGAAGCTCAAAAAGTTTGATTACCATGCTGCATAAACATTGCAGTAACTTTGAAAACTGAAAGAAAAATAAATGAGAAAAACAAAATAAAGAAAAGATTAGGTTTCTGCAGAGCTGCAGTGTGACGGTCATGTGATACATTTATCGGCTTTGCCTTGCACTGATAGGACCACACCTCAAAGTACTGACAACATGATAAGAAATACATCAACTTCAAATGTGAAATTTATGAATTTAGTTTCATCGAGAACAGTAATCAATGTACCAGAACTACTAAACTTAACTTTTCCAATATGTTTACTGGCAACTTAGCATTGCCATATGTGATCACAAACAACAGATAACAGATTTAATGTTATGTTATGTTTTTACGTTATTTGTAAATTGCTACCTAATAAAATTTGATTTTTTTTAACAGTAATTAATAACCTTTGAAGAGAAATCTAAATGAAGTTGTTTAATGTATACTACACAATAATGTATACATCTGTTGAAGTCATCATCAGAAAGACCTGGAATTAGCAGGTTCAGTTGTTTCAAAGAAATTAAGTACAATAAGTAATGCACTCAACCACCATGACCTGTATGCACGCCCACAAAGCAAAGCTCTATTGCTGAAGAAAAAGCATGTTAAAGCTTGTTTAAAGTTTGCTGCACAACATTTAGACAAGCCTGTGAAATATTGGGAGAGTAAAGTCTGGTCAGATGAGACAAAAATTTTACTCTTTGGATGCCATAATGTACACCATGTTTGGAGGCCAAATGGCACTGCACATCACCCCAAAACATCATGGTGTAGCACTGGCAAAATTCATGTAATTAAAAGAAGGATGAATGGAAAAATGAGCCGAGACATTTTTTATAAAAATCTGCTGCCATCTACCAGGATGGTGAAGATGAAACAAGGGTGGACATTCCAGCGAGACAATGATCCCAAACACACAGCCAGGGAAACTCTCATTTGGGTTCAGAGAAGGAAAGTGAAGCTGCTAGAATGGCCCAGCCAATCACCTGACTTGAATCCAATAGAAAATCTATGGAAAGACCTAAAGATTAGAGTTCATAGAAGAGGCCCACAGAACCTTCAGGATCTGAAGACTGTTTGGGCCAAAATCACACCTGAGCAATGCATAAAATTAGTTTCTCCATACAGGAGGCATCTTGAAGTTGTCATTACCAACAAAGGCCTTTGTACGAAGTATTAAATAAATTTCAGTAAGCGTGTTCAATACTTTTTCCCTGGGTCATTCCATTTCATTACAAAGAACTTAATTTCTGAACTTATTTGTATTGTTTTCTGTGTATGTATGGATTGTTGTAGTTGTTACTGACATCTGGTGACAATTTCACATCAACTAGCGCCTTTAGAAATATATTTTTCTAAGAAAAATGGTGATGTGTTCAATACTTATCTTACCCGCTGTGTGTACATATATATATATATATATATATATATATATATATATATATATATATATATATATATATATATATTAGGGCTGTCAAAAATATTGAAAATTATGTATCTGTATTTATCTTTTGGTATGCATTTCAGGAAAAAAAATGGTTAGGATTCAGGTGTAATTGCAAATAGTGATTAATCCTGATAAATCCACAGAAAATTCGGATTAATTTGATTAAAAATTTTAATCATTTGACAGCCCTAATATATGTGTGTGTGTGTGTGTGTGTGTGTAGAGAGAGAGAGTGATACAACCCATAAGATCTTAAAGATACTGAAAATGTTCTGTTCACCAAACAATGAAAGTATGGCTCTGTGTGACGTTAGATGGAGCGGAATTTCCTTATATGGGTCCTGAGGGCACTTCTGCCGGAAGAGCGCGCGCTCCCGTGGAGCAGAGACGAGATATTCACTGATCAGAGCGAGAGAGCGAAATGTCACAAAAGAAGTGTATTTTTGGTTGCGAGGGCAAGACAACCCTGCACATATTACCAAAAAAAAAAACATTAAGGGACCAGTGGACGGAGTTTATTTTTACAGAGCATCAACGGAGTTGTGCAAGTGTTTTTGTTTGTTCCCCTGCATTTCGAAGATGCTTTTTTTTACAAACAAGGCCCAGTTTAATGCCGGATTTGCGTATCGTTTATTTCTTAAGGATAATGCAGTCCCAACGAAAAATGGTCACAATCGTGTGTTGGAACCGCATGCGGTGAGTAAAACTGCTTCAAATATCTCTGTGTTGTTAACTTAGCTATCGGCGCGTAAGCACATCAAGTAAACCTTGTACACCTTTAAAGAAAAAAAAAAAGACGACATAAAGTGGAACCGCTAAGCAAATATATACAGTTTCAATACATACCACATAGAGACGCTGTTGTAGTCATTGCTGCTGCTGCTCTCGTTCAGTTTCAGCCTCGGGATCTGATTCTGGATCATAAATATACGGCTGAATCTGACTGTTAGCCATGGTTTGTTTTGGATGATGTTTTTTTTTTCCTCACGGTAATGTCATAACTTCCAAACGCTCTCAACGCAAAAGCCTACTCGCGCTCGTGATTCTTTAGCTCCGCCCACACGTCACGCCTCCAGCGGCTCGTGTTTTTCCGAAAAAAAATGGCACAGACTAATTTTCTCTTATAAATTAAATAAATTTAATACTCTATAGGTACTCAAGATTAACAGGAGATTGAGTGAAAACGAGCATTTCACCCCCCCTTTAAAAAAAATCCAAACAATTTAGCAACCACTTTGAAGTGTCATAGCAAGTGTAGTATGTCAGTGTGAGATAGTAGGTTTGAGTGTGTGTGTGTGTGAGTGAGTGAATGGATGAGTGTGTGTGTGAGCGGCTGGAGGAATGAGTGAAGGAGAGCAATTGTTACTGTAAATAGTGAAATAGTATTGGAGGTCTGATTGGAGAGATGGGACTGCAAAGGGTTATTTAGAGAGCTGCCAAAGCCTGTCACTCCTCATCGTTGTTCAATTACACTCCTCACCCGCAGAACCCACCGAAACAGCTCACCTTTTTAAATCATGAATGTCGCTGAAATACAATTTCACTTTGACTACGGGCCACTCCACCTGTCCTTATTCTGATGCTACTCGCTTTGTGGAGCAGAAGTGATTTTAAGAGAGAGAGAAAGAAATGGAGAACACATTCTCTACAGTTCTATTCAACCTCAACAATGACTCTCCTTCTGACTGTGTATGAGGGATCAGATTGCATGCAGAAAATACAATGTTTGAAAAAGAGAAAACCAAAACCATCTAGTTCACCCTAATAAAATACAGGAAGGATAGAGAAAAAGAGAGATTTACGGCAACAGCTAACAGACCTAATCAGAGAGGAGATGGAAACGTCCAGACTGTCACAGCGACAGATTAGTGATTGTAAGGTGACCTGAAGGCAGCGACATCTCTTGCTTATTCCCCCAACCGCTTAACATCTGGGCCATCTGCTGCCGTGAGCCTTGCACCGGAGGCCAGAGACATCTGTCAACCCTGACAGGACCCACACAGATGGATGCTGGGACGAGAACATCATATATTTCTGCTGTGTGACATTAAAGGCAATCAGGCAGAGAAACGGTCAGCTAAACTAAAGCATATGTCCATGACTTGCCCTTCAACCCTGAAACAAACAGGTCAAAAAGCCCTGCATCTACCTGTGTGTCTAACACACACACAAGTATTTTGAAGAATGTTTTAATTGGTTTGTTGCTAAACAAGAGTGGACACCAACAACTTTGATTATGTGTACAAAAAATGTTGTCTTCTGTGTTCAAAAAGAAGTCAGTCAGTCATACAGGTTTGGAGCAACATGAAGATGAATAAATGATAACAGAATTTAGATTTTTGGGTACATTTTCCCTTTCAAAAAACAACAAAGATTACTTGTTATCAGTCAGTAGATAGCTCTACCAGACGCATAAAAACTCATTTTCCAAAGCAAATCCAATGGCACAGTCCATCGCTGCATTTTGCGACATTTATTGATTTGGCAGCTGCTTATGGACTCTAAATTTTGCCAAAGAATTGTACGCATATGCCTCTATGAGAACAGACAAACATCAGTGCTATCAAGCACACAATAAAATCTACCATGTCTCTCTTCCTCCGCTTCCCTCCATCGAGCTTGCACAAACACTTATTTGCCGCACCGAATTTGGCAAAGGGGTAGAAGGGTTACCATCTGTTAGAAAGAGCCGTACAATGCGAGATTTCGTTTTTAATAGCTGACTATAGAGAAGAGACAGGCCCCTTCACACCAGTTGGCAGCATCTGATGAGAAGAAGAAGAAAAAAAAAAAAAAAAAATTAAATGTTAGGCAATCAGCCATCTGGAATACTCCGCCGAATATTCGTACAATTTTCAGACAAAGAAGAGAATTGGCAGACTGCTTCCAAGAGGGCTCAATTTAGTTTGAAAAATGGTGCTCATATATCTAATGGGGGATGCAGGCAGGGGGAAGGAGAGCCCGTTCCGTCCTATCAGAGCCCTTGGCGTACACTCATTTACATCTAAACAGTCGCAACGAGAGAAACTATAAAAAGACAGTCGTCGTAATGGAGAACAGGTCTTTTTGTTTAGCTTTTCTGCGCCCCGATCAAAACGGATGCGATTTTGTCGAGATTAAGACACCAACTGCTCTAATTCATTATAAGAGAAAAGAGAATAAAAACAGGCTTTACACATCACATCTGTTCCCCCCTATGACTGACTAATAGACGGCAGAGTATGTCTCCCCACAGTGCTTTTGGAGATGGGAAACGGAGGAACCAGATGAATCCATTGTGGGCGAGTAGAGGTGATTCATCTTGGTGGAGCTGCCAAGCCGCCGACCCGCCCCCCTCGAGTGCACACGCAGGCGCACCAGCCCAGGAGACGGATGGAGCCCACAGTCAGCTTCACACCATTTACCTCCTCAAGGCTGCTGATGCGGGGCCCTGGAAAAGGGGGGTTATATATGAGCTGGAGAGAGAGAACGAGAGGGGGAAACGAAAAACAGGGTAGACAGTAAATGAAGGACAATCTGCTCGTTGCGCATGACTGGTTAAATCGGAGATGCTACCTTGAGACTTTCTGCCGAGAGAGTCTCTGGAGTTCTCTGTAATGGTGACTGAATACTGGTACAAGCACAGCCTGTCTCTACTTACCTCCACTCGCCCTCGTGAAACCAATGCCAGCTTACTGTCACACAATACACTTCTGTGCTGAAGTACCACAACAAAATATCAGAATTAAACACTGCACTGCGTTTTCCTGTGGTCATAATCTTTGATTTAGGTATGGCATATTTACAGCGCTTGCTAGTTCCTCTTAATGCAAGTTTCGGGTGCTAATCTAATAACTTTCAATTACACAAGAATGTATAGTTGGCCTCTCTCCTGGCAATCATGGCTTTAAGCATCCCTCCAACACCTCAATGCCATCTTTCTGTAATCTACAACTAAATAAGGGGAAAACTGCTTATTTGCACAGCAGGACCTTTATCCTGAGAACTGATCCCTCTCACCTTTAAGGATCAGATGAGGAAGAGAAATGCTTAATTTATAGACTACATTCAAATATTGGTCTCTTATAAACTTATATACTTGGATTCAATTATTTTTGTCCTTTATGACTGGTGCTTGTCAGATTGTTTTATATGACCCTGAAAGGCGAACTTCATCATATCATATAATCTGGAGTGGAAGTTAAAATCTATGGACGTTAGAATAATTGAATTGGATCATCATCATATGAATGTGAATGTGACGTGACATGCAGCCAAGTATGGTGACCCATACTCAGAATTCATGCTCTGCATTTAACCCATCCAAAGTACACACACACACACACACACACCGTGAACATACACCCAGAGTAACAGCAAATTCAATTGCATCCATGTCATAAGCAAAAATAACACAAATATGACTTATTTTGCTCGCACAGATCACTGATGCACTACTGGCAGGAAAACTCAGACTTTTATCCGCATACAAAATGAGGTGCTGCACATCTCAAAAGAGCCTACTGTTCCCCATTCAGATAGTAACAGACATCAGTGACAGACAAGGCAACATTTTCATATGAACGGAGACTAGTCTTTTCTTTCTTGCATACAGTCATATTAACTCCACACTGAGTTACACTGCAATTCTAAATTAAGGCATTGCATTTAGAAGTTTCTTTTGCTCTCCAAGGCTGCACTTGATCAAAAAAACTCATATGAATTATTATAAATTTGAATATTATTACAATAATATAACTCTTTTCTATTTTACTATATTTAAAAAAAAGGCAGCAATTACTGTAATCTTCAATGTCATATGATTATTCAGAAATCATTGTAATATTTTTTACAGGATTTTTAGATGAATAAAAAGCTTAAAAGTACAGCATTTATTTGAAATATTTTGCAACATTATAAATGTCTTTATGTCATTTTAAAGTTCCTGACCCCAAACTCTTAATGTAAAGTATATGCTGATTCTCCTGCATAGCTATTTGAAAATTTTAAATGAAATTTACTTGAGTACAACACATATCTACAAAACATAGGCCTAAATAAAATGTTAAAAATTGTATTGCTGCCACGAATGCACTGCAAATCTAGCTGTCTGAAACACATTAATAGTGCATAGCTTTCCAATGCTCAGTATTGGTTTTGTGAGCGCTGATAATGCATTTCACTTGGCTATCGCTAGAGGTGACAAGTGTGTATAGAGTCAGGCGTTATTTAACAACCAGGACACAGATGCATACGCAAGTGTGTTTTTGAAAAGGGTTATGGCATGCGTCTCCGTCTACATGCAACTCACAATGAATGCCCTTCCCTGGACACGCACACACACACACACACAATCTCACATCCACTCATTTACCCAACAAGAATCCAATTACTTAACTCTGCTTCAGGTTCTATTGCTTCTTGGCTTCACCACCCTGCCAATCCCTCCGTAATCTCCTCTAACAGTCCAGCACACATAGGGTCCACTCCTGACCCCCTATAAGAACCTGATTAAATGAAAACTGGGATGCCCATCTCACTTTCCCTGGGCCAATGAATACCAATGAGAAACATGTTTTACTGACGTCTTTCTGGGTGGTTTTATTTCTCTGTATTGTAACTGGCCTTGTGAGAGTCTGTTAGATAGAAAGAGAGTAAACAGGTGGGTGATAGAGACAACATTAACCCTGCTAAAGAGATTCCCAGAAAATTCAGACAGAAAGGGTTAAGCTCAATTTTTTTTTTCCTCTCTAAATCTTGGTTTGTGGTATTGTTGGCATGTAGCATTCATATGCAGTCTTTCTCTTCAAGCATGTGGTGGACTACAGTATCACTTATTAAACTCAATAATAAAGGGGTCATGCATAATTTCATTTACTGTAGGAGGACCTGGGGACATTTTCTTATTTCAATAAAATACTTGATATTTTCATTTGAAAGGCCATAATTCTACTGCTGTGACAGATATTGGGGTCACTAATGGTAAATGGGCGATTTATGGATTCAGCTCAGCTGGAGTATTTGCTGTTGGGTCCTCGCCAGTTCCTCCAGAACAAACCCATTCAATGTCCTTTCATTCTCCCCACCAATGTGATGCCAGCAGGATCACTCCACAATCACCTATGAATCACCTCGATATTGAAACTTTCCCTAACTTTCCAATGCGCTTTGTTTGTCCTTCTTATACCAAAGGAACGCCTTAACTGTTTGTTTACATCCTCAGTTCAGTCTCTGGTCTCTAAATGTTTTAAATGGTCCAAATTTATAGTTTCTCTTTCTGTGTGGTTATACACCACAGGTCTGTAAACCACTCGTGCCCATTACTTAGAAATTTTCACGGATATTAAAAGCGGATGCAATAAAAATAAAAGTAAAATTCATCCATAAAATATGAATGACCTTGAAGGCACTTTATGCTTAACAAGTGCACGCCTAAAGCAGGGCATCATGTGAAACGGCAGTGGAAATAAAGCAGCCGGTGCTGTGACTGAATGAATGCATATCTAAAGACCCTAGGCTCCCCAATGCTGTTTTACTGTGAAGAAATTACAACAGGACCCTGTCCAATCCCGTCGGGCCATGGGACAGCAAGCAGATGCAATTATTAAAAAAAGAAAAGAAAAAAAAAACGGATATTTCCCCATAACGAAAAGAGAAAAACAGCATTAAGTGAAATGCAATTTTCAAATGGGAGTGCTGCCCTGCACATATTTTTCTTCAGCTCCATTTTGGAAAATGAGAACGTGGTAATTCCAGCTGGAAATTAAATTAATTGGAATCTCAGTGGAATATTAATTTTGTTCAACTGTTTTATAAAATGTGAGTAAAATGTGGTAAAATACTATTCTGAAATGATTTGTATACAAGATTAGTTTTATCAATAGCCTATGTTATGTTGTCAGGAAAACTCATTCCTCAGTTAGCAAAAACAAAACTTCAGTTTACAGAAAGACACATGGAGCACAAAAAGCATCATTTATACAAAATAAAACATAGAAAACAAATATATTAGCTACACATTTGAACTAAAGACCCTCCATAATGCCTCACTGAAATCAATTACAGGTGCAGTACTGTGAACGTGTTTGTTTCACTTCATGTATACAACAGAAAGGCGAGTTGAGTTTAAAGCATCAATACTGTTAATGTTTTTTAAAGAAGTATCTTATGCTCACCACAGCTGCATTTATTTGATTTGAAAATAGACAAAAAACAGTATATATTATTACAATTTAAGATACCTGTTTTCTGTTTCTATACTAATTTAATGTATTGATCCTTCTGAAATCATTGTAATATGTTGACTTGCTGCTCAAGCAACTTTCCGTCAATGTTGAAAACAGCTCTACTGCTTAATATTTTTGTTGAAACATTGATAGATATGTTCAGTATTCTTCTATTCTTAAACAATTTAAATATTTTGTAACAGATGTATTTCCTGTCTTTATTGATAATGCATCTTTGCTGAATAAAAGTACTAATTTCTTAAAAAAAAAAAAAAATCAGTAGTATATACAGTGTATAAAATGCAACTTCTACTAAAGCTGGAACATTGCTCTATGAGAAACAAGTCAGAAGCTACCAAGAGCTACATATGGCAGCAATGACATCACATGACAATGCTTAATGGGGTGTCTTGGTTCCAGCAGTATAGTCTTGACCTTTGCCTGTGGAATGTGAGCCTACACCGAACCATATTTTTCTCTAATATGAGTAGCATCAGCTGTCTGATCCCATGGGAACTGTAGTGGGAACATCATGCTGGTCCAAATGGCTTTCTATCAAATGTATCCATCTTTATTCTGTCTCTTCCTCCTCTCCCTAAAGGACCGCAGGAGTCAGACTACATAGTCCCCCCTTGGTCACTATAGGGAGAAAGAGAGAAAAACAATCAAATAGGAACAAGACAGGTAGAAAGGGTCAGTGATATGCGTTGATTTGAGTTGTTACAGCAGGGCCAGTAATGCACTGAAGTCAGAATGTTCTGTCAATCAACAAGAATATTTGAATTGCATCATATATTTATTGTCTTTATCTTATGGAAAATCTGAAAAGCAATCTGGAAAGTGATACGATCCATTTTTAGCTTTGTGATTTATCCCTTTCATTCATCTTGGAACAGCAGTCCCCATTTTATACCGTCTATATGCGCTGCCCATGAGAAATACTCACTTGTACAAGACCAAGTAGAGTTTCTCCTTGAAAGAAGCTCAGATGAGCAAGCACTCCAAACCATGTGATCTTCTACAATAGCTTAATCCTTGGTAAGAAACACATTCTGTCTTTTGTTCCAATTATATGGCATGACGTAAGCAGTGGATATTATAAAAAGATTATTTAAAAAAGTTTTTCTTTTGGGGGTGTACCAGAACAGGCTCTCATACTAGGTTGTTCAAACAACACATTATTATTCACATATTTTACATTATTACAACAGCTCTCTTCCCAGTCTGGCATGAACAGCTCGAATGATTCCTGTATCAAATGAAGGCCCACCTTCTGAAATACAAAATGTGTTGTTATTGATTAGCTGGCCCAGTGTGTGCTGTGATTGACAGCACTCAGTGACTGGTCACGCCCCTTACCGTTCCCTTGACTTGGGAAAGCTAGTGTGTCTCCCATATAGTGATAACACTCGTTGCCTTCTCTAGTGCAGCTCAACTAGGTCTCATCCCATTCGTAAACATCTGTGATATCACAAATCCTGTAAAAAAAAAAAAAAAAAATGTGTTGTAGTTAAATAAAAATCTGTTAAATAAAATATCTCATTTTGAATTGGGCTTTGAGCTTTGAAACGTTGCAGATCTTTACATAACAGACTAACTAAAGTTGAAAAGTGAAAAAAAAAAAAAAAAAAAAAACAAGAAGTGTATGTGTTTGTGTGTGTTTTGGGGATAGTTGCACTTTGAGAGCATAATTTCCATATTGCTAATGGAACTCCGTGCCATCACTAAATCACATGAACACCATGCAGCCAGCAAAATAAATTGGTTAATGTCAAATTCAGAGGTGTTCTGTATCACCAGGCCTGTTCAAATTCTTGCCAAAAGAGGATGGAGAGATGAGAAAGCTGTCTGAGATGCTATAATAACTTTTATAGCATAGATTTTTACTGTTCTTTTTTAGTGTTCATATCTTCTTTAAAAGTGAGCTGTGAAAACAGTCAGTATTTAAGGTCTCACCTGATTATAAAAGGTTCTAGTTAGGTGAGATGTCCAACGAACAACACCACCATAATTTTTTCTGACAAAGCAGGTGAGAATAGTCTCTCCTTGCATACCGCTGAGATAATTAACATGAGTAAGTAAAGCTGTCCACCGAAAGAGTCACCTGTGGTCTTCCGTAAGATGATTCACCAGATTGTGTCATTTGTATCGTAGCAGTGAACCTTAAAAAATTCCTTTTTCTAAATGACCTGAAAACAACTTCTAACGAGTTCCCCATTTTTTATAGGTGGACAAGATTTTCCTATTATGGCTAGCGTCCAATTAGCGTTGATATCACAGGAAGAGAGAAGAGCCTGGTCTAAAATTGTACTTTTATACAGTTGTGTTCAAATATGGCTTTGAATTATTACATACCGCTCTTGCAAAAATTATACAATTCACACCAAACTTTGTCAACATGATGCCAAGATACTGACGATGCTAAATTGCGAACGGATTTTGGATATGTGTTTCCATGGCAATGTATTAAATTAACATAAAAAAATAGATTTTTTTTATTCTATGCCCTGTCTTGTCAGTGTCACTGTCTTTATGTTGCACTGTGGAGCTTCTGTCACTAAAACAAAATTATTTTAAGTCAATCAATCAATCACCTTTATTTATATAGTGCTTTAAACAAAATACATTACGCCAAAGCACTGAACAACATTCATTTGGAAAACAGTGTCTCAATAATGCAAAATGATAGTTAAAGGCAGTTCATCATTGAATTCAGTTATGTCATCTCTGTTCAGTTGAAATAGTGTCTGTTTTTATTTGCAATCAAGTCAATGATATCGCTGTAGATGAAGTGTAAACTTACCTGGCAATAAAGCTTATTCTGTTTCTGATTCTGATTCAAATCTATTCAGACAAGTGTTCTTAACCCCCATAAACTCAATAATAAACATAACACCCATAAACTTTAGATTTCTCAGCCAATTAATTGACCAGCTGTTCCTGAAAAACAAGGGGTCCATGGGGAAACGCTGACTGGTCACCTGTGTGACCTCACTCTGAAAGAGCAGCCGGGGGAAGAGCTCCATTAATGAGTTTGTTTACCGGTTAGTTCCACCTTGCACCTCATATTTACTGTAGCATTTTCAGCATGCTCAGCATTGAGCCACAATGCACCATATATGTGATCATAAAATTCTGGTTAAAAGCAACAAAGTGAACATAAATGTGCTTATAAGTTAATTAACAGCTATTATATGTTGTGACTGGTGCAAAATAACACTGATATTAAAACTAAAACTAACAATTAGACCTACAAACAGTTGAATGAATTAACAAAAATATTTAAATGTGTTAAGCTAAAGTATTAAAAGTAAGAAAAAGTATTATCAAATTGGATAAATACCTATCATTATATATAACTATATTATCAAATTATTTAAATAGCATCACTTCAAGCTGTAATAAATAAATATAAGTATAAAAATAATTCATATTCAAGCAGCAGAGGATGTCAATGACCAGACGCTAAAGTCTGCAGAACTGCACAAAAATTCTATTGGTGCAAAACTGTGTAGAACTGGATATGATATACTTCAATTTCAATGTCAATAATCTGCTTAATTTTGAAGAGATAATTATTTCCATTTTACGGCTGATAATTTCATATCACCCGTTTATTGGTTATCATTAAAAGCTGATTTCTACATTCTACATATTCCAAATTTTTATGTCTAAAATAAATAAATATACAATTAAATTAAATTAAAATTAAATCAATTTCAAATGCTACTGTGCTGTCAGTTTAGGAATTACACATTACAAATGTTAATTATCAATAATAATAATACCAAAAATTATATTATATATATATATATATATATATATATATATATATATATATATATATATATATATATATATATATATATATATATATATATATATCACTGTTTTCAGGGTCAAATTTGATATATTCTTCAAGGGATTCAACATGGTAAAATTTTAAGGGGCTAAGAATACTACACTCAATGGAAGATTAAAGCATAAATCAACTTCATTCTAAATATTTCATTAACACTCTCAGTCAGTCTTCATAAATCACAGCTGACACCTGTTCCAAATCCATGGAGTTTTATAGAGAGTTGCAGCGGGTGTAAATTCCATGTGGTCCTAAATATATCTTACCAGTTATCCCAGACACATCAGTTTATAAAGTATTGTGATTGTGTTTGATTGCTGCAGGTACGTGTCTGCTCCTCGAAGCCTGAGGGAGCTGCTGTTCTCTGTCTGGGTTGGTGCTGTTGAATGAGAGGTGAGGCTCCTGCCATCACAGGGGGCCCTCAGGCACCTCACCCAATCCTGCTAACAGGCTCACTGTGGATATTGCTTACACTCATTTCCCAAAACCGTTTTGTTTTCCTCCGCTCAACCTGAGCGGCTCTGAAGATGTAATACCATAAAAGCGTGAAATCAATAGCCCTGAAAAGCTACTCTCATTTATTATTTTGATGGAGAAAAACCCAAACAACCAAAGCATTCTGGGTAAGTGTGAGTACTGAGGAACTCAACGACATATGACTACAAAAGAGGACACATTCTAATGCACTTTTAAAGCTGCAGCTCCTCACTGACACACACACACACACACACACACACACACACACACGTAAAAAAACGCAATGCACCTTCCAGTGGAAGCAGAAGAATGAATAATTCGCTATGCACTGCAATCCTTCAGCTATTAAGCTGCACTGTGCAGTGCTGTCCAGCAGGTGGCAATGTTTAGGACATATCCCTAACTTAAAATCAATTCCTTTAGGGAAATAAATCAAGTCTCCCAAGACGTTATCAAAAAAAAAAAAAAAAAATATATATATATATATATAAAATATATATATATATATATATATATATATATATATATATATATATATATATATATATATATATATATATATATATATAATTTTATCTTTTTTCTTCAAAATAAAATGTCCAAATCTTCTCCTCTCTTTCTCATATACTCTCCAGTTCAGCCCTTTTCTCGCTTCTGTTCCTTTTCATTTTCTTTCTCTAGCTCCTCTCTAATACGTGAAGGAATAAATTAGAAAGATTGCCTCTCTCCAGCTCAGCAGTGATAATAGCTTACCGGCTGTAGAGGAAAATCAGTCACTTTACTGTAAATGAGCACTGCAAACCGGCTCCTAACACGTGGAAGGAAATCAATGAGATGTGCTAAAAGTCCCAGGTGCCTTATTTCATCTCCCAATGGAGAAGAATTTGGAATTAGGAGACCTGGGGAAAAAATGCTCAAATCCATTAGAGGATGTAAACGTGGCGTGATAACACCTGTGTAATATTTAACAACTGTAAAAACAAGCTTCATCGCAAATATTTTGACAGAAGCAACTGGTACCCAGCACTGAAACTGTAGAGATGTGTTAGAAACAGGGTGAGTTAGATATTCAGTCTGAGTTCAAGTGAAGAAACCATTTCTCAGAAATGATTTTAACAGAAAAAGAATCCGATACATAGGTTTTTCAGAATTATTCTCAAAGAGAATGCAGGAAAAACAGCAGGGATAAACTCATTTAATCTCGTTTCATTTGCACTTTGTTTTTCTTGCCCAAACTGAACCCACAGCGTCTGCAATCTGTCAGCACAGGTACAATACTCGTTTGAACCAATTATGAAGCATTTCCAGGTAGCCCAGCAACAAATCAAAAAGCCTTCACGGAAAAACTAATCTTTCAGGATGATAAAGACCGTTATTAATCGGTTCCATTTGTGTTTGGCTGAATAGGAGCACAAATTGTTTCATTCTTCTGAGGAAATATTGAAAGTTGCTGCGGGGCTGCACTGGCTCTAATCACAGGCCTTTCTGTTGCTGATTTCTAAGAAGAAGAAAAAAAAAACAGCTCGGTGTAAAATGTCACGTGTCATCGTGAAATCATGGCAATAACATAATAACATGCAATAAATGCAGCATATATTACATTTGCTAAAATAAAAATATTTTTCAACTGCGTTCAGTCAAAAGAGTTCTAGCTCTTGATGTCATTTCAAACACACAGTACAAAAAAATGAGAGCAGCTCAGGATTTAACAGAGAGAACAATAAACGTGTGTCTCTCATCTCTAAGGAGAATAGAAGAGACTAGTGAATTCAAAAAGCACCTCATCAAGGTGACTGATGGCCAGTCAAGGATAAAATCAGTCTTTTTTGACAATGAAGCAGCTTTCATAAGTGAGCCTCTTAGATGCAGCTGTCACTCAACATAAGCTGCTGTTTTAAGTGACGTTCCACAAATATGGCATAAAGCCTGCAGGCCATTCTGAAACATTACTAGCACAGATTCAAAGCAACACAGAGAAGGTACATCAAGCTGCAACTAGCTTTCTCTTTCTCACTCTAAAACGCACACACCAAACTCCTCTCAATCAATCTCTATTCATGAGGTCAACATTACAGCTGTTGTTGCTGCAGAATGCTGCTTTGTGCGTCTTAATAAGCCGCTTTTCCATCAGCATTAAAGGCATTTTGTCCCAGAAAAGAGGCAGGGGAGGCAGTGAGGGATAGATGAGAATGAATAGGACGTAATGTCACAGACATGTTCAAGGTACAGGGATCACAGACAAAAGATGCTCTTCCTTTTTTTTCTATTAACAAACAAAAAGTGGATCTCTAATGCCTCGGTTCTGCTTAATAAATTCATTTTTAATAGGTAACATGTCACATTACAGGAAAAACCTGAATTTCACATAGAAACACTTATGTGCACATCTAGGAGCATGTTAAATTCATGCATTATTTCTTTTGGATGTGATCACGTGAACAGCACTTGAGGCATGAAAATTGCATGTGAAACTATCCTCACATGAGTCACAGTGGGAACACGTGTGGAAGGTGCAGTAAGAACAAAAGAATTTATACAAGCATAAAAATATTACACATTTGAAATTCATTCACAGCAGGTCTGTTCCAAAACAGCTGCAAAAAATCCTAAAATATTACATACATAATAATATTATTGCATATTATTACATATTACATCTTATTGCTGGAAATAACATTTTTATGATCTAAATATTCCACAATTTTCAAAGATACTTTAATAAAATAAACTGTAATAAATTATAGAAAAAAGGAAAACATTCTAGCTAGTTGGAAAGAAAGCCATGTCTCATATTAACTTAATGTACTAAAAAAACTAAAAATATAACATCACTTGACATAAATATATATATAAAATGACAAGCTCAGTACAATAATACAATCAAGTACAGGTCAGTATTGTATGGTTTCTGATTGCCCCAGTCTCATGTGCTAAATCCACCAGAACAGCCATCTGCTCAGACTTCCCCATCTTAATCAGCTGAATGAAAAGGGTTTTCAATTACACAAACCAAAACAGTCTCTCCAAAGAGTCACTGACCACTTACACATGCACACTGATCAATACGGCCTCCATACTCAAACATGCGGTTTGCAGAACGAGTTAAACCCAGCAGACTTCACTTTAAAGTGTGAACTGACGGCCACAACCACGTCCCACCACTGGAAGGTCACAAAGACCCGTTTTCTCCCACACAGGGGCCATTGCTTAAAGCCAGATCCTCTCGAGTTCCATCACTATAAATATGAAGAGGTGCGGATAACAGCGCTGGAGAGCCGACACGTGCTGGAGAGAGATGTGATCCATCATCCCATGACAGCAGCGAGAGCAGATGTCAGATCCCACAGCACTCTTGGCCTATCTTGCCTCTGTTTTTCACTCTATGTAACTCCCATGTTTTCCTCCATGGACGTCCTTTCTTATTTACAATATTATTGCTATCACTATCTGACATGCAGCCGGCTGCTGAGAGAAGCTGATAAGAGGGGGCACGGACAGCGTCTGAAATTGAATTCTGCCCAAATGTGGCATTGATGAAGTGGTTTTCATACCTTGTGCAATTGTCTCTATCGCACGTCCTGTCCAGGCTTATTAAAGATGCCCTGTTTACGATGCCAAAGCCCAGTCATCTCACATTTAAATAACACAATTGGAAAAGCAAATTCTCTATTGGGCCTCTTTATCTCGGTGATGAGGGAGGCACTGAAGCCTGTCATAATGAGACTATGTCTCTTTGCTTAATGCCTTTTAAACAGCATTTACCCCTCCTTCTCATTCACTCTCTCTCTCTTGAGCTGTCCCTCAGTCTCTCACCCACTTCTTCCCACCCTTAGGCCAGCTCTAATAATAGGATAAAGTTCAGCAAATTGATCCAGTCTCACTGGCTTTGGCGATGAGTCAATAACACAAGTGTCTTGCTCAGCAAAGAGATAGAGGGAGAGAGGAGAGAGGGAGGGAGGATTGGAGAAAAAGACCAGGTGTTGAACCCCTCGAGGATGAGTTTGTCTGAAAGAAAGAAGGATAGATGAGGAGGAATCAATTTTGAGTCACACTCTTTTTCTCACTTGAAGATGATAAAAATTCCTTCATCTAAAAGTGGAGTTCCCATAAGATGTATTAGATAAGGAGGGACCCACTATAACCCATTGTTATTAGTTTGGAAAATTTCATTAGCCTTTTTTAAAATGAAAAACAAAACAAAAAAAGTAATATTTTAGTAAAATATATGTTTTTAATATGATTTGCATAATAATAACAACATATTGTTTATTATAACAGCTGGGAAATTACATTTTTGGAATGTGTCAAAAAAAAGAGCTGTTTAAGTGTATCGCTTTAAATGCAAATGAGCTGCATATTCCCACCCCATCTCCAGAAAATCTTCGCGTATCAGTCTCTCTGCACTGCATATTGACAGCAATATACAGCCAGTAGAACCAACACAACAGAGTGAAGGAAACGGTGTTTAGCCATACAGACTGTATGGGAAGCCAAATGCACTGAAAGTGGAACGAAACAGCGAGCTTGCACCGCTGTCATCGGCGCAGAACAATTGACTGAGCCGCACAACCACACTACTGAATTAATCTCATGCTATGCACGGCAATCTAAAAGCAAATCTAAGCGCAATCATGGCACAAGCGCAGTGCTGATCAGTTAAAAAATAATGTACGCACACAAATACGGTAAAAACGCTAAGCACAATAACGGCATGAAATTCGCAAAGGAGTCTGGAGTGATACACGGATTTAGATCGATTTTGAGATGCATAACCTTGAAAAAGGAAAGTAATCCACAAGTAATAGATGGATATTTATAAATGTTGGGTGGTTGTGTAAAAGTGGATTTTGCATAAAAGGTGCCATTTAAAAGATCAAATAAAGAAAAAGAAAATGCTTTCCAGGAAATACTTTTGAAGAATTAAAGGATTTTTTAACTTCAATAATAAAAATGTCCCGATATTTTACTTACCCCATATCACCCAAGATATTCATGTCTTTCTTTCTTCAGTCGAAAAAGAAATTAAGGTTTCTGAGAAAACCATTCCAGTATTTTTCTCCATATAGTAGACTTCAACGGGAGCCAATGTGTTTCAATTCGGCTTCAATAGCCTCTACACAATCCTAGCCAAGGAATAAGGATAAGGGTCTTATCTGCTAAAAACAAGTCATTTTGACATGAGGTTGAGTAAATGATAAGGTTTTTTTTTATTATTCTGGAAGTGAACTTATCCTTTAAGATAACAAACACACAATGCATAAGATACAGAACATAATTTCAAGAAGGATAAAACAGCGCTTTTAAGATGATATCAGAAGAGAACGACCTATGGGCTGCACTGTCAACAGCAATGTCCAAGGACTCAAGAGACCACCTCAGGAGAAACAGAAACGTCTCTTCTTCTGTGCCGCTTTCACCTCAGCCTCTATCCTTCTACTTTTTGTTTCTCACTAAATCTTTCTTGTTCTCTCGGTCTCCTTTTCAGTATGCAGGTGAGGTTGAAACACAGCTGCCTCCTCTGTGTTGTGTTTATCAGAAACAAGGCCCATATATATCCATATACCCCCAAGCCTCTGCCCTTCTGTGCCAGTCACACTCCCCTGCAAGGTATTGTTTGGTTTTGGTCTCTCTACATTTTTAAAGGATAAGGAACACTTCAACACTGTGGTGGGATCGAATAACAGGCCTGCTCTTATACTATACATGTTATTAACATGTGGTTAATAAATCAAAAGTATTTTTTTAGTAGTAGATACTATCATCACACAATCTTGTGACTCATTAGAAGAATGCACATGAAGATATCTGTAAATTGTAAACAACTTTAGAACATTGCTTGAATGAACCAAAAGTGCTTTAGGAGTTTGTAGAACAAACACACACACAACATGACTGAAAGATGTTATACTTGTATGCAATCTATCATGTTAAACAGTGGGCCCTAATGGATGGTCCTAATAGCCCATCTCCAGCTCTGCCGGTCCTCTAAACACTTAAACATACCCCTGCTACCACTTCACAGTCATGTGAGCCTGCATTTGGGCTGCTCCTCTCTGCTTATTTTCCAACTCAAGAGCTTTTTTCCCCCCAACAAATAATGGAAGATGAGAGCAAATGCAGAAAAAAAGCACTTAAGCTAAACAACAGGATGATGGCTGGACTTTTTTCCCCCCTTTCAATAGTATTTTCTTTTGGTTTTTGGAACACTTTGATCACTTAGCACCATGTTTGGCACTCAGCTGGCTAAACGTGAGAAGCCATTTGACTTCCAGAAAATTACTACATTTTGCTTTGCTTCAACAATGGGTTGACTTTGAGGAAAATGTACACTTTGTTAAATGAAGCCTGGGGAATTGAATGAAATCGCACACTGAACAACGTGAAAAATAAAGCTTTTAAAAGAAAAGGAAAGAACATAAAAAAAGGTTGGCTGTCTTTATTTCCTTCTTGCACTGTATAATCCAAATATGCACAATTTCGATAAGACCATTAAAATCTATATCCCTTAACTGCCTTTAGGCACTACAAAGGAAACGTTATAATGTCAGAGAGATGCCAGTCACTGACTGTTTCATTGTATAGAAGAGAGCAATTTCGTACCGACTCCTCCTTTGAATGTTTTTTTCTTAGATAAATTAACAATTATTGAACTTTGTATCACAGTCCAAAAAGGCAAACTGTCATGCACAGCAGATAAACAAGTAGAATACTGGAAAATTAAATGTTCCACTATCCATTTTTTTCTTCTTTCTTTATCACAGTGTGCACATTGACCCAGCAGACTTTGTCAACATTGTTTACTTTCCTTGAAAGGAAGCTGCTGTCAAAGCACCAGAAACTTATTGAAGTGGCAAAACAGCAAGAACAACATCAGAGAGTCTAAATACAACTCATCCCTCTGTTTGAGAAGACTGGAACACACAGCTGTATAGAAGTGTCAGTTTTACAGCAGTATTTTGTGTACTGTATACAACTCTCAACTATAATGGAGTTCTGGATCCACATTATAACTTGAAAACTATGAAGACAAATGGATTTTAAAATTAATGTTTTTTTTGTTTTTTTTTCTTGGACAGTATAACTTTTTATATATATATAATAGCCTATAATGTATTAATTGTTAAGATGTAGAAAGCATAGCACCATATATCATTTATAAACATATTTATCATTAAAAAAATCTGCTAAATGATGCAATGATTTGAAATATCTTCGTAGGACTAACTGCTCAATTATGACAACTTTTCACATTTGTATTAGATTAAACCAATATATATATATATATATATATATATATTTTTTTTTTTTTTATATATATATATATATATATATTTTTTTTTTTTTTTTACGGTGTTCCACCCTGTTCTGTGCTTGGAAAAAAAAGACAATTAAGCCAGTAGTCAATCTTCCTTTGTTTAGCCTCATGAATACTGAAAAACAGCAGAGGTGGATTTTATATTGTGACAACAGAACGACTGGAACGAAGAGGAGGACTTGGAAAAAGAGTCTGATGTTGGTCCACTTGGCCCATTTTTTCCATGAAACAAGAGACACGGAGGACTGGGCTGGCCAGTGGAAGGTTTTCAATGATAAATATGAAAAAGTCTGGAATGTGTTCACAGATGTCAGCTATTGATGTTAGTATTCTGTGACTGTTTCTAATTATGAGCCACCATCACTGCCTGGCCCATGAAGAATTCAGCTCTAAAAAGAGAAGGAGTCACAAAAGTAAAGCCAAGCAAGAGGAAGAGCAGAGGTCACAGGACAGCCACACTCTTCACAGTGTCAAGACATTGTTCATTATTGAATTCAAACCATAATTATCATGTGGTGTCTGTTTTCTATCTTTGCAATCTCACATCACTCACTGACTATCAGAGAAGCCAGAACAAATTTCTGGGGCGAAGCAGAAGATGACTATTATTTAATCAAACGCACATCAACCTTAACCATCCATTCCAAAATACAAAGGAAAAAAATGATTCATTACCTACCGATCTACTCATCCATCCATCCATCCCTCCCTCCCTCCCTCCCTCCCTGTACCCATTTGTTCCCATACAGTATCTACTCATTGGTCCAAATATTCATTTACCCATCTACTCATAATTATACTTGTACATTAACTTTTCTATTCACACATCCTTCCACCAAAAACAGATTTGTGAAAATATCCATACATCTTTAATCCATCCATCACCCATTTATCCAGCCATAAATATCCTTTTTTAATCCATTCATCTATACACACATCAATCCATCAAAAAAATAAAAAAACATATCTTTAAATGTACCCATCCATCCATTATATTAATAAATGCTGGTGCTTAAAACAAGTATCAAGAAGTGAAGGGCCTTTAGGCAGGTTACATAAAGCTGTTGTCTCTCTAACTGACCTACTACTGTGTTGAACTGTCTTGACAAACTTGTCAAATTTTTATCATAGTAATAAGGAGGCACTTAGGAGGCCTTTTCAGAGCTAAAATAAAAGTTCTGTCTGATGCTGTCAGTGCACTGAGCCCAACAATCTCCCCAAACCCATGGAGCGGTCAGTTCTGGAGAGATGCGAAGCAAATTTGACCTTTATGGTGCACTAACTACCTGAAGCCCAGCCAGTGAGCGGTCAGATTCGATACATTTCAGCACCCTGCACCCACGTCCTGTTGCCATGAGTGACCTTTTTAAACCAGCGCTGTCACCACGCAACAGATTAATCTGAGTAAAACCCAGCGGCTCAGGCATCCTCCACCCTGCATGACACAACGCACACTGACCTTTTCTCTAGGCCTCTCTCCGATCACTCTTCTTCTCTCACACTCCCCTTATCTCACTCACCTCCATTTCTGTAGCTCGGCCTACATTTGTCTTGTCCCCGTGTTTGTTTACTATGACAAAGAGACACAGAGAGAGTGTTACTGTGACTCACTCTTTTGACATCTTGTGTGCAGATTGGAGGCAGATAGCAATGATGACCAACGCACTGTTTCACTTGGACCAAATGTCAATGTTATTCCTTTCAAATAAAAAAAAAGGCCAATCAGTGCAGATTCTCAGGGTTTTTGATTTGAAGTTGTTAAGTTGTTTGAAGTCGGTTAAAATAAAATTTACAAAAAATATGAACATGATTCGAAATCGTAACTTGACTACGGCTTAATTTAATTTTTTTAAACTACTTTTTATTGGAGGAGGGGCATCTCAAATTAGATTACATATTTTTGGTTACCCTTTATTTCGATAGTCCACTTTAGACATTCTGCTGACTATAAGTAACTTTGCAACTACATGTCAACTAAATCTCAGAAATTTGGAACTACATGTCTACTAACTCTCAGAGTAGACTGTTAGGGTAAGTTTAGGGTTAGTGTTAGGGGTAGGTTTAGACTTAGTATAAGTTGACAATAAGTTGACAAAGAAAGTGTTAGAAGATATTAAGCAGACAGACTACTAATACTCTACTAACTGCTAGTTGACATGTAGTTGCAAAGTTACTTACTGCTAGTAGAATGTCTAAAGTGGACTATCAAAATAAAGTGTTACCATATTTTTTGTTACCATTCCAGTCCAAAAAAAATAATATATGTTTATCCTTCTCACTCTAAATTCAGATTTCAGGGTAAATTAAGATGGTCCAAGTTATTTTTTGCTGGTTTGATACTGAAAGGAGGGAGCAACACCAGCATCCAAAACCAGCATTGTAAAAGTTATTTCACGAGTTCACACTTCCATGTAATAAACTGAGTAAAGGGTTATGCGTATTATTATTATTGTATTATTTATAGGGGTTCTCTCTTGAGCTGATTGGGTAGATGGATGTGATTGAGGATGATGAATTGGCCGCATTAATTATCTGCACGTGCTCCTCCTGAAATGTGTTTATAAAACATCACTTGAAAAGTTATCTTAAAACTCCCCTTCCCACGATTGACTGTGAGCTTGCATTTATTTTAAATGCAATACCCACATATAAAATTTAATTGACAACCAGTGGATAGAACCAACTCTCTGCCCTATGAATGAAAAGATCTGTCGTTACTAATATAACCCAATTTTATAAACAATGTCACACAGGAACTAAATGCTCAAACCATTTTCACAGGGCAAAACTGATGATTGTTATTCCTATAACAAGAAGAAGAAAAATGTTGAAAGCTTTTGATGGGCAGAGATAGTCTGTTCCTTCTGGGCTAGAATGCTCAAAGCATCCACAAATAAATAAATCCTGATGTGTCATCAGGTAACTTAAGCAGTAAACTCACTTTGAAGATCTGACACCAACTTCTGATACTTGTAAGTAAAAAAGAAAAAAAAGAGAATCGGCAGTAAGTTTACCTCTCTGGCCGCTGAATATCAAGGGAACGGGGGTCGAGTCAGCAAAGGAAAAGAGATTGAAAAACTCCACCTTGTAACACAATGCTTGTAAGAAGTTATAGTCTTTGAAGAGGGGGAGGACGAATCCCAAGAGAGGAGAGGGAAGATGAGCTTGAGACAACAGAAGTTGGTTTGAAAGTTTCAAAGCAGGCACTAAAAAAAGCTGCCTCCACTTCTTCTCTGCCGCCTTATCAGAATTCACAACCAGAACCAAACCAACAAATCATCCATCCCACAACACCACAGTCCATATAAAACCATAGCTGGCACCACTGAAGAAAGCCACCGCCAACATAATAGCATCACTCTCTGGCTTTGAAATTCCCAACACTCTTTGTTTAATTTCTCATGCAATAAATCAATCAATAAATGAATGGCACCTGTACACAGCTAAACCTGATGACAGTATGGAAATGGGAGACAAGGATACGAGAAAGTAATTTCAGTGAAAGCATAGGCCTCATGAGCAAAGTTAATTTGAGTGAAGGCTCCTCTGTGCTTGACCTACAGGTTAAACACCAATCAAGCAGAGATGGCAGTAATCAGACATACAGCACCTGTCACTGCCTGCTGCTCTCATCTGAAGCACACGGAAACACATGTTGCAGATGCAAACACCCTGCTAACAGCAACCAAAATAAAGAGGTTACTTAGCATGGTATCAGTTGATGAAGTATGGCTGCGGATCATTGTTTTCCTGACCAATGTGAATCAGTCTGATCAACCCTTCATTGGAATCACTCACTGAATCAGTCAGAGCCATCCTGAATTAACATCCTTGAATTGACACACTTATTGAATCTCATTACTTAGATCACATTCAAAATGAACCAAAAATGACATTCAACAACCATTCAAAAGTTTGGGGATGGTAGGATTTATCGCTTTTGAAAGAAGTCTCCTATGCTCACCAAGGCTGCAATTATTTTATCAAACTACAGCAAAATATCACAAATAAATAAATGTCACAAATAAATTATATGTGCTAAACTGCAAAAAACTAAAACATAAAAAACTAATTGGAGATACACATACTTGTATGCTTCAGGGACAGACATTCTTTGTCTTCCCACTCTTTCTATCTCTCTCATAGTGTCATCCTTGTGTTAGTGCAAGCTAGAGCTTATCACAGCTCGCGTCAGAGAAAAGTCAAGGAAACTGATTGCTATTTAAGGCGCAGTGGTATTTTCCTGTGGCTAATCTCTGGCGCTCTCCAGCAGTTGATTTTGATGAAGTGGCTGTTGCGGGGAGTCAGGAGACAGTAGCTGGAATGCAGAAAGAAGAGCATTCAGGGGAATACTGGATAGGGAATGAGCAATACCTAGAATTAATGTTCAACTATTAGTGCTGTTCAGTTTGTAAATGAATAGGACACATAACATTTGTACTATTAAAAATGAATCTGTCAAACTGGTCAGTGCTTGGTCAGTGAGGTCATTTTATTATTTGCAACAAGTGAGCTCATGTAAAGGGCCATTACTGACGTGCACCCAGTCTTCAATGTAGGCCTACCTCTCAGATAAAGGTACAACATAAGCACCATGCACCTTAAAAATTTTGAAAGAGAAAAGAAAAGCCATATTTAAAAGAATAGAAGTCAGTTTTAATATTATTATTTGATCCATGCATCAACTTGTAATATTGCAATATAATGTGACAATGTTATGCATGCAAAACATGTGCAAAAGACATAGATTTGACTTGTGCTGAAGGAGAGAGGCAAAAGTTCAGAGATTTATATTTGAGCAGAAATATACAATTCCCACATGCCCATATGGTCAGCTTTGCTTGTATTAAATTTTAGTCTTTATTTTCCAGATAATGCTAAAATAATGTTAAAATAGCCAATTATAAAATTACAAAATAATTAACCTTTTATAAAGTTTTTTTAAAGCAGCTGCACTACTTAAAAAATACAATAAATAAAATATTATTTTCATTAAATTATTCTAGAAATTCAGCTAGTATACTCAGTATTAACCCTCACCCTGAGGCCATAAATACAAGATGGCAGACACCAGACTTGCAGTTCACAGTATGCTTCCAGAAGCACAGCTGAATATACTAAACCTCTGGAGAGCATATGGGCAAACTAAACAATATCATTTGAGATCCGCTAATTAATGTAGACCATACAGCCTATTGTTCATCGGTTATGTCTAGAAGCTGCACCATCGGTTTTTCACACATAGTCCAAAAGTAACTTCATTAAATGACACTTGACTGACACTTGTTCAAAAACATCTCCATATTTCAAATAATCTATGTGTGATGACCAATGCAAAAATTAGTTTGAAGATATGTCAGGAGATGCTTTCACGCATCCTTGATGTGTCCCTTATATTGTGGTCTTGTCCTTGAAGTAACTGGAGTCAAATCATTAGCTATGTCACATAGTTACACAATGATCTCATTAAGCCATTCTATACATGTTTTGTGCAAACCAGGAATCACTCTATGCCTAAAACTGCCAAAGTTATAAATGATATTTTGCCTAATGAACAAATTTGGCCATTTACAAAACTACGCCCATAATCGGTCCACAGCCAATGTTTATACAGTAATTACTATAATGAATCGCCCAATATAATGGCTAACTCAAAATCGCTGGGCATTACTCCACTAGGAGTTTTTTGCAATGAGTCCAACACTTTAAGACATGATGGGAAAGGATGCATTAATGAGTTTGCCCTACTCCCTTCACACACAGAGAGAGTTTTGCAATTAAATTTGAAATACAACTCAATCCATCAGATGTTATTTCTTGATTATTACCCATTATTTCCCTCCCAGAAAGAGAGAAACTCTAATGGCAATTTGCAGTAATGTTACATCCAATAATTCTAGCTTTCTCCATTGGTTGTATCAATGGATGTTGTAATTGGCATTTTTACTCATAGCTGATTGATTAGAACATAAAGTAACAAGAAAGGAACAATTATGTCAATGAGACAGATGAGCACGCTCGATAGGCCAACTCGGATTCTGCTGATTTCTGGGAATCGATCCCGCCCTCTTCCCTCGCAGGGTGACAGTCTCGCCTATAACTCACTTCCAGCCTCTTGGGTTCCTTCAAATACCCCAACAAGGCGATATGTGTGCGCCTGGGCTTTAGGTGAGCCGTGACTCCTGTGTATGACAATGACTGGTGTGCTGTAAGGTTAATGGTGTGGCCACGGAGCTGTCCAAGGTGCTGAATGAGCTCTATTTGTGAGAATCTCTGCAATAAAAAGAGATTTACTATTTGTGCTCTGTGTAATACGGGCAAGCGCTAGAGAGAAACAGATCATGAAGGAAATATTGAGCAAGCAGAAACTGTTCCAAATGCTTTACAATACTTGTGAAGTTGTTTCAAGGAAAAAGTAGCAAGATATTCAGACACTGCTGTCTAATGTATATATATGATTAGGCTCTAACAAAGCTAACAAACATACATAGAATTTTTCATCCACCTGATAAAAAAAAAAAAATTCTACACAATAAATTAGGAAAAACCTGAAACAAGTGTAGAATTTTTTTATAAAAATGAACAAACAAACAAAACAATCTTAAAACACCAAAGAATTTGGTTTGGATTGGACTGAACGATCTTTCTTCATTTCATGCTACAAAACTCATTTGAGTCATATGTGACATTAAATGATATTAAGGGGCCAGTTGTGCAAGCAGTGCACAAGTTACAACTTAGCCAAGTTCCAACATAAAGGGGCAATAAGTTATACACTAATAAATATTTTGGTAACACTTTAGTAAAGGGACCAATTCTCACTGTCCAAAAATTGCTTATTAGCATGCATATTACTAGCATAATATAACTACTTATAGAGAGTAAATCACATTGATCAAATGTGCATTTTTATTCATTAGCTTGGGTTAAACTAATTTTACTTTGTTGAATCAGCAGCTATGCTAATGATGTCTCTATTTTGTTTCTATGTA
Source organism: Carassius gibelio (assembly GCF_023724105.1). Lineage (NCBI taxonomy): Eukaryota > Metazoa > Chordata > Actinopteri > Cypriniformes > Cyprinidae > Carassius > Carassius gibelio. The sequence continues at coordinate 20,380,225 of NC_068409.1, read as the reverse complement.
GGATTTACACAAGCTCCAGTCTGGATCCAGAACACCTGAGAAGAGATGATGCTGACCCTCAGAGGACCTCAGACGCTGCTAACCGTGAATCAACAAACAGAACTAACAATTATTGCTACATGTGTGACTGCATCTTATAATAATTATTAATTAATAATATTAATAATGTTCATCGTCTAGCTGACTACGTCTTGTATTAAAAATCCTGTCAAACGTGCACAAACTGACAGTCACCACCATAAGCTACTACTAAATATTGTAGAAACATAATTTTCTGTAAAGTTGCTTTGTAACGATTTGTATTGTAAAAAGCGCTATACAAATAAACTTGAATTGAAATGAACTGAATTATACTACTTATTATAGCATATATTCTGCAAGACCATATTCTACATCCCTAATCCTACCCAATACCTAAACTTAACAACTACCTTACTAAACAGTAATTAGGACTTTTTATTAAGGTAAAAGTTGTAGTTAATAGTTAATTAATAGGGATAATAAATCAATGTATCCAATAAATAAATGGTTTACCTCATAAATTTAAGATTCTTTATACAAATACCATGTTGACATTTACACTTGTGTACTCATCAAGCATGACAACATTGTGAATAAATGACTTTTTAGCAGCATAGACCCAATAAAAGCAGTGTGTGTGCATCAGTCAATTATTATTATTATTATTTTATTTTGTTTATTTTTTTTGGTATCAGTATTTATTTATTGCTATTAATTTTAAATACATTTTCTGGATGTTATTTGATTTAAAATTGCTTGTTACATTATATCATGTATTTCAATTGAAACTTACACAAGTTAATTAAATGAGTTGCATGAGGCAAAAGTTACAGTCAACCATAACTGGATAAACTGACATTTACAGCACGTCAATACAACTACTGCGCACAAACTTTAAGGCTGCTATTGGATCATTAGGTAAATGCTGCACAGAGAGGTTGCAACCTGCTAGCTACATTCTGCCTTAAGAACAAATGATGCGACCAACTTAAAGAGATTTCCTTCAGTATAAGGGTAAGACTATAGGCTATAGGCTATCCCCACCCATAATATCATTGCTTAGAAAAGTAGCACATCTAACCTAAAGTTTTAGGTATGATTCATAAACATCAGGATAAAAGAGATACATGTTTAAGCTTTATAATTAAGAATTTGAGCAAACCACTAAAACAAATTAGAAAAATAATAGTCATGCTTTCCTCAGTTCTAATAGTTTTTTTTCTCAAATGAAAGCAGACACAACCAGTACTTTGTGGTATGTGTCACAAACAAACCAGAAAAAAAAAATCTTCAAAGAGACTGCACAATTTTTATATTAAATCGACTGGCTTTCAACTAAAAAGCAGAAGGATGGATCAAAGAAATGTCATTTTCAGTTGTTTTTAAAAATAAGTAGGCCAATAATTTCTGCTCCTCCCCTGTGCCTTGATCTAAAGGCTACCATAAAGCAAACCTGTTCAGCACTGCACCAATCAAATACATTTGATTAGAAGACCCTCTGTTTTTTACAGCACTGCAAAAGTTAAAAGTAATGGAAAATAAAGTCAATATCACTGGGGTGAGGGGGAAAAAAGAACAGAGACTTGAGGACCAAAGTCCACACCGTAGGGAGGAAACATGAGACGGCTGCCATTAATGACAGTCAATAGAGCAATAATACCCTTAACAAGGTCAGAGCCGCACCAGAGAGTACGATGCTGGCAAGTGTCCGTGCCTCCCAACAGACACTGATGAGTAAACACTGGCCTGGGCTGGTTTCTTATGTTGTTCTTGACCGTCAATAAGGACGTGATGGATTCTGTGTGGCTCAGAACACTGGGCGGGGTGAGGTAATAAATATGCGGGCCGTCAAAATAAAGGCTCTGGACACTGATGCAATTACAAAGCAATGTCCAGTTAAACTGAGAGCAATTAACATGCTACCCAGAGCGCATGATGCAGGGTTTGTCCACCGGTCCACAATACACGTCTGTCGATGCAAACTCAATAGGCTTAATTAAACAGCTCACAAACATTGTAAGCACAGAAGGAGGAAAGAGCGGAGGGGCTAAATGCTAATGTCCGTCCAGCAAATGAGTTCGAAAAATTGGAAGTACAGCACTGCTCCCTTTTCAAATTAACTCCCAGCAAACCTAATCAAACACATTCTATATGTGTGCAATTTGTTTCTATTATTTTTTTTTTATCTGTTCAAAATGGGAAAAAAAGACCTGAAACAGAACTGCTCTGTGAAGATGCAGCAATGCGTTACGTTAAGGTGTTATTTAGGTATGCAGTGTTACTTTTAAAATGCACTCTTAAAAAATGATAAATAAATAATAATAGGACACAACAGCCTAACAACAACAAAAACACATTGTGTCTACATCAACTTAACTGAAAAATTGATTTTTGTGGACTGTAGGAAAATGATTCAGCTGTGTTCAAAGATATGGAAATAAAACAAACACTTTTAATCGACTTATAACACGGTTTAAAACCACTGACCAGGATGACCGCCATGTCATGTGACCAAATGTCACAACAACCGTAGAATGACATCAAGTCACCTACTAAAAGAATGGCAAACGGCAGCTGGGGTGAGACGCAGGGGGCAAAAAATGCTTAAAACAGTCTCCTAGGGGCAGGACAAAGACAGAAAAAAAGCCCTTCATCAATAAGAATCTTGCAGACTGAGGATTGCAAGGATTGGACCATAGAGGACTGGACTAAGTCTGTCATCTATGATGAGTCCAATTTCCAGCTTTGCCCAACACTTGGTCATCTAATGGTTAGACTGAGACCTGGAAAAGGCCTACGAGCCACAGTGTCTTGCACCCACTGTGATATCTGATGGAGGATCGGTGATGATCTAAGGGTGCTTCAGCAACGCTGGAATCAGGCACATTTGTCTTTAAGGCGCCTGAGTGAAGCTACATACAAAGTTGTCCTAAAAGAAAACTTGTTTTCTTCCACTCTAACAATGGTTTATCCTGCAGGACAATGCTTCATGCCACACAGCCACATCAGTCAAGGTGTAGATGGAGGACCCTGTCAAGGCCAGCACAATCTCCAGACCTGACCCCGCTAAAAAACCTGTGGAATGTGATCAAGAGGAAGATGGATGGTCACAAGCCATCAAACAAAGCAGAGCTGATTGAATTTTTGCACCAGGGCTGGCATAAAGTCACCTAACAACAATATGAAAGTCTGGTGGATAGCATGTCATGATACTTGAAAGCAGTACTTTAAAAAAATAATTTTCCCAAAAAATAATTCTAAACTCTTCTTAAGTTTAGTTTTGTGTTGTGTTGAACTGAAGTTCTGACATCATGAGTAACTATTAGAATATAAATATCTGGTTAACAGCAGCATCAAATTCCTAAAAGCAGACAGAAAGAAAAAAGTTATAAGAAACTTTGTTATAATAACACTTGTTATAAGAAATTCTCCTTTTGAGTCATCATTTGAGCCATTAATAGGCAAACCACAAAATGTAACACATGGATGTCAATTCTATGAAAACGGTGCACAAAACTTTTATGAATGTAACTATTGAAGGCTGCAGTATACCAGGTTTATGATAGACTGCAAATAAGTTATAAAAACTCCCTGCACTGCAGCAGGGTAAATCAAGATTTATGAGTATTGTCTTATTTATAGTATGACGTGAATTCATCACCATCGCCTTGAGCCTCATTCCAATAACTGACTATTTTGCCAAAGCAATATGAAGTTATTTTTCAGAAATGCTTATAAAACTTAACCATCATTGTAAAACCGGCAGCTGTTTTACTGAGACATAATAAATCAGCAAAGTACACAATAAAACACAGCCTGTATGTACAGTATTTATAATTCTGCTGTGCTGCGGTTTTAGTGACATTAGTGTAATGGACTCGTGTGGTTGGCTTTCATCAGAGGTGGAAACAGGTGTTAGGATTTGCACAGATAGTTCGTCTTTAGGGTGTTACAGTTAAACAGCTTTGATCTACAATCGGCACACAATTTATCCCCCAGTTCTCCTCTCCATTACTAGAGCATTTTATACTTCAACTACAACCATTTCTCTTTTAGATTCAAATCAGCGTTTGGCTCGGGAGTATGAATTGAAGGAACCTTGTGCATTCAATTCGGCTCATCTTTCATGACTTTGTCCTTTACAAAGTCAAAAGCTCTGTAACTCTCTTGAGAGATGAGTGAGCACAATAGGTTTTGTGCTTTCATGATTACTGAGAATGAACGAATAAAGAACATAAAATTTTCCTAAGGCACAAAAGACTTTCATTCTTGACAGACTTCTACACATACAGAAACTATACGTGTTAGAGGTGTTAGGCGATATGACCAAAATATGACATCATTTATATCCCAGAAATGGACATTGTTGCACAGTGTCATGTTTTTAATGCAAATTAAAGCCAAAAAAGTTTTACATACTTAAGTCTGTATTTTGAAAAAGAAGAACAAGTCAAATTAAGAAGGTGAAGACAGAGTAGAAGCAATGAGGAAGCAGAATGTTTGGTCAAAATAACTGAAGCCTTGGTAAACAAAAGACGGGGATCAGGAGGTATCAGGGGGTGTCAGGGATTTGAGTATCTCCTACTCCACTAACAGCCTATATATATATTTTTTTTAAATAACAGCATGTTATTACTTTACTACACCTATTTTAGATTGTGCAGTAATTAAGTCTGACTTAAGACATGCATTTCAATTTGGCTACAAAATTAATAATTTTAATTCCGAATAAAACTTTTGCACAAAACTTACTCGTTCAGTTAAAACACTGACAACACAATCAGCCAACTTCTGTGTACATATGCAAATAGTAAGTGCTCAAAATGTTTCTTAGCTAAAGTTAAAGTATAATTTGCGATGTACCTAAACAAGTTATTTTTAAATCATAAAACACTAGGGATCGTAAGTTCTTTCTTTTTTGGGAGAAAAACAGAAGCTTCTCGGACCTCATTTGTCAGTATTACCAATGGCATAAGACTTCTGATCGCTAACCATGGTTTACCAATGAAAAGGATAGTTACCTCACACACACACACACACACACACACGTTTGTTTTTGTGAAAAGTGGGGACATCCCATAGGCGTAATGGTTTTTATAATGTAGAAACTGTATATTCTATCGCCCTTCACCAACCCTACACCTTACTCTAACCCTCACAGGAAACTTTGTGCATTTTTACTTTCTCAAAAAAACAAACTCATTCTGTATGATTTATAAGTGTTTTGAAAAATGGGGACATGGGTTATGTCCTCATAAGTCACCCTCTCCTTGTAATACCTGTGTCATACCCATGTCATTATACAAAGTTGTGTCCTGATATGTCACAAAAACATGCCCCCCCCCCCACCCCCACACACACACACACACACAAAAACATAACATCAAACCAGGGACGTCATCTGTTAACTATATGTTAAACTATGGAATAAAGCAGAGGGCAAGAGGCATTTACAAGTACATTTAAAAAGTGTACTGTAGTTTTAATGTTGATGTATTGAGGCCATCAAAGTCAAAAGTAGCGTCAATAATAAAAAAAGCCCCCTCTAGCAGATACTTTGTCTTGAGTCTTTCATGTGCAACCATGTGAGGCAGGTGGATGAAGACTTTAAAGCAGAAGACTGTCTGCAGGTGGACTGACCCGTATGTGAACTGAGACCAGAGCGCAGTCTTCAGAGGTAACTGCACCACTCAATCACAATAACTCCTTGAAATTGCCAAAGGATCTCTCAAAGAAATATAGCCAATTCCCACTGCTATGTGCGAAAGAGACAACACAAAACATATATTCCCTTAATCTTTCTTCATGCATCTTACTTTCCTCTCATAATACCATCTCAAAAATGGACAGAAGATGCTCTCAGATCAATCACTTGAAAAACGTCTATGTCAATGGTTTATCCAAGGGATGAAATCTATGTATTAAGCAACAATTCCAAATGTTAGAATAACAAATTAAAGTTATGATAATTCAAATTCTTAAACTTGGAGTTGGGGGGGGGGGGATCTCACGAGTCATTTGTTCATTAATCAAAGAACAAGCTTGATGCTGTAGATTCAATTTGCATCATAATGGAATGGATTTGAGAGAAGAAGAATAACAACAAGAGAAAGTGAAATGGAAAAAAGCTAATTAATAACCAAAAACAACTTTAAAAATAGTATGAATATAAGAAACAAAAACGCTTAAAACACACACACATTTGTTTTGCTATCTTAGGAGGATCTCCTAACCTCACCCCTATCCCTAAACGTACCCATCACAGAAACATGTGCAGAACACAGCTGTATCTAGCCTACATCTTTGGGCTGATTTATAAGCCTTTTTAATTAGTGAGGACCAGTCAAATGCCATCACTAGTGTCATGATCGTTCACTATATAGGACATTTTGTCCTCACAAGTTTAGTTAAACCAGTACACACATACACACACAAAACAATGTTTAAATTAAAGTAACTTGCACAGTTGTACAAGAAAAAAACAAGAACCTGTTCTGTCAATTGAAGAACCAGCTTGATGTTAATATTAAATGTTTCCCAAACCAGCTTTGATATGTTCTGTGGTCTCTGACACCTAGACATTAGCAGATCTTTAAAAAAAAAAAGGTTAGCAATAGCAGGCTAGCTTTGAAGCATAAGATCCCATCCTCCCTGCAAATCACTCTCCAAAAAGCCACGACTTCTCCAAAACTCATGAACGTGCACAGGCAGACCAGAAGCTAACCAGCGACAAGATGAGAGATGGTGTTGGTGGAAGGTTAAATACAACGCTGTCAGATTACCTCATGTCTCATTCACCAATGAGAAAACATTGCAGTACAAAATATTACAGTAATTATACCTTCCATTCTCGCTTGGTCTGCAATAGTGTAATGGAAAGCGCTGATGACAAATCATGTCTATCACAGCCCTCTGACAAAGAGATATGATTGGAAGAACATTTTACAGTCCTAAACCTTTCACAGATGATATAAACATAAATAAAATTAGACCACTTAATTTAGTGATTGCTCTCGACCACATTGCATGGATGGGTCAAAATTATAGATTTTTCTTTTATGCCAAAAATCATTAGGATATTAAGTAAAGAGCATTTCCTACTGTAAATATATTCAAACATAATTTTTGATTAGTAATATGCATTGCTAAGAACTTCATTTGGACAACTCCTCGCAGTGACACAGCTGACTGAGAGGCTCATTATGCAGCTCATTATGCAGGTCTTTGTCTTCTCAGGTGTAAATCCCAGTGATATGCATGATAGTATAGTATAACTTCCTTATAAACTATTAATAAGCAGCAAATAAGGAGTTAATTGAGGCAAAAGTCATAGTTAATGGTTAGTAAATAGTTAGAATTGGACCCTAAAATAAAGTGTGACCCATTTTTTTTCTCGAAAACACAATCATGTACATGCTGCTCACATATTATTATAGCTCAGTTTGTGCTGATTATAGTGATATTAGACTTCAGCAATGAGATGTTTATAAGTTACTGAAAAAAGCACAAATGTCAGGACATGACAAAACTTCTCCAGGCCCCAAAAATACACTCCAGACTCCAGTGGGTTAAAGGTCAAATAGTTGTATCTTGGCCAAATATTGTCCAATCCTAACACACCATGAATCCATTAATGGTTTTATGGTCCAGTGACACGTGTCAATTTTTTTTCACCAAACAGTTTTTATGAAATCATTTACTTTTTTTTTATCATATATTTTGGCTAGAGTTTATCTGGAGTTTAAGAAAGAAATTCCTGTGTTTCCCCGTGAGCTAAATCAATAAGAGGAATTTAATTACATATTTTGTCAGTCCACCTGCATATGAAAATGAATTCACAAGTAAACATCTGTGGAGAACCAAAAAATATAACTAATAAGCTATGATTTGTCTTTTAATTCAAGGTAAGTTTGGATATGTATACCTAAAATTGGTTTTCTGTCACAACACAGCAGGTGTAGGAATGGGAAAATTACATCAAAGAAAATGCAGATTAGTAGGCTGAATAAATATTTGAATATAACAAAGCAAGAAAATACTGAGGAAAAACAAGTATGGGATCATAATAAATGATTATACCCAACACAGCATCATGCATTGAATGAATAAACAGCATCTGAATATCTATGCAAGATCTGTTGTTACCCAGAATTCTGCCAATGACTGATCTTCCTCTTCCAGCAGAGAAAGCAAATGAGCGGCACTAACTCTGAGAAGAACAGCCACAAAACGAATCAGAACTGCCAAGCGCAGGATATCCAGGATCCCTCGAACTCAATATTTTCAATAAATCTCTCTCTAAACTTATTCTGCACTCCCCATAGTTCATTTAACATGATCTAAACACTTATTTTCACAGTCCTATGGAAAACAAACGCCTGCTTTTTCTTTAATAAACCACACACATATGGCCGCATGCAGCTACACGCACAAAAACACACACATAAACAGCACAAGACGTTTGCCAAGGGTGGGATGTACTTCTGAGCGATTAGTATCTCACCGCAGGGGGACACAAGTTCAAACAGAAATCTATCACAGAGCAAATGAAGGAGAATTATGGATCCACAGGCGGTGGCCGTGGACTCCCGACTGAGTGATGTAAGAGTGTGGCCACAGGCGACATATTACAGTCTAGCAGAGACATCCATTTCATTTCTCACACTTGCATCTCATTAAACTCCTGTGTTAAGATGGGAAGACAAATAACCTACAGCCAGACGGTAATAGACACCCACTCAGAAACACTGCAATGGCAAACAAAGTTAAAGCAGAAGTTGCAAAGCATCACATGAGCCAACACAGAAAGTGGGTAACGTTCGCTCTCTCCGTGCTCACAAATGCACACTAGTGGCATGACTCAGTAATTGCAAACTCTCAACAATATCCTACCGGTTCAGAAGTTTCTCTGCTTCAGTGCTGTCAGCTCAGCGACATTCGGCGGAGTGAAACGTGCCTCTTCTGTTCTGTTCTGTGTGTGTGCCTCTCTCTGTCTCTGAGTGTGCCGTACCAGGCAGTCTAGCCCAACCCAGCCCAGCGCAAGAAGCTTCAGTTCTGTTCTGTTCAGCACGGGACAGCTCGGCTCAAAACAACTGACAACTGACTTTAGAAGTGTGCCGCCTACACTTCACAATCACTAAACCTGTAGTCAGTTTCACCTTACCTCACTCTTTCACTACCGCACTCAGCTGATTAGTCAATATGAGTGTTTATATGGTTGGCTGATTTCATTTCAGTGTTAATGAACAAAGCTCATTCAAAAATAAATACTCATAATTCACTTCCCCTAAGATTTTGCTAAAGCTTTCGGTTATTCCACGGAACACAAAATAACACATTCTTAAGAACACTCGTGCTACTCTACTCTATACAGTCAAAGTGAATGGGGAACAACTGTCCAAAAAAACAACAAAAATAAAACTAAAGGGGTCATATGATGCGATTTCAATTTCTCCTCTCTCTTTGGTGTGTTACAAGCTCTTGGTGTATGAAGATCATCTGTAAAATTGCAAAGACTAAAGACTCCAATCCAAAGAGATATTCTTTATCAAAGTTAAGACTTTGCCCCGCCCCCTAATACGGCTCGTTCAAACACCCCCCCATCTGTACGTCACAATGTAAAATATTTAGGTAATGTCACCCAAATGTTTTAAGGAGTCTATTATGCTCACCAATGCTGCAGTTATTTGATCAAAAAACAGTAAAAACAGTAATATTATATATATATATATATATATATATATATATATATATATATATATATATATATATATATATATATATATATATATATATATATATCAAATATTTTAAAGTTTAATTTGCGATGCACTTTCAGAAGCCATTGCTTCAGTGTTGAGTGTCATATGATCCTTTAGAAATCATTTTAATATGCAGATTTGGTGCTCAAGAATTGTTTTTTATAGTTCCAGAAATAATTGTGATAAGCAATATTATCGTAATTTTAAGATGATTTTATGCCGCTTACTATATAATAAAAAATATGATATCATAATGCAAGTACACCCTTTTTCATGAAAATTTATAAATAAATAATAATAAAAGGAATAAATTCTAAAACACAAAATGCAACAAAATTTGGTTATTAACTACTGCATACAGTGAGTTAACCATCACATCAACAACTATAACTAAATATAACTAACAATTACTATGATTCTGTCCAAACCAACAATCATATTGTTCCTTTGTTGTCAGCATTTTAGTTGTGGTTAGTTTAGTCTCTTTTAAACATTAGAATATATCACAGATCCCAATTTGAACACTATGTGTGAATGTTATAATAAATGTATTAATAGAGCAGTTGTAGGGTAATTATTAGTTTCATTGTTATAGTCTTACTTTTTATTTTATTTCACAGACCAACAGTAAAATTGCAACACTATCATTTATGAATGTTGATGGAGTTGCTTTTTCTCAGCTTTTATTTTGACAGATACCCGCATGAAGATCTCAGATCTTCTATTTGTTGACAACAGCATGCAGATTTCTTAATGATTCTCATTGTGAATTTGGGAAGATGTTTGTCGTGCATAAGACATTGTCACATGCCTTTTAAAAATTCACAAAAACATTACTGAGCAACTGACGAGTAACACGTTCAGCGCAGATTTTCCTCACACTTTGGACTTTGAACCCTGGCGCCGCGAGCTCATGCAGCCCTATCAGAATACATGCAATCTGTGCGTGCATTAGAAAATATAACATTCTGCAGTTTATTTACTAATCGTTTGAGATAATTTTGCGATTTAAATCATCATACAGTAAACTAACCACGAGCATCAGCCACCTCTTCTTCTCATCGGAGACATGTGATGCAGCATTAAACCATCTCGCTGTCAGTGCTTCATGCTTGTAATGATTTCTGCATCTTTCTCTGATAGTTTTAGATACTTTCACACTGCCGACATGTTTGCTGTATTAGTACATGCCTATATTTGATAGCGTAAGTCATTGTTCGGTACATATTATTCAGCCTTTTCGCTTATTCAGCCTAATACTGAAAGAGATTTTTTTTTTTGCTTTTTTCGGCCTGTCCCAAGTACATAAACATGAACATGGATCAAACGGTTTCAAAAGACAAAGTAAACAGCATAAGATGCAAGGACCACCTTTAAATGATTGTTGGAGCTTAAAAGAAATCACCATTCACTTTAGTTGTATCTACATCTTACAAAACTTGTGTTTTCTGAAAAAAAAGTCAATCCTACAACACAACATAAGAGTGAGTAAATAAATAGATTTTCATTTCGGGTTAAACCTTTTAACACAAGAGGCATCTGTTTTTAGAGTTGTGTGAAACAGAAGGCAAAATTGGAAGAGTAAAACTCACTACTTAAGACACAGATTGGGTGAGAAAGAGAGATAGTGTTAGGAGTAATGCCTCCACAGCTCCCCCACTGAGACTCATTGGCAGCCACATCCTGTATCGTCTCCCTTCCTCTCTTGATCCCTTTCTCTCCTCATTCCCTGTGATTCCATCATTCTGTCTTCCTCCCCCGAAGAAGGAAAGTGGTTCAGATTAAGTTCCTCTCATCCTCACGAGCAGAGCCCTCTATCCTCTCACATCTTCACTTATATATGTACACCTACTGTGAGAACGGCCTGCCATTACCCCCTCCATCTCATCTCTGAGGAATCTCAGATGTACCCAGGTGTTACCGCTCACACAGGTATGCTAATGTGCAGCAATTCTCCTCTATTTCATTGCATTTTCTATTACTCCAGAGACTTCAGCAGCCATAAGACGACACTTCTCTTTACGTGAAGTAGTAGAGATTGAAAGAAAAACAGACGGTTTGCTGAATACAGTCCATCAGGCCGTATCCATTCTGCTGTGGAGCTCTGGGTCAGACCGGGGCTGTACTCTTTCACAGGAAGCTGAATTTCAAGGGCTCGGTGAAATGTCAGCTGGGCGCTGGACCTTTAGTGGCTATGATATCTTGAGGGATGGCTCTGGTCTAAAGGTAACAGGGGTTGGCGTTTTGTGTAAAAAAGTGCACCTGGCATTTTTTCTCTCTCTCTCTCTTTTGTGAGAGATCTTTTGTGGAGATCCATCTTGAACCACATTGTTCATATAGAGTCAACCCTTAAAAAGAGAGTAGAAGAAAGAAATACACAGAAAGGTTTCCTATCAAGAGACAAAGACTTGAGACCTTAGAACCGCTCATAATAGAGCATGTCTAGCTGACAATGACTTATTTTTGAGTGCTGCATAAGACTGATCAGTCTAAAAAAGATTAAAACAAATTTAAATATAAAGTAACTATAGAAATGTAATCCTGCAGTAATACAGTATAGTCTAAGAGAAAACAGGGCTGCAACTAAAAATTCATAATGCTTAAAGAGGTCATATCAAAGTCAGAATTACCTCCTCTAAAAGGTTCATGAAATGGTCATCCATAAATTGCATTGCTGTTCTGTTACAAGTAATATTAAAGATTCCTAAATGCATCTACTTTTGGAAGGCCAATTAAAATGCTTTAGGTTTTGCCTAGATACACACAGCATCTCCCTGACATGACTGCTTCAACACTAACTGCGGTTACTGAAACCACGCCTCCTTTCTTTGTGTGAACATCTGGGCATTATTATGCAAATCTTCCAAATAGTGATGTAGACATGTGGGGGCGTGTTTAAACGAGCCATTTTAGGGGGCGTGGCAGAGTCTTAACTTTGATAAAGAATATCTCTTTGGTTTTGAGACTAGTCTTTGCAACTTCAGGGATCTTATCTATGCACAATCAGCTTGTAACACTCCAAAGAGAAAGGAAAACTTGAAATCGCATCATATGACCCCTTTCATAGAATAAGGATAAATACAAAACAAAAACAATAAATATATAAACATGAAATAAATTTAAAAAATCCTATTTAAGATAGAATTATCATAATGAAATATATAAAACTTAGAAGTGTAATTCTCAGGTAATACAGTATGGGTTGCAAAAAAAAAAATTAAAACCGCAAACAGGGCTGTTGAAAACATGACAAAAAAAAACTAACACACACACAAACACACACACACAAATTATAATAATCAAATAAAAATAATTTAAAACACAAAAGGTAGATAAAGAGCAGACATATTTTTTGAATATAGAAATATAAATACAAAGTAGGTAACCACTAGATTACAGCAACAATGAGACCACTACTTGTAAGAAACACAGCATTTGACCCAGAAACTGTAGTTATTTCATAGTGTCTGTGAAGTAAGGAGAAGAATTAAGATTCCAGCAAGCCTGTTGGCAGCGTGCAGGTCCAATATAATGCAATATAGAGTATAACCGTAATGGATCCTGTGCAAGATACACACATCCACATAAGAAAAATGGCCAGTGTCTGGAGTCAAGGACAATCTGTCAGCCTGTGACCCTTGTACTCGAGCTACTGGAAGTGCCTCCCTCAGCAGAAAGCCTGTGTTACCACTGCTGCAGTCCACTGAGTCTGCACAACTTTCAGTCAGACACACTTAAAACTTCCAGCTCCGTTTTAAAGCCTTTAAATCAGCCCACCGACTGGATTGTAATTCTCCTCACAGTCTCATCCCATCTCTGTTTGCCATAATAAAACACAGCTCCCACAGTGCAAACCCACTTTTCTTATGCCAACGTAAATATGAAAATAAAGTCACCATGCACTTTTAAGTGCACCCTGTAGAGCTGAACTACTCTGTTGTGCAACTCTGAGAAGTCGTATTGCTTTTACAAGTCATATTTCGTCTAGGAATATACTCAGGGCATATATATTAGCATTAATTGTAATGTACCTTGGTGCACAAAATATGCCAAGCTAGCAACTGTTCCTGTCCTAAATTAAATTCTTGAAGTATTCCAGTGGATTATGGGAATGGATAGGTAATTTAAGTCTACCTCTAGAGGAGTGTTATCTGCTGTTATAACACCTTTCAAAATGAAGAGGACTAAAGAGCTGACATTCATACCCCGAGATCTCATTCGAAGTTCTTTGAATAGGTTGGGAGGTTTCTTTAAAAGTCTTGCGGGATTGTTGAGCACCAAGATTAACTTTGGTTTATTTGGCCGGTTTGCCATCTAAAAGTTCTTAGCCTAATAATTCCACACATATTTCTCTGAAGGCCTCTTTCCACAGCAATAACCATCCAGAAGCTCACGCTGGAGACTAGAGGCTGCTTTTGTTATCTGAATGTACGTCACAAATGTCACAAAGTGGAAAATTGTAAAACCGTACACAGAACCAGCTCATTAAATCCATACAAGCAGGTACGCAATAAAACCGGAGCAAATAGTTTAAACATAATAACAGTTTATAACAGAGACACAAGTCTCTTGTTAAAATCTTAAGTGTGCAGATTTGTTCTCCTGAGTGCATTTCTGCTAGTTGTGATATATTTCTGAGAAGATCGCTATTATGATCTCAAGCAATGCAAATTTAGGCTGAGAGATGGGACGTGGGAATTAAAGGAGCTGTGGTAAACGGTAATGCGAGATTTATTGGGACTAAAAGGAATTCATTTCGTTTTAATATCTATGAATGGCTCAGGTCAAGACCTTGAAAATTGTAAAGTAGAAACTGAGCCCCTCTTCTAGTTAACACTGCCTCTTGACAAGATTCAATCATAAAACCATATATTTGAATGATAGTTTCCAGTGACAGGGGACTCTATTTATGAGTTAAGCAATTAAAGCAATTATGGTTTAGAGATCATTAGCAGCGAGCTGATAAATGTCCATTCATTCATTATTGCAAACAGTATAACAAAAGATATAATAGGAAAATTAATAATCTGAGCACAAGTCCCGCCAGTGCAAAGGAGGACATTTTCAGACTGCTGTCTGATTTTACAGAAACCATGTAGCAGAAACGCTCTCGAAAAAAGGAAACGTAAAAAAAAAAGAAAAAAAATGGAGAAATTATTTTATTATTACTGTATTTAATTCCTGCCCCCCAAAATATTTGGGGGCATTTTTCCTCCATGGTTGCATAAAGATAAGACAGCTTTACGTGTGAGCCCGCCTGCCTGTTTATGGTGAAAGGATGACATCATTAGCTTTATTTAGATCGATTTCACACCATCTGTCTGATTAATAGGGATGCAATTAAACTTAGCAAGCTCTAAATCCAATGATAAATTACCAAAGGATATGTGGAGGAGAGTGTTTCACATCAAACATTTTCCAATGTGACCAGAGTTGCTAAAGTCCACAAGCGCTGAAAGATTAAACTGATGAAGATTACAATTAAAGCACAATGTTTTTATAAGAAAATCTTTCAAAGTTATTTTTTTTCCTTGAGCAGATGAGAAGACTGGGAACAATTAAACACACTAAATAACTTCAAATCACAAATAACCAAGAGTGATATAACTAACGAAATTAAGTTTATTCTCTTCCCAAAGAGACTTTCAACCAATAATTATTTTGGTTGGGTTGTATTATTTTCAAATGCATTTTTTTCTTCTGCTTGTTTTAGTATGTGTGCCTTTGAGCAATCAAGTTTATCAGCTGTTTGGACTCCCGTTCTGACGGCACCCATTCACTGCAGAGGATCCACCATTGGTGAGCAAATTATGCAATGCTACATTCCTCCAAATCTGTTCTAAAGAAGAAACAAACTCAACTACATCTTGGACAGCCTAAAAGTTAGCAAATGTTCAGGCAATTTTACATTTTTAAACGAACTATTCCTTTAAAGTGTACTTCATGATCCAAAGTGCAAGACATTTAGCAATGCAAGTCACACTGTGATGTGACAACATTATTTAAATGGAATTACAGCCGCACTGATGCATCCAACCTCATAATAAACCAACCTTGTATTTCTTTTTTATTTTAACTGTCTAACTAATTACATGATGATGGCTGCCAAGTGAATAATGCATTAGAAATCATATTGCTCTCTAAAAAGCCAATTTAGCAGAGATAAAACTGCACAAACTTTGACTCAGAATAAGGATTAATTTAGAATCTTAAAGTACACAGAACTACCATGAACACTGACAAAGATGAAGCATAATCTTTGGATTCACCATCTGTTGTCATTTTTTACCAAGTGTCATTATAAAAACTAATATATACATTATAATCATATATAGAGTGTATACACATGCACGTGCATTCATAAAAGGCATTTTATGCAGTTTGTTTTCAAATCTGTAATATTTAAAAGGTATGTATCAACTGTATTGTATAGTTTCTTTAGTTTCTAGTTTGTAAATAAGTGACAACCAAATTATATTTTCCAGCAAACTAATACTTTTTTGATTAAAACATGTTTAATTAAAAGAATATTCTGGAAATAATAAAACACTGGTAGAATAGATATAAAAGGTCACGTTCTTCATGATCCCATGTTTCAAACTTTAGTGTGTAATATTGTTGTTAGAGTATAAATAATATCTGTAAAATTATAAAGCTCAAAGTTCAATGCCAAGCGAGATATTTTATTTAACCGAATTCGCCTACATCGAACGACCCGTTTGGACTACAGCCCTCTAGTTCCTGCAGTAATGACGTCACTTAAACAGTTTTTTGACTAACCTCCACCCACATGAATACACAAAATAGGGGGGCGTGGTCTTGTTTCGCTCCAACAGAGAAGAGGAAGAGTTGCGTTTGTGTTTGTCGCCATGTCGTCGAAACGCTGTTATTTTCATCTCGGAGTCCAATCATCTTTGTTTGGGCTTGCCAGGGACGCTGTACTTCGAGATCAATGGTTACAATTTATATTTAACTCGGTTCCCGAAAATTATAATCCACATGTAAAACTACGTGTAGCACATTTTACTGAGGACAGCTTCCTCAATCTCGATTTTCATGCGCATCTCATCAGTAAAGGCGTTCTGTGATTAGAAGTACATCTCCCGCATATGCGTTCAGATCAGGGTTGCCAGGTTTTCAAAACAAACATATTGTAGATAAATATACAGAAAAGCTCAGAAATTTGTATTCAAGTATTGTCAAAAAAGTTGACACTTCTGAAACTCATGATTACTATGCTGATAATCTTACTATTTTTAATACTTTTAAAATCATTTTTTTATGTTTCATATCACTGTGGCTGCCATGTCAGGGGGCTTACTAGAGGGTTTAAAAACAACAGACATACCAAAGACAGACACAACAATCACTGCGTCCGTTCACTTTTAAGCAGATTCTCAGGAGAGAGTTTTATCTGTACATGACTCCCACTGTTCTGTTATACAATCACATATCACAGACAGCATTTGTTCCACTCAGGTATCCAGTAATCTCTTCATTGTTCTAGCCGCCTTCCTGCATCTCACTGCATTTGATCAGCTCCTCATGGAGTGCTTACCCTCACAAATGAAGCTAAAAATGACCTACATCTACCCATCCCTCCACAAATCA
Source organism: Carassius gibelio (assembly GCF_023724105.1). NCBI lineage: Eukaryota > Metazoa > Chordata > Actinopteri > Cypriniformes > Cyprinidae > Carassius > Carassius gibelio. Next base: position 20,362,832 of record NC_068409.1, on the reverse strand, counting down.
CACCCCATGCACCGGATTCTTGTTTTTTTGGGTACCCCTTCATTTCTAAGCACTTTTGGCAATTTTCTTCACTAAATTGGCAGGTCTGAATGGCTGAAGGAGCAGCGTGAGGTGGACAGGTCTACAGGAGGGGGTCATCTTACACACAAACATTACTGTCATCCTTTTCATTTCTCTTTCAGCACGCTGTTGTCAGGAAGCAAACAAGATATCATTCTCCACCCACCTCCTGACGCGTGACCGCAGAAATAAAGAAAGGAAAAACAAAGATTTGACAGACATGTGAGGACCTAATCTTAACGTATGGCATTGTTTCTCATTCCTTTGAGTCATATAACTCCAGGCCCACCTGCTCCATGCGTTCGGACCACCTCTGCAGCTCATTGTGGTGAATGCAGCCTGACAAAGCATGTTGTCAGAAGATAACTACATTATCCAAACTTTCATTTCCCTCACGCCAGGAGTTCCATCACACACAGATGTCTTTCCACCTTACGCACTGCGCAGGGGTCATTTCGCATTCTATATCCATGCCACCTCCGACATTGCCAGCAGAAATGATAAGCAGAGAAAAAACACCAACAAACCTGTCATCTTTAGCGGGGAATCTAGATTGCCATACTCTGAAGATCTCGTTCACCTTTAGCGTTGCTCTGACAAAGTAACTTCGGTCCACACAAGGCCATCTGTGCTCCATTATGGGCATATTTTTACACCCAACATAAACTTTCAGCATCAACGGGTCAATGCGAGACGAGACTGTCACCCTGTCACAACGTAATGGCAATTCAAAAGCGTCTGAAACAACAGGAGTCGTAAACTCATGGCAAGTTTAAATAAACCTATTGATCGTAAATTGAGCAACAGCTCAAGAATAGTGCTTAATTCGTCATGTTTTCCTCAGCTGCAGCAATTACAAAGAAAGCGATCCAATTTGGTGTCGTGACGGTGATAAATAGATCGTAAAGAACGTGATTTAGGCCAACCGGGTGCTGCGGTGTGGTTCACTTTAACAGCTTCAACAGCCGGGTCGCTTCTAGATTTAATACAGCGGCTGACACAGATGCTCTCCTTCATTCTCCTTCTCGTCTGGCCTGACATGAATACACCCGCTACATAATAGGTTCACAATGCCTGGAGCTTCATGTTGATGACCTGTCAGAATTGGTAAGAATGCATCATCTAGACAGACAAGGCCGACACGCCAAGTCGTTCAGCTGAACAATTAGAGATTCATTAAATTTACAGCACTACAGCGCCTTCAATGAAACTCAACAAGGGCGGAGAGAACAATCACTTTCGCTTTCGATAACAGCAAAGAAGTGTGATTGAAATCAGATTGAACCTTTATGCTCATCTTTTCACCAAATAAATCAGTACGGCGAGGCTGAATAGCAAGCAAGAGGCACGTCATAATAAATCTCAGCTGTTGAACGTGCTGCGCAACTTTCTCGGGGATCTAGCGGCATTCAGGGAATTAGGAGCATCAAGCATCATTCAGTCCGAGGTGGTGTCATATTACGAGCCTCTTTTCACGGACTAATACCCTTTTGATATAATCTAGGCACTGGCCCAGTGAATTCAGGCCAGCTTGTGGGAAAACAAAGCCTAGTACACCAATGGAGCACAGGCTCCAGAACCCCTATTTAACCAGGGCTCTGCTGGACGGGTGAATAGGTAATTTCCAAATGCCCGAAATGGGAGTTGCTCAGGAGCCGTACTGAAGGGCCCATCTGTGCATGTTCAGCCACCATAAGCCCAACTGAGCTGGGTGGCAATTACTATCAAGGAGGAGAAAGTGTGTGTGAAGTGTCCAATTAGGCTTTGTATTTTGGATGATGGCACTGAGGCATCATTGGAAGTTAAGAAGGAAGTACTAAAATTGGGTGCTGATGCTCTCCACCATCCCATTAATGGATAAAAAGCTAGACTGGTCTAATGGCCCTAAACATATTGAGAAATCATGCACCGATACATACAGCACACCCATTGATAAAAGGCCTCCAGAAACAGGTCGGTTTTAACTCCAAAATCCAAAATAATACACCATTCTTGTGAAGAGGCTAAACAGACAGCATGTTATATTCTTAAAGGCTCTTAAAAGTGAGATCTAATCCAGATGGTACAAATGATGTGCCTGCACAAAGCAAATGCACTTCAGATAGATAATACCGATTCCCGGCACCATGTCCAAAAGAGCCCCACTTATCTGCCAGACGATCCATTCTCTTGATCTGTCAGCGTGTGTCCCACAAGGCAGACATATACACACTCGCAGATGGACACGAACGCACCATACACAAACCCATCCGGCAATCATCTCTCTAACTTACCCGCAGGGGTTACGTCAGAACTAACCCTGTTCATTACTTCAGAACAAGCATCGTTAGCAGAAGCCCTCGCATGCATTCATCAGAGAGCCTCACCTCAGCTTGTTAAGCATATTAAATGTCCGGCAGCAAGGGCTCAATTAGTCCTCTCTGGGGTACGGTGGCAATCAGAGGGATTCCTCCGTAACACTGCGCACAGATCTATGGTTCGTTTAACCAGGCCGGGTAGAGGCTGGCTGAGAACGATGGATTGTGGCGGTCACTGACAGGAAGTTCTCTGCACTGTGCTTCTTCATGTTGATGAGCTGCCCTGCAGAAAGCACATCTGTCTCTCCAGCAGTAATGCACTGACTCTGGGCCAGAGAGGAAAGTGATATCATCCTTTTGTCCAGCCAAGGAGCTCATTTGCCATGGCCTCTCTAATTTGTGTCACTCTTTCAGCTCAGAGTCAGTTCTGGCTATACGTAGCTTAAAAGGGGTTTTCAAATAGGGCTAGGTTTTGACACAAATTTCACAGTTCGATTTGATTCTCATTCACAAGCTTTCGATTCAATTCAATATTGATTATTTTGATATAAATCTCTTCAACCAATGCTGTAAAATATAGAGCTGAAACAACGAATCGATTTAATCGATTAAAATCGATTATTAAAATAGTTGTCAACTAATTTAGTAATCGATTCGTCGCTAAATAAATTTTATTTGCCATAAGCGGCTCATTTCGTGCATATTTCAAATCTGCGGTGACCAAAGTGTGGCAGTAATGAGCCACCGGAGGTTTTACTCAGCCAGTACAGCAGGTGAAGTAGCGAATAGCCAATAGCTGGCCTCGTTTTATGTCACGTGCTTCCCGAACAGCGTCTCTGCAGCATTCAGCGGGAAGTGGGAGTACTTTACTTTGAGCCTTCAAAATGAAGAGTAACCTGTAAACTCTGCACTACTGAACTGTTTAAGGGGCCGTTCACATATCGTGTCTTTTGCGTGCTCAAGTTCGTTATTTCCTATTTAGGTGCGCAGTATGCACTCTCATAATGGAAGCGACGCGGTCGGGACACGCACGCGGTGCGATGCGCCCGTTTTTCCAGGCGCGTCCACACTAGAGTTGTGACGTTCGCGAACGAACCGATTCTTTTGAACGGCTCATAAACATGAACGATGGGAGCCGAGTCGCGACTGGAGAGGAGCCGTTCTTTCTATCGTTCTTTTTTCCTATGCGTGTTCATACAAATGAGCTCCGCCAGGAGACAGAACAGTTATAGGGGGAGGGGCGCACCCAGCGCAGGCCAACCCTTTATAGCGTGATGATATTAGTTATTAGTTGTGCATGGATTTACATTGCATTTTGTGTTCATTTAAAACTTATTTTAAAATCATTAAAAATGTTCTTTTGTGATACTGTACTTGTATAGAAATGTTTCACTAAAAGCTGTTTTCCACAGACATTCATTGCAGCCCACTTTGTTATTGTTCATTGACTTGAAGGGGCTGATATCCTATTTGCAAAGTTTACAGTAGTAATAGTATGTAGTATGTAGACATTTCCATTTTATTTATTCTAATTTTATCTACTTAAAAAAAAAATTAGTTTTCTATCAAAATGTTCTTGTGTGATAACAATGTTCTTGTGTGGAAGTGTTTGTAGTAAAAGCTGTTTCGCACAGAAATTCATTGCAGCCGGCTTTGTTTTTTATGTTTATTTGTGAGTAGGTATTGTATGAATAACATAAGTCAACGTAGTTTTACACACACACACACACACACACTTTGTACTAAAGTTAAATCAAAATAATGATGTCACTGTCTAAGCAGAGGGATTTGTGCAACCCTATGGAATATAGTCCACACATGAGAAATGAGGTAATAATCAATATTTCAGAATAATTCAAACTCAGATATTGGTGTGTTATATCTGAGCTTTAATTATTTGACTACAAATCTCACCTCATAATACCTCCCAGTGATTATTTCCAGGATAAACTGAGATGCCCCCAAGCTGGCTTCTTAAAACTGACTAAATATTTAAAAAGAGCCAAAAGAGCCATTCTTTTGAACGGCTCTTTGAAAGGAACGGATCGCGAAGATCCGGATCCCCTCAAAGAGCCATAAATCCCATCACTAGTCCACACCGCATCCATTTATCCTTTGCTGAAATTTCCGGGTCTTCATGGAGAGGGTACGTCATGGAGAGAGCACGTCATGGTTGCTTAGCAAAGGCAGACGCCTCAGGGGCGCTTCTGCCCGAGCGCTTTGGAAAGAAGGAGAAAGCGGCGCGACTAGCGTTTTCCACGCGTTTTTAGGTGCGATATGTGAACGGCCCCTAAGAATTTTATTTGTGCAGATTCTCCAGTACAAGGTTGTTTGCAAATGTTTAGTCGTAAAAGCTGATAACATTGCTTTTTAACAGTTAACATTTAAAGATTTACAAACATGTTATGTGATCAGTTTGTCGTTTACCAGTTCATAATTCAGACTTGCAGCCTAATTATGACTGAATGAGAGAGGTAAATGTTTGAGTATATTTAAAATGCACTTCTTTTCTAAGTATTCACTGCTCTTTTTCACACAGCAGGTTTTTTGTGTGTGTCCCTTTTTTTTTTTTCTGGACAACCTTCTGATGGATTTTACTTTAAATTGTGAGTTCCATTCAGGTTTCATGCCATTGGCACTTTTTTTCGAAGGTTTTTTTTACAATTTCACAGCATAAGCTATAAAGCTTTTTCCCAGTAAATAATAAAATACAATGCACTGCAATTTTATTCTGTTTTATCCTTATACTTCGTGAAAATATGTTCTCAAAGATTCCTTAAGCTTTGTTTGGGATGTTAAACTACTTTAGGAGCTCTAAGGACTGCCATGGTGAAAACAATATTTGAAATCTCCTTGTGAATTTTGCTAGAGTATGGATCAGTGTTTTGATTGCAGAAGAGTTCGACAAAGGATTACTAACATAATAAAACAACTCCAGGTATATTTTTGATGAGGATATGACAATGCAAAATGGTTAAAATCTCTTAAAAATCTATGCTGAATGATAAAGACCCTTTATTAATAATTTACTTGGGGAAAAAATGGAAAAAACTAAAATATAAGTACATAAACCGATTAATCGATTAATCGTAAAAATAATCGACAGATTAATCGATTATCAAAATAATCGTTAGTTGCAGCCCTAGTAAAATATTTTACAGTTTATTTTTCTGGCTGACATGAGAGCCACATGAGTCACATGAGAATAGGCAATGCCTCCATGGCGATAGGATTGAATATGACTGGTTATGTACGGCTGTGATTGGTTCACTTGATAAATCCCACCTCCTGTTTACGCTAATTTCGTATTCACAAAATTGATTGTCTGAATGAACAATATAATGGCATTAATGGGAGGACTAATTTAAAAAGCAAGTAAACAAATCACACACTTAGACATAACCACTTTGTTACATCAAAATAAGACTTAAAACCCAAAGAAAAAATGATTTGTGGGAGTTTTTAGTAAGTTATCAGCTTTGAAATTTAAAGTAGCAGTTAGAATAAAAATAATAAATTGGCTAATAAATAAATAGAATACTGATTACATTGTTAAATGTAAAAACAAAATAATAGTTTTAAGTAATGTAAGTAAGTGACTGGGACATGAATTTACATTTGATTTAAAAAAAAAAAAAAAATCACTGGGATCAGGAAAGGTCCCCCACCGCTGTGAAGCATACAGGCCACTGATGCTGACATCAGCAAAGTTTTTGACTGCCAGATGAAGTGCTTTGCTAATAAATAGGCATAAACAAAGATGACTGGTGTTGTCCTTTTATACATCAAGCTACCTCAAAATGCAATAACATCATATTGACTTGCAATAAATGTTTCCTCGTTTCAAAACAAAAGCACATGCAAGACAGTGGTCCATCATTAAACAGGACTCTCCAATGGAGAGAGAAGGTTAATTCAATTATATTTTCTTATCCGTTGTTTTCCAGAGCTTGCAAGCATATGCTTGCTGGAGGGGAGAGTCGGGGCTGAAATAAACTTGAGTCGTAACAAGGGACATCAGTGCTGCTCCTGATTACTGAGCATGGAAATCTGGCAAAAAAAAGGTAAACACACCGCAGGTGCTGTTTGATTTAAATCCAAGCACTTGGACACACAATCCAATTATTTAAGTGACCGGTCTTTCAAGGATGAAAAATTATTATTTTTATTTTTTTAAAAGGGCCATTTGATGCTATTTCAATTTTTCCTTTCTCATTGGAGTGTTACAAGCTGTTTGTGAATAAATAAGATCCCCAAAGTTGCAAAGACTAAGCCTTGTTTTTAATAGGTTTTAATGTTTTTGTCTCGTTGCACAGACATGACAGTATGTTAAGGGGTGTAACATTTTCATCACATGCTTGAGGTATTCGGCCAATCACAACACACTGGATAACTGGCCAATCAGAGCACACCCCACTTTTCAGACCGATGAGCTTTGTAAAAATCAACGTGTTTCAGAAAGTGGGGCACAGAGGAGAAAAAATGTACAGTATATGGAAAATAATGTGTTGTGTGCAATCATATGACCCATTTTTTTTTTTAATTGCTAGGCATAGTGAGAAGCAATGATTTAAAAATTACAAAAGGCAACATACCTATTTATCTACACCAGCAAAGTGATTCAAATTGGAACCTTACTAGTCTTTTTCTGTCCCACTTCTGTCAGTGAATGTGTGATGAACTCTTTTTAAGAGCAGCATGGGCTCTGTGACAGAACATACCGCAAACAAAATCTAACAGAAACAGAAAATGAACAGATCTGAGGATTCATATAAGCAAAGGTGATTCAAAAGACTTACAAAAGATTCTTACATAAATCTGTAATACAACTGCAGAAGACAAAGTCATATGGACCACTTTCAGTGTTATTTTGCTCATCTTTAGATCTTTTATTGCCTATGTTCATTGAACTGAAACAATGTAAAGATTCTTCATTATTATCATTTTTTAAAAGGACTTTGAATGACTTACGAACAAGAAAATAATAACATTATCATCTCACAGGTGAATTATACATTTAATTTCACAGTACTGCACGGTTGTACAACACTTCAAGTGCAGTATCTATATCAGTGGAATGAAGTGAGATGGCCTGTGAAGTCTGATCATAACACACGATGAGTCAGATCTGGTATGTTAATATCCTGTGCTGTGTGACGGAGAAGAGAATTTATGATCTTTACTGTGACATTAAACAGAGGAGGGCACTTTCTCTGCTCCCTCTCACTCATCAGCAGGCTGTTATTTCAGAGAACATGATCGATTGTATAATCATATATGATTTAAGGCAGCAATCAGCTCAGTTTTCTCCATTATCTGCTCTTTTCCTGCTGTATCCTCAGTTCATTGAAATTAGATGAACAATAAATCCAGGGCTTCATTCCTAAAAATTAGTCATGTCCTAGGGGTTATCACTCATGTTCAAAAGTGGAAGCGTGAAAAAATTGCTGATCCCAGCTCCTTCCCACTATCTCTTTCACTCTCAGTAAAATGTTTCGTTTTATATTTGCTTTAATCTGAAATTCAGAACATTCACAAAAATGCTAAAGTAAAAGAGGCATTACTTTAACTACAATACTGTTTAAAATTTTGGGGTTCTGATGTTATAAGATTTTGTATGTTTTTGAAAAAATGTTACTTGAGTTACTTAAGATTGGTGACTCGTTGATTAATAGTATGTTCAATAGAACAGCCGTTATTTAAAGAGCAGGTAATACGGTAAAAAAACCTACAACAGGTTTAAATGCATCTAAGGTCAGAAAACATTGTAATTTTCTCAGAATATCCATTTAATATTAAAGTAATTTGACAATGACTTCGAAACAATTCGTTCCAAGCAAGTTCGGAGCAAACTCTTCCCTTCCATAAGCCTACTCTGCACTGATTGGTCAGCTGGTCAAGTCTGTTGTGAGACCTTGAGCAAGTTATCCAGCGCTACCATTGACAAAGCACCCAACCATTGACAAATCCACCCAACAAAAGGTTCGAAATTTTATTTCTGTGGTATCCTTGAACACAGTGTCTTCTCAACATGATGTTACACACTTACTAGCGCAAGTGTTTGTGGGCAGGTCAGACTCTGTTTGTATTTCGCAGGCCGCCGGGGATTATCCAAATGTGTTACCTAGTGATGTACACCAGTAACAAGCAAAAGATTCAAAAATATGGCGACTCTCTCTTTTGAGAGGCAATATCTTTATCATACTCTTTTTTGATTAACAGCTTTGCAGATTGTTTTCTTTTAAGGATAGCTACGTTATAAACTGCAAAAGATATATTTTTCAAAAACCCATATCACCTGCTCTTTCTTTTTCAATTTCTTTAAAAAAAAAGTTTATAGTTCATTTTTTTTTAATTACCAGAAAATACTATGCTTTAATAAAATAAAGCAAACTGGAGCATACAAATATGAATTAACATTATTCATACAAAAATAACATTTCTTGACATTTAAATGTGAGCATCACATCATTTAATAATTCATCTGGCTATGAACTGTTAAATATAGTCACCAAAATGAATAACTCAAGGGCCTGATTCAACACAAAGATCCCAGAAACCACCTATCTGAAACTTTTACACACCAACTCAGTCAACCAGGCATGCTGAGGTCACAGTGTGTATGGGTTGGTGTCAACACCTGCAGATATCTGCCCCACAATAATGAGTCGACATGGCCCTCCACTCCTTTATATCAAACTATAATTGTGTTGCATGCCCCGCAAAGCTCCATCATTACCTGACAGACGGCTCATAATTTACAGCCCATTTAGTTTTGCGCTACCCGCCGCTGTGTTTGCCACAAAGAGGGAACAAATCTTAGTCGGACGAGGATGCTGATGCTCCAAGAAGCAAGAGGCACAGTTTACAGATGTCATTAACTCAAATAACCCTGCATGGAGCGAATGCCTGATTCCTGATTAGACAGTCTGTATGTGCATTAGCAAACGCAGCACAAAACACAGTTCAGAATACCAAAGCCCTGTTTGCGGTCAGTGTGCCTGCCTTAGTTCAATAACACACATATTTATTCATCAATATTACAGTGAGAACCTTGTCTGAGTCAGTGCGGATGACAAGTGGAGATGTGGGAGAGTTTGTGAAATGCTCACAAGGTCAAATATTACTATTTTATTGAAGAGGCAACTAGAATCAGAACATATTCCGGTTTCTAATATTCATGTTCCACTTTAAGCAAGAACAAATAGCTTCCACTCTTATACACTTTCAGTCCCACTGAATGTCATTCTCTCTTTTTATACAAATCTGTTCAAACAGGCCTAATCCACAATCACACAGCACAGTTCCATTCAAAAACAAATGACTCATGTCAGCTGGTCCTTTTCATGAATCATTCTGAAAGAATTACAAACTCACACGTTACCGTATGATGGATCATATAATGAATGAACTTTGTTTCTGAATAACCATCAAGTTTCAGTGATGGTTTATTTAATAAAATAGTTTAATAATGTATCTTTAACGTAAGTGTTTTTTTTTTTTTTTTTTTTTATATTATACAATAATACAATTGTTGGCTTATATTTGATTAATTCAGTTCAGCCTGTTGGGTCATTTTTTATTATTATTATTTTTACCCAGGTGCTACAGTGGGGAAAATATTTATTTGATCCCCTGCTAATTTTGAAAGTTTGCCCGCTTACAAAATAAATGAAGGTTCTGTAATTATTATGTAGGTTTATTTTAATGTATAGAGACAAAATACCAACAAAAAATCCAGAAAAAAAAAACACATTAAATAAAGGTTGGAAATTTATTTGCACACCAGTGAGTGAAATAAGTATTTGATCCCCAAGCAAAACATGATTTAGTATTTTGTGCAGAAACCCTTGTTGGCAAGTACAGAGGTAAGATATTTCTTGTAGTTGGTCATCAGGAGGGATATTGATTCGCTCCTCTTTACAGATCCAGGTTTCTTGGCTGTCATTTGGCAACTCGAAGTTTCAGCTCCCTCCACAGATTTTCTATAGGATCGATGTCTAGGCCACTCAGTGACCTTAATTTGCTTCTTCTTGAACCACTCCTTTGTTGCCTTGGCGGTATGTTTCGGGTCACTGTCATGCTGGATGTCCCGTCCATGAGCCATCTTCAGTGTTCTGGCTGAGGGAAGGAGGTTCTCATGCAAGATTTTACAGTACATGGCCCCGTCCATTTACCCCTCAATGCAGAGAAGTTATCCTGTACCCTTAGCAGAAAAACAGCACCAAAACATAATGTTTCCACCTCCGTGCTTGACTGTAGGAATGATGTTCTTGGGGTCATAGTCAGCTTTCTTCTCCCTCCAAACACAGCGAGTCGAGTTAATACCAAAGAGCTCAATTTTGGTCTCATCTGACCACAGCACTTTCTCACAAACCTTCTTGAAATCATTAAATGTTCTTTGGCAAGCTTTAAACGGGCCTGTACATGTGCATTCTTGAACAGGGAGACCTTGTGGGTACTGCAATATTTATTTGTAAATGTGCAAACTTATAAAATCAGCAGTGGATCAAATAAACATTTCCCCACTGTACCATACACATTACTAGCATATTTGCTGTTTATAAGTATTTTTAAAGCCGATATTAATGCCTTATTCTGCATGGCCATATTATAGATCCCTTATCCTAACCCCATATCTAACCTTAACAACTACCTAACCAACTATTAAAACAATGAAAACAATGTGCTGCTGTTCAGCACAGAAGGCTGTGTGAAGCGTAGAAGCTATGCATATTATAATTATTATGACATTAAGCCTGTTACTATAATCCATTTATAATATAAACCCAGATGGGATGTTTAACAAAGGCCAAGTCATCTGTATGGGAGAACTAAATTATCATCCAAAGACTAACAAGTATGAGATATCATAACTTGTAATTTATGAGATGACAATCAAACAACAACAGTTCAGGTGCATAAGCATGGAGAAAGTTGTATTTAATCAGTGTGTGCCGAATTAATTTAGTTTTCTTTCCTTAAAAATAAACTGCAAACATTGCATTATAAAAAAAAATGATTTCACCAGGCATAGATGCTTTTTATTTGTTGCCTAAGATATCAATTTTGCTCACTGAATCCAATGAACCAGAAGCTTCTATCATACTAAAGATAAAAATTTGGTATTGACTCATCTTAACAATGAATCGACAACAGTTGCTTGGACTCAATCAGCAACATCCCAGACTTGCTCATTTGACTCGTCTTGGGGAAGTTATTGCAAAACCTTTGTAATGGCCGGAGTTTGTTCAATAAAGCTGATTTACGCCTGGTCTGTTAATTTATCTCCTCTCATTAACCCCGGCCGCTGCTGGCTGCACTTCCTTCACTAATCAGCTGCTACTCCCACAGGCTGCGTCCACACAATCCCCAACATCCAGCACTGCAGAGCCCCGCTCAGACGGGCCCTTACAATGCACCGTCCACAGTCCGCTTGTGTTCCTCACACTCTAATTAACCAGATGAAATATTCCACAATTACAGCTGCACAGCTACAAAAACAAGATTATATCATAAACTCAGTAAATTGCTCCATTGTTCTTTTACAGAGTAGCTAAAGTCCATATTTTTCAGTGCGGGTACAGTTCAACAAATTGCCCCATATAAATGTAGTTTATGAACATACATGAGCAGATGAGTGTGTGTTTATCTAGGTGTGAAGTTCAGCCTACAACTCTCTGGTCCCTTGACTTGTAGACTGTGAGGGTAATTAGGCAGGTAATGTGCTTAATTACAGATCTGTTTCAGTGTGACCCATCTCACATGTCCCAAAATAAATTCAATATCTCCAGCTACATTAGTCTTGCATTGCCAGAATAATGAGGCACAGTCCACATTCTGGCCATGAACCTTGCATTTAAACAACCAAAAATCATTGCAGCTGTACATTCTATTAAGGGCAGATTTAAAGAAAATGTGACAATAGATCAGAAATAAAATAATATGCAATACAATAAAATACAATAAATTAATAAAATGCGAATTAAGGGGAGATTTAAAAAAAATGTGACTACAGAACAGTCAAAAAAAAAAAAAAAAAAAAAAAAAAAAAATACAATTAAAGCTGATGAGTCTCATTTGGTCTTTTTTTAAAATATATAAAATTAACAAATTTAAAAGAAAATATTAAATGAAATATAAATAAATATATTTAAGAAATCAATAAATATAAATTGAATATACATGCATAAACAAAAATATGAACAAAAATAACCTATAAATAAGCAAATAAATTAATTAATTTCTATTCAAGGATATCTATTCAAACAAAACTCTTATATTTGAATATATATTTCAAACATTTGATAAGACTAACCTGCAAAATCTGAACATCCAGTGATAAGTTCATTCTCGAAAGCACTGGTACTGTACTTTGTAAAACAAATAGGGAGGAGTTATAAAATCTGTGCGTTTTACTCCCAATCAGATTAGATCTCTGCACTGAGAAAGTTTTTCCAGCGTTGAGTGCATTATGCATCCGAAGGTCAGTGGTGGGACAGCAGGCGGCCCTGTGAGCACAACATCTGAGCAATGACAGCGAAATCACTATCATTTGAGATTTAAACCTAAAATTACAGTCACACAAGAGATCAAATGTAGCAGCAGTGTATGAAAGACCGTCTGAGAAAGTGTGTGAGAAACAAAAGAAGAAAGTGACGAATCAAAGAAAGAGCCGTGAAAAGGACAGTCACGTCTGGATTGAGCTCAAAGTAAGGGCAAGTCCCTGGTGCCACAGCGCCTGGCCATGAAGGATTACTTCTGCTGGCGGCACATAGAAATGGAGTCTTTTGATGTTACGTTTTAAATTAAAATTCTAATTTGGACAATAAAAATTTAATCACCATTTTCAGACTCTCAAAGAGAATAGCAATAAGCATTTCCATACAGGAAGCGCATTAATGTTAAGCGGATATAGCTGGTCTTCCATGACACCCTTTTTTCTGCTGCTTGAGTGAGTTGCTGCCATTGATTCAGCTCTGACCTTCTTCTCATCAAAGTCAAATGCTTTTGTGCCACATGCATGCTCTCCATTTCCCTACGTGAATCTACAAACAAGCTCTGCTTCAACACTACTCTGAGGACGTAACATTTACTGCTTGCGAAACAACCGTTCAACAATGAAAACGCATCTGTTCACAAACCAAGATCCTGTTACAAATTTACCACTGTTATGAAAAGGGAAGACATGTCATGAGAACTACTTGGAGAAATTTAAGTAAGAACATTTAATTACTTTCAGTGATTACATTAGCACATGCCTAACACATCACTAGTTAAAGCTAACATGAATTTCACAGACCATTGTACCCATCTAATGTGACATACAAGAAATTGAGAGTAAAAAAGTGGTGCAAAATTAGATTTTATCCATGTTATTGGATTGTGAAGTGGGCTTTTAAATTACATATGAATGCATGTTTGCTGTCAATAATTGTGGATAAAACTTTTGTCCAAGTAATCAGGCCGCATTTTGAGCCTATGTTTATTGGAAAATCGAAATGGTCCCAGAATGTGGAGTCTAAATTAAACATTATTTTGCATTATGGCTGTAATGTTTATTACATTCACCAGCATTAAATGGCTCCATTAAATACAGTTTTAAAAAGGCTGCATTAACAACAACAGTTAAAGGGGTCATGAACGGCCTTTGTGTTTTTTATTTTGTACTGTTCTCTGTGGTCCACTTAAAATGTTATAAAAAAAAATTCCATCAAAACTAATAAGAGGTAATAATTTAGAGGTAAAAGGCTGTTCTCTGTCCTGTTTTGACCCCGCTCTTTGGAACTCTCTGTGTTGAATAGGCACAGCATTGTCAGCTCGGACGAAAACACCCACTGCTATGATTGGCTAACGCTTGTGTATGTTTGACAGCCTACAACTTGGAAATTAACAGCGTTGTCTTACCATCGGAGCCTCTTTATCATTTGGTTTACATGCACAAATCTGTGTACGGGGCTAAACAGGCAGTGTTATAAAAGCAGCTGTTGATCACCTTCTTCGAGGCAGTGTTTAGCCACACAGTTACATCACAGAGTGGTACAGTACATTCCACGACCTGTCATTTGTGGCAAACTGGCTTCAATGTAAGTTGTGTTTAAACTAATGAGAAAGTTTTGAGTTCTAAAACTTAAAGGGTTAGTTCACCTGAGAATTAATATTTTTCTCTCTTCTACTCACCCACGAAGTATCCTAGGTGTATGTGATTTTCCTCTTTCAGAATAATCCAATCAAAGTTATATAAAAAATTATCCTTGCTCTTCAAAGCCATTCAATGGGGGTAAGTGACATGAAATAAAGTGCGCGCATCTGTAGTAAAACGTCCCTCACACAGCTCCGGGGGGTGAATAAAGGCCCACTGTAGCGAATCAAAGCATTTTTGCAAGATAAATATCCAGATTTCAAACATAATAAACCCTTTTTTCTCACTTATGCTGACTATTGGGAAACGGAAGACGTGAAGGCGGATGATGGAAGACGTATGTGTCGCGTGCATTTCTTTTTAATTTAGCAAAGGAAAACCAGTCTCCTCTTGGCTTATTTTGAAATCCTCCAACAGTTTTCTTTACAAATCCTCGTTTTCTGCATCTAATTCATGACCAACGTTTAGTTTTGTTCACTAACCATGCAGTACTGACGAACTACATCAGCCTGCATGTCTTCCAGTTCCCAACAGTCAGCAGAAGTGAGAAAAAAAAAAAAAGGTTTTACTACAGGTGGCCTTTATTAACCCCCCGGAGCCGTGTGAGGGATGTTTTATTACAGTTGCGTGCACTTTATTTCACGTCCTCTGAACTGTTGACAACAAATACCCACTTACCCCCATTGAAAGAACTATAAAGTGTGAATAAAGTAAAGTGATTTAAATTGATATTCACATACACTACCATTTAAAAGTTTAGGATCAGTACGTTTTTGAAGCATATCTCTTATGCTCACTGATCAATACAGTAAAAACTGTAATTTTGTGAAACAGTATTACAAACTGATATAACATGCAAACTTTTTAAACATTACTTTTAGTATTAAATAATTTCTCCCTTTAATGGTAAAGCTGAATTTTCAGCATCATTGCTCCAGTCTTCAGAGTCACATGATTCTTCAGAAATCATTCTTATATACTGATTTGCAGCTCAAGAAACATTTCTTATTATCAGTGTTCAAAACAGTACCCGTGTACCCGTGATACATTTTTCTTAGAATTCTTTGCTGAAAATAAAAAAACTGAGTGAAAAGCAATTTGAATCTATTTGAAATAGATTTTTTACATTTTCTTTGAAGTCACTTCTGGTCAGTTTTAGAAGCACTTGCTTAATCAAAGCATTACTTTCAAAAAACATTCAAATGGTAGTGTATATTCAGATCTGAATGTAACTTAATAAATGATAGTTAATGAAAGTTATTGTTAACTGTTAAAAAAAAATAACAGGCCATATGAGCAAAAATTCGCTCTTTATCTTCTGGGAATGTTTCAGTGAACAGGAGGTCGGAGCACACAGCACAGCACAGCACATTTGACTTCCTCAGAGACCTCCTGGATTGGCTGAGAGCTGCCTAATGATTTGGAATGATTTGGAATGACAAGCGGAGTGTAAACAGCTGGTGGGGGTGCTGGGGTGATGACATCGAAAAACTGAGTGCCCTTGGACACCAAGAACAGCTGTAAGACAGTACACACCCTCCAAACAAAATGATGCCATCCACTCTCCTCTTCCAAACAAAGCACCGAAGAGACCCATGTCAGGGTTGGGGGAAGAGACTACTTTCAAAAGCTGACAAAAGTCTATCATGTGACCAATCAAATCATAGCAGCTAGCAAACTTTGTGTGTTGTCATGCATCCAAATCCTCTTCAGCTCACATTAATAAACTGGCTCCAGACACATGCCAAGGGTTCATGAGGACAGCTTCTGAGGACGAGACTGCTCCCCTCTTCATCCTGGAGCTAAGACTGTCCTCTCCTCTCCCTAATGAGTTTGGTCCCGTTCCAAGGCCCAGCACGAGCTTTACTGTATAATGTGTCTTCAATGGTCCGCTGGTGACAAGCTCACTAATTCACTCCACATGATTGCAGAACTATTCCCATTAAATGTTCAGGAAGAACTGCTGATGAGACAGTTAGATGGAATTTCAGATGAAAAACAGAGAAGATTCCCCCAATGTCTGCCCTGTATAGCTCGGCATGCCTTCTTTCTTCTTAATTCACCTCTCCACTCTTTTGTCATGAGTGCAATAATGAAATAACGGATTACTTTCTTCATAAACCCAGGTTTGACAGATATCTCATTACAGCCTAAAAGTATTATAATGCAAGTAGCAAATGAACAAGAAAACATTGCTCTACAGACATTTATCTGTGCTCCTACAAAACATCGCTCTGATATTGTTTTCTATAGCCCGATTCAGACCAGATTAGTTTTACAGGGGTAGATGGAGTAATGTAATATTCTACCTCAGAACGTCTGTAATATTAAATGACCAATTCACGCGGGATGAGAAATCACTGTAAAACTAACAGAAAGTGGGAGGTGTAACTCGACTTTGCTTGTCGTCATGCTTTTTCCTGATATCCTCGTTCGACTGGACCTAACTTTATATCTAATTAAAATGTAATAATTTAAGTTATTAATAATTCGACCGCACCTGTGATATCTTTTGGATCTGAATGGTGAGTGGAAAACTACTTTTAAACTGAAAATGGCAGAATGTTTACGTACATATTTAAAGCTGTTCTACACAGACAGAATTAGATGAGGTAATTTCTCCGGGCCTTTTTTACAGAAGGTAAAAGTCATGGTAATCTTTGTCCGTAATGATTACTGAGATGGTGCATTTGGATGTGACTGAAATCATTGAGAAGCTTTGGTAATAATAACTTTTACCCCACCTCTCCATGTAAAACTAATCCCATCCGAAGAGGTCTTATGACTTCTGTTACATGTTTTTGACGTGTTATTTTGAAATGCCTGCTTGCATTCTGTACTCAATTTTCCAATCTACATATCAAATATTACAAACTTATGTAATTCACACAGTACTGCAATTGAGAAATATTGTGACACACTGCCTTTGTACCTACTCGCAACATTCCAAGATAACATTATTTAAACAACATTTAAAACATTCCAAGTTTTGACAGTGCACTGATAAACGCCACTATAATTTCCCTGGAGAATGTTTTTTTTTTTTCAAAAGTGACAGGAAAGACCTTTCTAATACAACAAAATATTGAAATTTCAAATAAATGCTTCTTTTGAACATTGCTCGTCAAAGAATCCTGAAAAGGTATAAAAATTTCCATTTAATTTCAAATATTTAGCGGCACAACTATTTTCAACATTGATAATAATGAGAAATGTTTCTTGAGCAGCAAATCAAGACTGGAGTAATGATGCTGAAAATTCAGCTTTGCATTACAAGAATAAATCCAATTTTAAAATATACTCCAATAGAAAACACTTCAAAATATTACTATTTTTACCGTAGTTATCCACTGCATTGCAGCCTTGGTAAGCATAAGAGACTTCTTTTAAAACTAAAAGTAAATACCACAACTATCATCTTAAGTCACAACTATAATAAAATAATGGACTTAGGAGGGTTTAACAGTTGTGAATAACTCAAAGGCAACACTAATGTAATGATCTGAAGACACTCAAAGGAGATAGACTGCTTTACTGATGCATGCAGGGCTGGCAGATATCAAATGTCTATTCTTAACTTGAGTTTTAAACTCTTATTACTAGTTCAGCCAATTAACCTGTGTTCATGTCACAGCGCTTGAATAATGCGGTTTTCTTTTGAAAATCTGTTAAAATGACCACTGAGACAACTTATTGTCTCCGCCTGACTAGGCCCCTTAATATTTCTGGCAGTGGCAATATGCAATATTTAGGAGCATAATTAATTTCTTTTCTCCAACACAATTGGTTCATTAAAATGGGACACTGCCTGTTATCTTTTCCCCAAAGGTGTTCAATAATTTTCCATTCTACTGCTGGCCTATAAACAGGGTCTTTCTGAAAGAGACAATCAAGAGCTATTCAATTATCAAGCTGGACTGGCTCCCTAACGCTGAGTTCACTAACCTTACAACATTTAATTGAGTGAAGAATAATTTCTCTTTAAAAAAAACCCAATCCATTTAACAGTCCTCAATAATTATAGCTGGCCTCAGAGGTTGAAAAAGACAGATGGCAAATGGTGAGAGATTCATAGCATTTGTTGACAGATCTGTCTATCAATCTATTTGTATATCTGTCCGATCTAATCAGCATCCATCGCATCACACCAGCAACAGCGCAGCAAAATGCGACCAGCCAGTTGGTAATGGCCCCAAAAAAAGACAGCACTGAGATTGTTCTCTAAAGCCATTGTACACGGGCGCCTCGTCGAATATTGAAAGAGAAATCCCAATCTCAATTCAAAGAGACCAATGCAGCAGTATAAATATTGATCTTCACGCTATCTCTCATTGGAATAGTTGCCACAGGTCCGTATTTCTATTTGTGTGGGACTGTTTGCAGGGCTGGCCAGACTGCAGCCAATGCACTAAAGTCCATTTAACATATAAACAACAAATACATCAGGGCTCTGTTTAAGCCAGCGCATGGGAACCAGCTCCTGCTGCAGTGTCCTACTGCCACCTACTGCTGAAAACACTGAGTGTGTATCATCACCACTCCAGATCAAAGCTTAGTTACTTTGCCTCCCAAGTGATGATAGAGTGTTTAGATACTAAATGAAAAGGAGGATGTGCCGATGAGGTTAAGCCATTCAATTAGACATAATTGTTTAATGATACGTTGGGGTGATCATCTTTTGGCTTCATCCAAAAGGCTTTTAGAAGATCATTATGGATCTTCTTCTCTTTATCACATAAACTGTATATTTAATGCGCATATTGATATTTTCAGGGATAATAAAGCTAATCTTAATGTATTTTCTTTCTCAACTGCTCATTAGATGCAATACCAGGCCTTAAAGGGATAGTTCAACCAAATCATCATTTACTCAACAGTTGCTGGAAGCCAGACTTCGGAGCTATTTCTTCTACATTTAATGGGGACCAATAACTGTTAGGCTACTAGTATTCTTCAAAATATCTTCCTTTTGAGAAACCAACTCATACATGTTTGGAACTCGAGGGTGAGTAAATGACAATTTAAATTTTTATCCCTTTAAGAAATGAGAAGCCTGAACAGTGCTTCAAAAAGCAGCGCAACACAAGAATATTACTGGTATTTTCAAGTTCGTCATTCATTTGTGGTGATATTCTAGACATTCATTTTACATCTACCACTTTGGATATAAAAGGAAGGTGGACTATTACCAATTTAAAATTGCACATCATATGCCATTCTCAGCATCTCTCCTGCCGGGGAACGCTGTCGTGATTGGGCCTTTTCCTGACGGGTCGGGTGAAAGCGGTGGTTTGGAGCTGAGATTGACTCTGGGAGCAGTGAGACAGTCGGTCCTGCTCTTTTCTCATAGATAATGAATCAGACAGTGGGCTGCTAGACTGTGTTTATGGGCGTTCAGAGGCGTAATGCGGGACATGGGGAATTCATATTCACATATACACCCTGTGACATGTACAGAAATGACAGGGTGCGGTCCGAAAGCAGTGCGCCTGGTGACTTGCACCTAAATTCGGGGGTTGAGGAGGATCAGGGATAGCAAATCGATTCAGCGCTCGCCATCCCCCGACCACCAAAGTCATTTTGGCTGCAGTAAAAGGAAATTCTATTACCAGTGACAAGTTTGTTTCATTTGCTCTATTGCTTTCATAGCCCGGACATTGACAATGTTGATGGTTTTTCAAATAAAATCATTTTATGTCAAGGCCATGGTGCTATATTATCTGCAGACCTGTCTAAATTGCTGTCTTCTTCTTATAGAGGTTTTGACACTAAAAATGCCACAGTCTGATTGATATCTCCCAGGATCTCTCCCGGTGGAGTTATAACCTCCGGACTAATAAATATCTGACCCCACGTGACCAGAAGCAAAGAACAGACTGGAAGGTCAATGTACACTCGCACTCTAAAGTTTGGACATAACCAACCTGACATTAATTATATTTTTGAATGATACTGAAGTCATCAAATAATTTAATTTTCTACTACCAAAATATCATTTAAACTACCTAAATATAATTTAAAAAGCCATACATGTATGCTGGACACTTGTTGACAGTTTTGCTTCCATGTTCAAGTCTATTTAATAATAAAATAAAATAAAATAAAATAAAATAAAATACCAATTTATACGTGTCTGCACAAATAATTTCGTATTTAGGCATAAATCTTCAGATAAAAATAAAAATTGCATACACACACACACACACTAGATTTCATAAAATAAGAACTACTAAAATACTGTTACACTTTGGGCGTCCTAAGTTCATGTCCCGGCTCACAGACCTTCCTTGATCCCATTACTCCTCATTAATTTAAAAAGAATTAAATAAATAAATAAAAAACAATACTCCATGCTGAGCATTTATTGAACTGCTTTTGCTTTATTATCCAAAACAAACCAGACAATAGGCAACTATTTTCAAAAAAACAAAAATGTATTTCTTGATTAGATAAAAAAAAAAAAAAAAAACACAATGAAACATAATAAAAAAATACGATTTTTTTAAGCTATCCGTTTTTGCAAATAAGTAAATAAATAAATAAATAAATATCAGACAGGACGTGCAATTCACTTTTCATTAAATGTCTGTCCCTTTGGCTCCTAATGCTTGAAATGAGCCCCTTTATGAAGAGCGAGATGCCTTTTGTATACAGTGTAAACCCTGTTTGAGTTATCTGCCATTGAAACCCATCCAGCTCTTTAAAGAAGCACACACAAAGAGAGGACAAAAGACAAAACAAGTCTGGGCAAACAGACATCCACAATTGAGAATACTGGGTACATAGGCATGATCCGGCTCTGATCCAGCAACTCAGACTGACATGATCCCCTATAATGACAAATCTCTCATCGAGAGGCTGAATGGCCGACCACAGAGCTCTCTCACACACGCATACATCCTTAAATTAAACGTCATGTTTCTACAGCTCAAATAAACATCACGTGGCAGTCAACCTTACAATAGCATGCCGAGATCTCTCACACCTGAATATGCATTGTGCAACACACCATATTACAGCCTTATACAGAGAGATGTAGGGCAATGATAATATTACTACAGATCTTTATGTTTTGATATTGAAGCCATAATACATCACTGCAGCAGTATTTTAAAACTAATCAGTTTAAGATTTGTCATGACACAGCCTAATAGTGGAGCCATTCACAAAACTGCTGATTAAGCACTATATATGAGAAGATCATTTTGACAACATGTATGGACCAGACATTATCATTAAAAGAAATGCAATTGTAACAGACAGAGCAGCTATTGAAAATAAGACCTTTCAACATGCCTCGCTCATTAGCGGTGCATTAAGTACTTCAGACAATCTCACAGAGTGCAATAAAAAGGCTGTATCCTGCCTCCAGCGACCGTTTTCCATGAAGACACACATCTACGATTAAAACTGAAGTTTTCGCTTGATATTTACGCAGTGGGGTAAAAAGCAAACTCCTGGGATAAGACAATTTGGTAAGACACATTAATTGCACCGATGATTATCAGGCGAGATCTACCCCTGCTTCATATTTATAGTTGTGTCCACTTTTCATTATGGTGTTCATTACCGGATATAAATAATGTGCATAAATGTGCCTGCACCCTTCGACACACTCTATAATATTGCCAAGCAATATCCATCTTGTCTGAGGTTATCAGACATTACCTTACTGAATTATTTCTATTAGTTGCTTCGCAGCTTGCCTTGTCATCATCCTCTTCCTGCAGCCATGACAGCATTAACTTTTAGCTTTATTGCATCTTCTTTACCCAACATACACCATTAATCTGCTTAATGACTACCATGACCCCTTTCATCCAATTTCATAAAATAAAACATATTAATAAAACGCATTAAAGCTCCTATTGTACAGGATCTTCTTATAAATCAGAGAGCACTTTTCAAGGAAATGGCTGCATATAATGGCTACTGGTTACCTTATTTATTTAATGTTAAGAGGGTTTTTGGACATTTGCACATGAAAATTAAATCAGAGGATATTAGATATTTTTAAAATGAAAGGACTGCTTTAAAGATTGACAGAAGCCTTTTCAGCTTGTTATAAAAACATCGCTTTTTTTTTTTTTTTTCTGTTGTCCATCAATGTGTCCTGTGGGACACATAGGCTACTACACATTTGCTGCAAAAGTTGACATTTCTCTTTATAAAAAAACTATTTGTGCACATATATAACCTAACCACAAATTTCTTTACAAAACATACATATTCTAAGAATGTAGAAAATTGGAATAATGAAGTGTCTGAATGCCTCCAACTCCCATTGTCTTCTCAAACCCAAACACATTTGTTTAGAACTGTTTTAGACAGCTTTTGCCTGTGGTGCCTGATCTTGACTTTTTCACTGGAGAAAGCATTATTATGGCTAGAGGACTCACATTTAGACTCACATTTTAGTCTTGACAGATTTACAAACTTGCAGCGTTATTTGATGGACTGGAGTGGTTTGGATTACTTGTGAATTATTGCAATTTTTTTTAATCAGCTGTTTGGACTATTTTTCTGACGGCACCCATTCACTGCAGAAGATCCACTGATGAGCAAGTAATGTAATGCTAAATTTTTCTCCAAATCTGTTCACATGAAGAAACAAACTCTTGGATGATCATGTTGGATGACCTCACGGTGAGTACATTTCTTCAACGGTTTTAATTTTTTGATGAAAAAAATAATGGCTGCCCGGCCCACTGCTCCAGGTGTGTGTTTACAGTGTGTGCATGTGTATTTGTTTGTTTGTTCACTACTAACTGCTGTGTGTGTGCACTTGGATAGGTGAAATACCATTCCTTTCTTTTCCTAAAGTCTTCATTCCAATCACTGTATTTCCTTGTGGCCTTGCTGTCTGCTTAATTATGTGATCTGATTAATAAGAGCACGAGAGCTGAAACCTGCCATATGCACGCTCTAAAATACACTTTATGGTCTTCAAACCTGGCAAATGCTGAGATCAGGAGTAATGGCGGTCACTGCCCTGGATCTAAGGCCTTTGAAATCATCTACAGACAGGAAAGACTAATCCCTTTGATCAGGGCCTGCCTGACACCTTGTCATAATTTGTCCTCGGGTCCAAAACATTGGGCAAAGAATTAATTAAACTAACATTACACATCACGCATTCATAAATCTGAATTGGTTGAGACAAATCCTATTGACAAAATATTGTATAACTATAAAAATCATCCACTCTCTTGCACTTCTTTCATTCAGTGAAATAATTTAGATTTCAACAGAGCCTGAGTGAAAAAGAAATGACACTTCTCAAACAGCTATGTGCATGGGCACAAGGAAGGAATCTAAAGCCTGAAACACACTCTGCATCGTGAAACAATCGTGACTCTTTCTGTGATAGCAGAGGCTCCTAATCGGTGGTCCTGTGTCGTACAATGAAAGAGGCTCAAAGACAGCCACTGTGATGGTCATGCAACCAAAGATAGCTCACAATAATTTTCTGACAGTGTCAGCAATTCAGCACAAACATACCGACCAGCCAATAAAAATGTGATTTCATATCAACGCGACATGGCTCTAAAACAACTGCTTACCTCAAGCTCTTATTCCTTCCTCTTTCACTACTTCCACCTTTTTTCAGCAGCACATAAATACTACAACTGACAAAGTGTGATTCATCATGCGGTTTTTGATTATCATAGTACATACGTTTTAGGCTTCTATAGAAACGTGCGTCGTAGAAGGCTTTAACGGGTAAAGCCCGTAACCACCAGCTATTAAACGCTTTTTTACTAATATATATATATATATATATATATATATATATATATATACACACATACACACACACACACACACACACACATATATATTCATGAGATAATTAAAAAAACATATATGGCATATAAAAAAACGTACAAATATGGCAATGACAACATGAAAACATTCAGATGAAGGCCTCTTAAAGAACTAATAATCTTTTAAAAGATCCTTACAATGTGCTTTTATGCTCCATACTGCAAAATCAACTCAACTCAATTGACCTCTCATAAATTAACCATACATCAAATACAGCAATCAATTAGAATACCATGAATATTCAAACTGTACTACCACCCACTCTAATATTCAAAGAGGGGTGAGTACCTTTTAAAATTTCACAGGGGATCAGAGGAAATAAATCGCTATGCATTGCATCCAGTTCCAGGCACGTTAGCTGGTGTTGATTTTAATATCAAAGCCCCTTCGCCGATCAAGAGCAGTGCTCGAGATCTCATTACCTGGCCATGATAGAGAGAGGAAGAGCGCACCTGCCACACACCTCAGTCATCCACCCACCTGCTAATGCAAGCCTCTAAGAGACAGTGGATCAGAGCAAGCCCCTCAACTGGTGGCACTGTGACCTCTTCTGAAAGGTCACGGATAAACAAATGCAAATGATTAAATGCTACCATATTATAAAATCGTGCACAATTGAAAGGTATGAGTTTATCTTTAACTTAAAAGGAAAACAAAAGCATTTCCCTTATTGATTGATGTGGATGAGCATCTAAAAGCCAAATCAAACTGTACAATGAAATTTTGCCATGAATTTATTTTCTTGGTGAAAAGCTAGCTAAAAGACACTGACATGGAACAAGATTCTTAGCATTGCCTCATTTATTAACCTTTAAAAAAATAAAAACTGTACAAGGTAAAATGGTATTCATTTAGCTTTGTTTTTGAAAGTGTTTGCACCATTCCTATTGCTGTACTATTGGAAAAAGGCAAAAATGCCCCAAAAATGCAATTAATGAAATTCGTTATATTAATTTAAAATGTATTAAATGTTAATAAAAGAAAATAATTTAAGTGCTTTTGTCATTCCTATCACTATCATATCAATAAATGTAAAAAGCTAATTGCATTAAATATATTTA
Organism: Carassius gibelio; assembly: GCF_023724105.1. Taxonomy (NCBI): domain Eukaryota; kingdom Metazoa; phylum Chordata; class Actinopteri; order Cypriniformes; family Cyprinidae; genus Carassius; species Carassius gibelio. Next base: position 20,337,444 of record NC_068409.1, on the reverse strand, counting down.
AATCATTATTTATTTAATTGTTAATTAATAAATATTCTATTAATAAAAAAAAAACTAATGTATAAATTGTAATAAGACAATTAAAGAAAATTTATAAATTAATAAAAACCAAATGTTCAAAATAGATATTAAATAAATGTTTCAGAAATAGTTTTTAAATGCTCCCAGAATTCATATCACTATCCTGTCAATAAAGGCAGACTCAAATTAATAATAATAAAAAATAAAGTCTTTAAGTGTTTCTGGCCTCCTTATCACCCTATCAATAAATGCAAAGTACCAGAAAAACTAACAAAAAAACATTTGACATTATTATCAAATAAAGACAAAAATGGCAAATAAATAAATCATTTTTAAATCCTTCCAGCATTCCAGTCACTATCATACCGACAAATGAATAAATTAATCAAAATAATTATATATATATATATATATATATATATATATATATATATATATATATATATATATATATATATATATATATATATATATATATATATATATATATATATATATATATACCACTCATTTTTCTATATTGAACAATTTTGGAACTCTGTTGGGTTACCCAGAGTTGAGTTATCTAAAAAAGACATCCTGACTTTGATCGTCCTCTCAGGTCATGATAAATAGTCCTCCTTAATGAGTAAAACCGTTTTTTGATGTTATATATATGATTAACCCCAGGGGCTCGATTTGGCGAGGTGTCACAGTTTGCCATGGACTAGTAATGTCTTTGAGGCATGTGGTCACTGCTGATGAGAGGGAGACAGATTAAGCCTGTTAAAATAATTGACATAAAAAAGCAGATGACATTAAAACCAAAAGACATCCCAGCCCTCCTTTACCCTTGACATTCCCTCACTGAGGTGCAAGATGAGTTGCAAAAGGATTTAATTTGAGAAATTACAAAACAGCAGGACTCAGGAGCCCCACAGGTAGCACAGGCTGAATCTCTCCCTTGCCAATTTAATACATAGACGGTGAACAAAGAGGGTGTGAGAAGCTTGAAGGGATAATTCTGTCTTGCACTATGCTTACAATGGGATTTGGTTCAGCGTTCTATCTGGCCTCCTGTGGAGGGGTTTCGAATGGAAGGACAACACCATGTGCCTTTGCAAAAAATCAGAATCTTATTTCACACAAGGATCGGCGCTCATCAACATATCAAAGTCTCCTCACTGCATTAACATTCGACTGAAGTAAGCTTGAGCTTCTACACCGACCCAAACAAATGATCACCAGCTAATGGCCCCAGCTAGACGGCCAAACACATGAAACCATGCCGAAGAGCCTCAAGCCAATAGTTCATAAAACGCTGAAATAAATCTGCCAATTAGGCAGCGTTTCAGACCTTTTTGCCAACAAATCCAAAGGAACGCAACCATTTCATTCTATAACACCTCAAAGAATAATATTTCCATCATGTTTTTGTCGCTGAAACTTATTTACTTGTTTATCTGCAAATAGTTTGGAAACAATTGCTATATGATTATTGCTGTTTCATTAGATGCTGAGAAATTTGATAATTCACCTTTAAGGACAATCCAATTACTTTGTTATTAAAATAAATAACCTACCGGAACATACTCTTGACAACCTGATAACTGCATTCAATTACATTCACATATTTGTAGAATAAATACTCAAACCTATAAGGAAATATATTACAAACTTCCAATGTGCATATTACATCCAATGTGCATAATACATCCATCTTTTTAATATAATATTATCACAGTTGTGTTGACATGGGGGAAAACTACCTGACCGTAGGCCTATATATATAAATAAATAAAAGTATGCAAGGACTTGACTTACTTTAGAGTTTCTCTGACTGATCCATACAGAACAATCTGGTGTGATGTTTTCAAGCATGTGCTGTCTTGGCTCTGTGCACCCATGTCAATACTTTCGCTGTAGCCTGTGAATGTAAAATAAGAATGGCAGGTTAGCATTATTGAGTCTCAGTTCCTACACTGGTCAGATCGATTCCTCCACATATCTATTTTAAAGACTGAGAAGTAAATCGAGCCACGGCCTCTGCCTCCTAATGAGACTGGTAACAGGTGTCAGAAGGATTCAAGAGCCTTATGTTTTATTTGTAGTGAGCACAATGGTAGGCTTCTGCTGCACACCTGACCCTATAGTAAACAGTAGGATACACCTGCAGAAACTGGGAAGGAAGGCTCTTGAGGGGATACTGAAGATTTCATCATATTTTACCAATACCATATACAAACCATAGACTTATACCCTTGTTCTTACCCCCAAATTAATACTTCATTTAATTCTAAAACAGGATAATTTTAGTTAACCTATAATAAAACCACAAAGAAAAAAAAATATCTATCTATATATATATATAAGTTTAATTAAAATATAAAAAAGACAAAACTTATATTATTTCAGCTCACTGACGAAGGCAAAATGTCTCATTTACTTCAGCTAGACATACTAAAACTGAAAAAAAACCTCAATGATGGTTTCGTCCAAAATGAATAAGTAATCATTAACTAGGCCTACAATAACATGCAGTGCTTTAAGTGGGCCTGTACGCACAGTACCGCCACTTCCAAATATAGCTCTTAAGGCGTACAACCATGTGCTCCCAGAACTTGCTTTTAGCGTACCAGTACGTTCATTTGGACATCTGTTTTAATAGAGGTTTTAATCCCTTCGCTGTCGCTTTTCAGAGCGCCGTTCACCATGCACGCTTCCTAACTCTTCCTAGTTCGGAGTATGGTGCATGAATCATTTGAACCAGTTTGGGAGTTCGGAGCAGGATCGCGAATCATTTGAGTCAGTTCGGTAGGTCGGAGCTGATTCGTGGATCATTTGAATCAATTCGAGAGTTCGGAGCGGGTTCGCGAATCATTTGAGTTGGGAGTTCGGAGCGGGATCGCGAATCATTTGAGTCAGTTCGGGAGTTCGGAGCGGGTTCGCGAATCATTTGAGTCAGTTTGGGGATCGCAAATCATTTGAATCAGTTCGGGAGTTCGGATTGGGATCGCGAATCATTTGAGTCAGTTCGGGAGTTCAAAGCGGATTCGCGAATCATTTGAGTCAGTCTGGGGAACGCGAATCATTTGAATTAGTTCGGGAGTTCGTAGCGGGTTCGCGAATCATTTGAGTCAGTTCGGGAGTTCAAAGCGTGTTCGCGAATCATTTGAGACAGTTTGGGGAACGCGAATCATTTGAATCAGTTCGGGAGTTCGTAGCGGGTTCGCGAATCATTTGAGTCAGCTTGGGGATCGCGAATTATTTGAATCAGTTCGGGAGTTCGGAGCATGATTCATTTGAGTCAGTTTGGAAGTTTGAATGCAGTAATGCAGTAGCTCTTTCTAAGGATATTTTTTCAAAATCCTTTTGCACATTTTATTTATGTTCAGTAGTTCTTTCTAGCTCAAGCAAATCCACATACTAATAAAAGGATTTATTATTAAGGTCGTCTGTTGACTGCTGTATATAAAAGCCCTTCAATATAGTTGTTGTTACCTCAGGGGATGAGGGGAGTCATCAGAAAAAAAAAGAAAAAAAACGGAAAATATATTTTTTTGTGGTTATAATAGAGTACCGGCACCTCTTTTGAGCCACTTAAAGCACTGAATATAAGCATTCATGTATATGGCCTAATGTTCAGATGATGCTTGATAAATGAAAGCATCATCATTAACTATGTTCTTGAACAATTTAGCCAATGTACACCATTTTATTTATTCATTTTATTGTTATTTTTTTGTTTGTTTTGCATGTGTGTATCTTGCTGGCCTGTTAAACTGTTAATGGGCAGCTGTGAGCAGGTTTAATCTCTGAGAGCACGAGCAGCGCACGACAGAGCCCCGGAGGCCGATCCACGTGTATCGATTAACCCGCGCGGTGGATGCGGAGGAGACGATTAACCTCTGCGGTCATCTTACAGTCTGCTCCACCGCACTGCCAAACGCAACACACCCCTATCTCATTCTGCTCTCCATTTGCACTGCGATAATACCAAAACCCCGCTCTCTGCCCCACTCCAACAGTCTGAGCCAAGAAAATTAGCCCATCTTTCCAGCGCAGGTTGATCGATCAAGAGCGTATCTCAGCGCATCTTCATTCTGCAGAGGCCTGGCACAACTTCTCCATTCTGACCCGCACAGCACAAGCAGGGCTCATAGAGGGCCAGCGGTGAAGAGACTGCAAATAGGTTATCATGCTCAGAATAAAGCTCACTGCTGGGTGTGTTTGGCAGGGAATGCTCTTGAAAATATTCCTTAATGGCAGAAAAGATTCATAGTCGAATAGCTTGAAAGGAAGGATGTTGAAAGCAATCTCCAGGGAGAAAATATGCCCACTAACACCGGCATCGATCACATTGAAGATGACACAGCAGTAAGAAAATGAGACAAAACTCAATTCCAACAGTTCATATTCCATTTTTCTCCCTTGCAGCTGAGGACTAAAAGGGCAATTACCAAGCACTTCAGAAATGCCTCTTTCTTTACAAAGAGATAAAGAGAGACGTACCCCGGGCTTGTTGTTTTATTCTCTGGGGATTTGTCATATCTGAGACATTTAGCCATTTTCTCAGCTGTCAACTCTTGCTCTCACTCAGCTCCATCATTCTGTGGCGACATTCATCATATCCCGATATCAGCAGGACAGTGCTTTGGTGCGGACTTCAGCTTCACAGTGGATCTCTCACCTGCTTCACCAAATTTAGTATTCCAGTGTAAATCTGAAAAAAGGGCAAACGCCAGTCTTGCATGTTTTGGAGTGGGAGTGGAATGGCAGGGAGAGGGAAGGTCACGGCAGGGGTTAGTGCTGAATTACAGACTGTCACTGCTTGGACAGGGAGCACAGACGCAGAGGACAGGCTGACAGAGCCGGTGTCCAGACGAAGAACAAGCTGCAGTCAGGCCAAACGCTCTTATAGAAAACACTATTGGACTTTGGCTTTCCTCCTGTCAGCGCGTAAGACACGAGGCGGCTTTAAATAAATTGCTCTTGCTATAGAAACCAGATGTAGTGAGCGTATTTAGACTGTTAGATCTCTAAATTTTCACATCTGTGAGACAGGAACAGGATTAAGGGCATCATATCAGCACTTACTGTTTCTCACAATTTAACCAACAGCAAGTTTGAATGAAAAGTTCAGAACAGTTCATTAAAACGGTCTAATGATAAGGCATGTTAAATATAAAAAGAAAAAAAAAAGTATTAAGTTACATATCAGCCTTTATAGTGGTTATAAACAATAGCATTATGATTATGATAATAATAATTAATAATAATAATTATTAGTATCACTACTACTAAAGTACATAATATTATATTGTTATTCAAAATTATATTAATGTAACAACAACAACACTACTACTCCTTAGTACATAATATTATAATATACTATTGTATTATTTTTTATATATTATTAAAAATTAAATAAGTTGTAACAACAATAGTAATTTTAATAATAAAAATAAAAGTCAGTGCTTTTATTTGCAGAATATATTTTACATTATCCATTTAATAAAAATATTAGCAGTAGCATAATTAGTATCGATATTAGTATTACTACTACTACTATTTAACACATAATATAATATACCATTTATGTTATCGTTATTAAAATGTACAACAATAATAATACAATCAAAAAAATGTTTATTTTGAACAGTTGGTAATTTGTATTTGCAGAATATATTTTATAATATTGTCGATAACAAGAATAATATATGTTATTATTATTATAATTAATATTATATTGGTTTATTTGTTATTATTTTTTAATTATATTAATGTGATGTTAGAATATGGTTTTATAATATAGCTTTCATTTGTGAAATGATTCCTAGAATCTCGTTTTTCAAGGTGACCTGTCTGCTTTGTGTTAATATGGTAATTCATTAAAAGTCTGACTGAAGCTCCATTCACAGCCCCCTGATAACGGCTTTATAACATACAGATGAAGGGAGGACTGAAAGAGCACATTGTTTTTCCTCAGGGGGTCCCATTAGACGGGTCATCCGTGTGTCCCTCAGTGTTAACACTTGAAGAAACTTAAAAGGTGAAGATGCTGATGCTCTTCAACTGCAACTTGACACATTTTCCCCAGGAGTCTGTTTTTCAGAAGGCCTTGTGCCGCTTTAGACACCTCCGCACCCTTTCTCCATAGGCCCACTTTCATTATAAATCCTCACACATCTGAGAACTACTTCCTGCTCGCACTTGCCCTCAAGGACCTGCATCCTGATTGGCTGTTTAGTACAATAAACAATTCAGCAAGATAAAATGATAGTATACCTAACTGAAATACTCTCCTGACCTGTACATTTTAAGCTGATCGTAATAAAGCCCATTACAGTTATCTGATGTGTTCCTAATACTTCTTAGCGAGGTGACATGCACACGGAGTCATGTCATTACACGGGAACTTTTGTTTTTCCGCTGATGCCATCAAGAGCGAGGGCTGGCAATGGGAAGCTATATAAGCAGCACGATTCATCCCAATCCTGACCACTCTGGATAGACTGTGCTCACCCAGGAAAGGTAAGTGGGAAACCAAACATATTTTGGTTGTTTTTCTAGTTGATAAAAGCTTGCAAAAACGTGGAAAGAACCAAATCATTAAGTGTTTTCATCAGTTTAACTTAAAACCGTGCTCTTCATTCATACATATTTATGCATTCATTCCAGGAAGTACATGTCCACAGCTTCTGCCCAGCATGGTCCTGTTGCTCCAGGCAGCAGCATTAGTCCTGCTGCTGGCCTCCCTGCCTGGATCACTCTCAACTCCATCTCAGCATCTGTGCGGCTCCAACCTGGTGGACGCGCTTTACCTTGTGTGTGGGCCTAGAGGCTTCTTTTACTCCAGCAGAAGCAGGAGGGACCTGGAGACTTTGCTGGGTGAGGACATTCTGTAAATGCACATGTACGGTTTTTAAATGGTGGAAGATTTCTAATGTTAAGTGTTCACTTCCTCTTCCAGCCTTGCTCTCAAATTTAGCAGATTACGAAGTAGCTGAGGCTGATCCTTTAAAGCAGAAGGTGATGAAGATGAAGAGAGGGATTGTGGAACGGTGCTGCCACAGGCCCTGCACCATCTACCAGCTGGAAGACTACTGCAGCTGAACAAGCTGACATGCTGTGTAAAGGTTAATGATTTTAATAAAGGATCATTACATGCAAGAAGTATTTGCTTGATTGTTTGCTTGTCAATTTTAATGGAGGCTTGTAGAATAAAGGAAGGTTCCTTCCAAAGAATACTGGGTGATAGAAACATGTTGTGGTTTCCCTTGTGTTGTAGCACCCTCTGCTGGGACTCTCATGAGTTTAGGCTCTCAAACTGATGAGAAATGGATGTTACAGTAAGAAAATGTGTAATAATTGTGGTATAAAAATTCCAGTGACAAAGCAAATAAAGAGAAAAGCAAGTATTTTATATTAAAAGATCCCATTCACACGTTCTGTTCTTTTAATAAAAACATTAAAAATCTATATAGAAACTTAATCTTAAAAAAAAATAAAAAAAATACTTTTTCATTAAATGGGCATCTGTAGTTTTTACATTAAAGGGACAGTCCACCCAAAAAAGATGCGTTTACTCACCCTCAAGTCAGTCCAAACCTGTACTACTTTCTTCTGTGGAACATAAAATATGATATTTTGAAGAATCTTTCCCACTGACTTGCATTGTATTTTTGATGGACTATCTCTTTAAGACCAGTGACAGACAAAGCAAACAAACAAACTAAGTATTAAAATGACAAAAAATATTGCAAAAACTAAACTTTTATAGAAAAGATGAGCAAGTTAAACAAAACAGCTCCTCACACGGCTCTGTGAAGACTTCTGAACAGAGAGTGGGCTAACTTTGAACTAAAGGGTTTAAGACAATAGCTGCCCATTGCTGAACAGAACCAGGTAACAGAACATTCTGTGAATCTAAGCCCATAAAAGCACATTTTCACCACTGTAGCCAAATCAAGAGCAACATGTAAAAGGGGGGGGGGTTGTCAATTACACATGGATATTGAGTGACAATAACGGTAACACCGCAGTATGAAATTCATATACAAAATAAAACAAATTATTGTCAGAGGCACAGTCAGGACATTTGACCATCATAGTGTTTGTTGCAAAGTCATCCATAGGCTACGGGCATTACAAAGGTAGTCCATGAGTGATAGTTTAATACAAATTTTTGTTGCCTTGAAAACAAAGAAAAAACATAATTAGAGTTTAAACTTATAATAAAAAGGACATACACGGATAATATGAAATGTGTAGCAAGTCAGTTGACTGTTCTCGAGTTACTCACCTTGTGTAAGAGCTGAGGTGGGCTGCTGGTTTTCTTTGAGGTTTTGTTTGAAAGCCTTGCTGGGGTTGAATCTTTGTGGCATCTGACTGGATTTGAGCCGATCCAGCTCTTGCTTCTGTTTCCAGACCTGTGCCCTTAGCTTGGACACTTCCTGCAGAACACACAAACATGCTCAGCTACATAGCACAAACATCAGTCAAACAATGACCATTCCCTTCTGACTAATGCCTTACTTGTTTGAGCTCCAAGTTCTCCTCTTTTATTTTGACCAAGTGTTTGATCTTCTGTTTCTGGTTTTGATGACCCATCAGATTGGCGTAGGCATCGGCTAACTTGTTCAACTCTGCCTGCGTGGCTCCTTTCTCATTCAACAAAGCGTTCCTCTCTGCTGCAAAGTGGTCCAGCTGTTCCTGAAGACCAGAAGAAGCAGGATTCATCTAGCACATTTAAATAGTAAAAGCACTTTGCTATTACTATTCACTAAGTTTCATTGTGAAGCTTGTTACAAGCAAAGGTCTCTTTAAGCAAAAAAAATGAAATGAAAAAAAGGTAATAAAAATATTTAAAGAGCGTGTTAGTATAGGTGTGTCCACAACGTGCGTACACGCTGTTTATTAAACACAGGGACGCACAGCAGCACACAAACATGCCAAATATTAAAAATTAAAGGATTGCATGTGCATAAAGAATTTTGTGTAGGCTATATATATTATATATATATATATATATTAGTTATCGCATGTATCAGAATTAGGCTATCTATTTGCTCGCATTTGACACGTTCTGTCTTTGCGCTTGCCAAATTCCACCGTGTAAATAGCAAATCTATCATGTCACGAGTGCAACTGACTCTTAAAGGAAATGGATGATGAGACTCTGATTGGTTTATTGCACGTTAAGCCCAGAAAACACCCATTACTCATTCAGAGAAAAGGGACAACCCGTTTAGACCATGCGCACCGACCGTTTTTCGGTCGTTAAAATAGCAAAAGTAGATTTGGACACAGCCTGAGTGCACCTGCGCTTTACACTTTGCGTTTAGATCGTTAAAATAGGGCCCTAAGCCTAACAATGTGAACTAACAAAATAAATATTGTAAACTTTTATTTCATGTGTATTTTAATTATCAAAGCCAAAGAGAAGATAAATCAGCAGAAAATTAAAACAAACTTACTGGATTTTGCAAAAGAAAAAACAAACAAACAATTAAATAAACTATTAATAAGAAAATGAGAAAACGTATATTAAAGAACAACAACAAAAAAAAGACATGGAAAACCCATTTATAAAAATGTAAAAAAAAAAAAAAAAAAAAAAAAAAAAAAAAAAGTAAAAAGGGGGAAAAAAATTCTAAGGGGGAAAATTTTAAAACCAGTTTAATTGTATAAAGGGAACAAAATAAAGAGGATTAATTTCGGGAAAAAAAAAAAAAAAAAAAAGAGAAGAAATAAAAAGCCAACTTAATCTTTACATAAGTTATGCGAAGAAAATAAAAAGTAAATAATAAATGTACTAAAAAAAAATTTCGGCACATTCAATGTAATCCTTGCCTACCTGAAATGGTTTAACTTTAGCATAGAGCTCTTCATACAAGTTTCTCCAGCGCTCGGTCTCCACATCACATGTGCTGGGAGTGAATGAACAATATGGCATTAAAAAAAATAGATTACTCTTTCAACTGAGCACTGCCTGTCATAGTGCATGAGGACACTATGATGGACTAGAGACCCAGTTGAGTGCATTGTAACTTTCTCACCTCTGCAGCTGAGTCTCTGCGAGTTGTTTGTGATAGTCTTGCCTTTCCTCTTCCATCTGTCTGCATAGCTGTTGTCTCTCCTGCTGCCACTCAACAGCGTGATGCCGAACAGCGTCTCTCTCCTCCTGCACCTGCCTGTTCAGCTCAGAGACCTCTTCTTCCAGTTCCTCCACGCGGCCCTGCAGCCTGCTGGTTTCTGCAGAACAGCCCTCTACTGACTGCCTCCTCTTCTGTTCTCTCTCCAGCTGGGCCTGAGCCTGCTCTCGCTCTCCTCTCTCCCGCTCCACCTCCGCCTGCAGGCGTCTCAGCTCCTCACTCAGAGTCTCTGCTGCTTGCTTCAACTCTTCCTCTCTCTGAGCCAGCTTAGTCTGAACTTCTAAAAGCATCCTGTAGCACAGCAAAACCACCAGCAGTTATCAATCACTTAAATGTTGACAGACATTTCAAAACGGTGTATATTCTGAATAGTACGGCAGTTGAAGTATGCCTTAATGGGAGTAGTAGGGATGGCAAAAATGTTACATATTAATATTCGCCATTTAAGCTGTTAACAAAAAAATAAAATGCAGTTATTTAATATATATACATTTTATATATATATATAAAAACTTTTTTTTTATGCTGCTTTCACATTAATGTGGATATAAAGTAAGTATGGATAAAGAAGACTTTAAGATTTAGATAGTCGCCATCAAAAGGAATCATAAAATCAAATATAAAATTACAAGCAATCATATATTAAAAAATTTTAAGTGTTGAAAATTGTGGATTATCTATTAAATCTGCATATAAAGAAAAATAAATAGAATAAATTAAATATTTTCAATTTATCGTCATTCGGGGGGCAATACTAACTTATTTACGCTTTAATTTAAGCACGGATATATTTGTAGCAATATTCAAAAATACATTGCATGGGTCAAAAATCATTAGAATATTAAGACGTTATTTTTAGAAGATATTTTCTAAACTACCGCATGTAAGGACTTTAAAGGCAATTTTCTCAATATTTTGATGTTTTTGCTCCCTCAGATTCCAGATTTTCAAATAGTTGTATCTTGGCCAAATATTGACCTATCCTAATTATTCAGCTTTCAGATGACGTATAAATCTAAAAAAAAATAAAAATAAAATATTGACCCTTATTTTATTCAATATTTAAATGTAAAATACATTTGAAGATATAAACACAAATATTGATTAGTCAATTACAATATCCTCATCACCTTGTTTATTTATTTTGTGGTAATAACTGACTGAACATTAGTCTTCGTAACCTTGGACCACATTACTAACTCTGAAGGAGTTGCCTATATATGGGAAACATAGCAGATAAATACTGCAAACCTCTGAGGCGGGATACTGACCTAGCATGCTCCTCTCGCTGTTTATCCTGCATTTCCTGGAAGCTTATGAGTTTCTGCTGGTCCTGCTGCAGCTGTTGCTTGAGTTGGTTCATCTCCTCGTGCAGCTGATGGGCTTGAGCCTGGGCCTGCTCCTTCTGCTCACCCAGAAACAGTCTTGTGCTTTTGGAATTTAATGAGAAAATATTTGATGCCGACACTTAATTTAATGATGCTTAGGTGGGAAGATTAAGAACTGTTAAAGAAACTCATTTGAAATGTCCATGGACAGCATTTTAATAAACGAAAAAGCATTTAAAGTAACACCTCTCAAAGTCAGTAGCCACATCTCCCAGCTTAGCAAGACAGCTGTTGTGATCCTCTTCTAGTTTTTTGATCGTCATCACATGAGCCTCTTCTAAAGCCTGCATCTCAGCACACTTCCTGCCCAAGGAGAACCAAACACTGGTCAGTTTTTACCAAAGCGATGCGATCAATCTCGACTCAGTTAGAAATGGTAAGTTCTCACTTCTCTAACTCTGCACAAGTGTTCTTCAGCTCTTGCTCCAGTGTCTGGTTCTTCTGCGTGAGGTGCTGGACGGCCTCCTCACTGCAATGCTCCTGCTTCTCCAGCTGTGACAGCTCCTCGAGCACATCCTCCAGCTCCTCGCCGAGCTGTCTCTTCTCCGCCTCCGTCTCATCTCTCAGTCGCTCAAGCATGCTAGCCAGGGAGTCGCTGTGAGTCTGCAGCAACACACATTAGAGGAGCTTAAGAGACATTAGCCTAATCCACAAAGTCGATCAGGGAGACTTTGACTTCCTGACTGAGAGATGACGGAGTACAACCTGCTTAAAGTCTATTAAGATGCACTCTTCACTTAATTGTCCCACTCATGCAGATATAAATCATGTCACAACTTTATTCACTATTGATTTTTCCTCTAAAAGTACCACAACTAATCACAAAATGGTATGTTGGAAAAGAGTTTACTATGTTGTGTCCAAAGATACAGATACTCAAGCTAATGAAATACTGGAAAACAAGGAAAAAAAGAAGCTTAACTGCCCTTCACCGCAAAGGGATGAACAATAAATGTATTGCAATGAATGGAGAAAAAAAAAAGGAAAAATATCCCAATATAATGACTCGTGTAAACAAATTTATGTTTCCTCTGTGCTGTATTCTGTGCTAGTTTTCTATGAGGTCTGTCAATAAAATGAAATAAAAGATTTATATTTTTACTTTTCGGTTTCTATTTAACATTTTGGATGAGCCCTAATATATATATCTCATGGGTTTAGAAGAACATTAAGGTGAGTAAATAACTGTCATTTTTGGGTAAACAATTTATAAAAAAAAATGTTTAGTACCCATGAGCATATTTCAAATACAGTACATAAAAATAATAAAATTACAAACTTTGTGCGAATCAAACAACTGCTATTTATTTGAATGGGACTACTACCCAGAACAAAAGTATCACACATATAATTGTGATTAACAATTTCATTGTTTTGTTCAACACTTATAGTGTAAGCCAAATATTAATTTTTCACTTGGAATGGTTTACAAATAACAAAAATGTTGATCGAAACAGGCCCATTCAATTTACTTTTTTGCTGTGAAAATTAATAAGTTCACCTTTTCCTCTTCCATCTGTCTGGTCAATGCATCATGTTCCTCCTTCAGCTTTTCGTATGCTTCTTTCTCGGTCTTCCTACTCCCCTCCAATGAGCTGATCTCTGCCTTCAGCTCTTGCACCCGTCGCAGACCCTCCTCCTGAGTCCTGGCTGCACACAATCACACACAGACAATCAAATAAAACTCACAATATGTGCATCTTAAAAAAATACTTCATGCTGCAATTAACAGCAACATCGTATTCACCTCTTTCATCCTCCAGCACCAAGCATCGCTCCCCCATGAGTGCCACACGCTGATCCAGCTCTTCCTCCGTTCTCCTCAAGACCTCCTTCACACGGGCCAGCTCCTGCTCCTGCAGCCGTACCACGCTCCGGGACTCCTCGAGATCCTGCGCTCCCTGCTGCATCTGCTCCTCCAGCTCTTTCAGTGAGGCCTGCGATGCCTGGAGGTCCTGCACATGCCGCTCCATCTCCCTCTCCTTCTCTTCTAGAGCCTTCTGGGAGACCTGCAGCTCCTCTTCCTTTACTTTTAGCACATCTTGACAGTCCTGCAGCTCACTGGTACATTTCTCCAACTTTTTCTCCACATCACTGCACAAGCCGTATAGAGCTGGATGAGGATGTGAGGACTGACAATAACAACAACAGCAATATGAAAACACACACAGTTCTAACCTGAGGTTCTCTTGAGTGTCAGAGAACCGGCGCTCCACGGTGGATTTGTCCTGAAGCTTAATCCGCAAATCCTTTGACATTGGAGAGGGAGACAGACAGCTTATCTCAAACCAAGCAGCACTTCAAAGTCTGATGATTCAACCTAAGCAGTGAGTAAATGTCATCTGGCTCAGGAGAGTCAAATTCTGTTGACCAAAACCAATACCTGAATCTCTTCATTTGCTGAGTCCAAGTAACTCTGCAGGGCTTTGATTTCCTCCCTCAGCTCCTGGATTATGTCTTCATTTGAAGAACACAGGAAAGAAAGTGAGATGTAGCCAACTCGGTTGATACCATAAGACACACAAATCTTAGTATGCAAACTTACTGTGCAATTTATCCATTTCATTCTCCAGCTGCTCATTTTGGACTCTTGTCTCCTGATGAAGGTCCTCTAAAATAAAAAACAGTTAAATATATATAAAAGCAAATTCTTCATGTAATTTAAACAAATACATAAATTATATCTAAACTATGCCACTCAAAGTCTGAATTGTCAAATGTCTCTGATTTTACAAGCCTATACAATTTTAAGTGAAGTGAAGTGACGTGACATTCAGCCAAGTATGGTGACCCATACTCAGAATTTGTGCTCTGCATTTAACCCATCCGAAATGCACACACACAGAGCAGTGAACACACACACACACACACACACACACACACACACTGTGAGCACACACCCGGAGCAGTGGGCAGCCATTTATGCTGCGGCGCCCGGGGAGCAGTTGGGGGTTCAGTGCCTTGCTCAAGGGCACCTAAGTCGTGGTATTGAAGGTGGAGAGAGAGCTGTTCATGCACTCCCTTCGATTGGGAGTCCAACCCCCTAACCATTAGGCCACGACTTCCCAAAAAAAATAAGATTGGTTCAAAATCCTACCAAGGATGCATTTATTTGATCACAAATAGAGTAAAAACTACATTATGAAACATTACAATGTACAACAATTGTTTTATACCTTAACACATTTTAAGATGTAATTTATTCCTGTTATGCAAAGCTCAATTTTTGCATTGCTACTCCAGTTTTCAGTGCCACGTGATGCTTGAGAAATCATTCCAGTATGCGGATTTGCAACATTTTTAATAATGTTGATACAGTTGTGATGCTTTATATTTTTGAGGAAAGCATGATACATTTAAGTTTTTTTTTTTTTATACATAGAAAGCTCAAAAGAACATTGAAAGAAACTAGCATTTGTTCCACTGATACGATATAACATCAGCAAAAGAACTCTGAAACTCCACAGGGTCTTCCAGGAATACTGAATCATTTGTTAAGCTGCATCAATTAAACAATTCACTCAAATTCAACTAGGTTTTAACTCTATAAAAAGTCGAGTTTTCCATACAATTGGATTGAAAATGCAATATACTGTAACTACTGGGATTTCCAAGATAACTAGACACCACTCACTAAATTTAAAGAAGGAACGTAATTAGGTCATGAGACAATACTGTTAGAAACACTTACGGTGTAAAATTCTGTTTCACTTTATTTTTACAGTATATTCGGTGCAGTTTTCAGCAAGTATTATATTGTGTTGAGAACATGGTCTAACTTAAGCATAGAGACACCGAAAACTTGTCAGATTGATTATATGACATGGAACTGATACAAAAATATACCATATCAAGCATATACTGTAGTTCCTCAAGGTAACTCACCAAGATCTTTGTTCCTTTCCACAAGAACTCTAAAAGTTGCTCTGGCAGTCTCCAGGTCTGTTTCCAAGACCTTTACTTTCCCCTCTGAGCTGATCTGAAGAAAGCTCAGTTCCTGTTCACAAATCCAAAATTACACTGAGCAACTTGAAGACAAACTCTTCTCTATGCTTAAAACGACTGAGATAACTGACCTTGTCTTTGGCATCGAGTTTATTTTTGGCCTCAATGAGCTCAATGGAAAGAGCATTGATCTTCTTCTTGGTGATATCAGCAGAGACCTGAGAAAATCAAAGTGCCAAGGCATTCCTCAGTAAAGTTGTTTACGTGGAGCGGTTTACTTAAATGGAGACTGGAAAACACACTGCTACCAAAAGACTAGTCACCTTGGTCTTCAGGAATTCATTTGCTTTCTTCAACTCCGCGAGCTGCCTCTCGAGAGAAGCCACATTGGCAGCGAGGCCGGTCTTCTCTCTGACAGCTACAAGCAATTTAGACTCCAGCTTCTTCAGTTCTTCCTCCAGGGTCAGCAGCCTGCGGTCCTGCTCTCCTCTCTGCTGCACCAAAGAACGGATCTATACTCCAGCATCATCAGTGACAGTCAAGGTTAGGAGAAGGGACCATAGAAATTGATCAGGCCTCAAAGCAACAGACGCCCATCTAGGAAATGTTGAAAACATTTTGAAACCTACCTCTTTCTCTAGTAGTCGCTGATGTTTCCTCTCAAGTGTGAAACCATTTTTGTCCTTTTTGGAACTTAATGCATCAGCCTATATAAGGAAAAAACAACATGAAAAGCAAATTGTAAAACAGCATAATGATCATTGCACCAGACTGACAAATAATGAATAAGTTTTTTTAGAGACTTTGATAATTCGGAAAAAGTGACAAGAGCCTACATGTTCACCCAAATTAACATTTATTAGAGGTTTCCAAGGTCTTAAAACACATGGCTATTAAATAAAACATCTAACACTAATTATGTTTTGAAATGGGTAAGGGATAATGTAGTCTAGACTTTCATTATAAGGACAAAAAAAGAGTAGAAACATTATTCAAAATATTTTAGTTTGTACAGATTTGGCACTGCATGAAGTAAATGTTAGAATAGAGGCATTTAATAAGTTTTCTTATGCTTTTCTACATTTTTCTGCACATCTTTTAATTAACTAATTATTCAGGTATGGTTGAATCACATGTACATCTCTTACCAAACCATCAACAGACATGGTCCTCCGAACAGGAGACATGGGTACTTCTTTGGAGGGGGATGGCAAGGGTACCGCTGCTGATCAGCATTTTTAAAAGAAAAATGATGTTATTGAAAGGTAGAGCTTCTCGTTTATAACCAACAAATGAAAATTTGAACTCAAACGCCAGTTAAACACCATCTGTTCTCACTTTGTGGAGCAGTTCTGAAGCGCTCTGCTTTATGAAATGATGCAGTTCCTTTCACATCAGCAGACTTCACATCATATGTACCAGGTGGAGGAGCACAACCTAAAGATACGAAAATAATACGTCAAGGATCAACAAATAAAGGCTATGAATATGAACATCTCATTATCTGGGAGACATCTGACATGTCTTATACAGTCTGTGGTCTTAACGTGTGACGTCACTCTCAGCTGTGTAAAATACGTTACATGAGCGGCAGCAAGTCATTATGTGACTTTTGATTGTGATTTTGTGAAATAACTGCACAACTTGTAATTACGGTTGTGTAAAGCCTGTGTTTAAGTTATCTGATAAACTCTGCCAGAGAACTGACAAATCGCAGCTGAAAGAAAACAGCCGTTTAATAGAAAGCTGTATGAAATTATAAAGTTCAGCTTGGTTTAGACAGTGAGAACTAACGTAAGCAGATAACTACATTAATATAACTTTAATAATTTGTTTTTATAATTCAACTGTTTAAAGCACGTAACGGTTACTCTCAGATTCATTTTAACGCTAACGTTACGTCGCATAAATTAATAGAGAAGAGACGAGAAACTTACCGACATGCTCGTTAAATCTCTTTAATGGAGCTCTTGAGAAAGACATGACCGACAAAAGGGGTCGATACCTCAAATACCGTGGAAAAACCTATAAAAATGTAGAATTAGTTAAACTAAAACTTCAATGCGCTCGAACGTCAACAACAAAAGGTGCACAGCCGCTGAAATTTTGAAGTAGCAGTCCCGCCCAATATAGAGCGGACGTAATAGCTTTAGCCAATGATAATGAAGAAATGTGACGAGCAGAAATGTAAACCAATCAGTAACGAAATCATCCTATACGTCACATCTAATTACGCAGTGCTCTCTCAAAATTCAAACTGCATGCATTGCGGTCACGGTGGGAGATATTTGAAAACAGGCAAATTATCTTTGACCTACAAAGTTGACATTACTTACTACATTTGTGTCTCATGATGATGATAGATAATGTTTGTATTGCATTAACAACTATTTGAAATATACATAGACGCAATTAATACATTTCCTTCATAATAGAAACCACTTCAGCTAATCTCAGCTTTTTATTTTTATTTTTATACAAACACTTAGAATAAATTACGAACAGTATATTTGCTTGTGACTTTGAATAAAATCATCTGCATAAATTAATCATGTAAAATCAGACACAAACACAAGAAAGATTTGTTTACTTTTATTCAAAAAAAACTTACTGTCTCCAGACAGATACAAATCAGAAACATTAACAGTGGATGACAGAGGACAAGGAAACGGTTATGTATGAGTTTATATCTCTGAACAGGAAAGAGTGATATTATGTTTTAAATGTTAACAGAAAAAAGCACTAGAAAATTAAGCTTTACGTTTAAATGCATGTATATTTACACAGTCTATTCAGCAGTTTAATTAATGTAGTGGTGAGGAACAGAAGACAGTTCAAGCCGAAGGGCATTTACTTTCATAAACTTAAAATCTGTCTGCACACCTTCTTTTAAATAATTACACTCATGCCATTTTAGAAATGCACTGTTCCTTTTCTGATGTGAAAAGTTTTCAATGTACCTTACATAAAAGTTTCAACATGGAAGATTTATGTTTGACTACCACCTTCTTTTCCTTTTTAAAACAAGGATGTTTTAAGGCCAAGGCATGGAATGATTAAAAAAAGTATACGCCAGACAAAATGCACGTCTGCAATATAAGTTAATGTATTAATCAAGCTTCATAGAGCTGCCGAATGCAATGCTGTAACATTAAAGGATCTCATAGGATGTCATTGTTACACTTCAAATATTTCATATCTGGAAAACCAAACTTAGCTGAATGAAACAGTTCTGTCCATGATTTTCAACCAAACTAATTTACAATTAGGAAAAAGCTGAAACCTAAAAACTTAAGACTGACCGAAAAAAAAAAGGATTCAAATAATACACACGAAATAAGAAGGGGAAAAAATATATATAAAATCTCAAAACTTTACTTGCTGCATGGCTACACACTTTCATGTTTAGTCATGCTCTTATACATTTCAAAACCTTTTAACTCTAAATAGGAGTTTTAAAAATAAGAGGAAAAAAAAAAACTAAAGCACAATTAGAAAATCAGCACCAATTTATATATTTATATATAACTTTATTTAAATGTATATGTCTACATCGCTCTAATCAGGGAGAAGAAAATCTCCACCAGACATACTACACTAAGTTTTGTTTTATTAGAGACAACACAATGGCACTACTGGAGAGATTTCCTCTTCTTTGCTTGATCTTAGATTTTAGAGGGACAAACGAGCAGATCTGATCTTTGGATAAGCCACGTGACTCAGCGGAAGAATTACAGTCCTTTCTGTGCATCTCCACGGACCGACTGGGATTCTACGTGCCTGATTTACTAGAACAGTTGGCACATGAAAACAGTTCAGCTGGTGCAAAGACAGCAACAGGCCCACTGAAGAGTTGAGGTATTTCACATACACCTATCACTGATCCTGTCACTGAAATTGCACCAAAGTATTAAAAATGCACCAAAGGCAGAAATAATTTGGGGTGCTCAGTGGGTTTTGATTTAAGTTTCATGTTGTATGTCATGATTTTTAAGGGTGGAATAAAAGGAAACTAAATACTAGATATAAAGACCTGGAGGTTTTCATCCATTTCACATATTAGATAAGAAGAATAAAATATATCAATACTCACTATGATGAGCAAAAACCTGTTTATAAATTACTACTTTACACCAGATTACTCACTATTACAAAAGGGCTATACATAACAAAGTTGTCTTTAAGTTAAAAAAGATGCATTCACCCCCGGTTTCAAGAAATACCACAACTCCAAGAGATCTCACATATGTTTCTTCAAACATGATGACGTTCAACTGTGAAATATTTGTATATATATATATATAGATTTATATATATATTTTTTATCATAAACTCATGTATGGCTAGGACAGTCCCAGATTCCATGGCATTCAGTATCTACTCTCACTGTTTTGCACAATCAGGGAAAGCCCACACAACGATTACAAAGACTTTGAATTGCTCCTTTATCCTTTCTGCGTTTTAGTAAGCGTCAATGGTACGAGCTGATTTGGATGCCAATCACTCCATTGAATTTAATTCTCTTTAGAGAATCAATGTGAATTCACACAAAATGTCTCTTCTCTTCATACGCCTCCAATTATAATCTTAAAACATGGGCACTCCCAGGACCTACAAGAGAAAATGGTCAAATTCAGTTCAGTGTTTAGACTTACCAAACATTCAATCATCAGTCCAGATGGGTCTGATTAGTATTTATCATAGTGAGATGCTCTCCCGCTCTCTGTCTTTTTGCACAAGGGCAATTCAAACTATCTGAAATCACTCCTGCTAGTGCCATCTAGTGGTGATCTCTCTTTCATGTCCTTAATGTTGGAGTGAACGAGTTACCGCTGAAAAGCATCATAACCCAGGAAATGAGTGCTTCTTACAGACTCATCCATGATGGAGGCAGGGTCGAAAAAGTCGGGCTTCAGTTCCGATCGCTCTCGTCGATTCTTCGATGGGGGCTGCAAGATACGAAAGTGCAGAAGGTAAAGATGAGATGTGCTAAATGAAATTAATTTACAAAATATGACATTTAAATTTCATTACAAATAAATAGGCATACACAGAAAATTCAAAAGCTGGGGTCTGTAAGATTTTTGTTTTGAAAGAAATTAATTCTTTATTAACCATTATTCATAATATTATATTATTATAATATAATAATAATATTATTTCATAATATTATTATTATTATATCATACATTAAAAACATTTCAAGTTACACTCAAGATTCCGTTTAAAAGACTTCTTTTTTTTATATATATATATAAATATGGTATATGCTGGAAAGAATCCTGAAAGGTTTGAAAAAATATTTAGCCGGACAAATATTTTCAGTGTTTATATTAAATGTTTCTTGAGCAGCATATCGGCATATTAAAAAAATTTCTGCAGGATCTTGTGACACTGATGACTGGAAGTAAAAACTAATAAATGACATTTTCAAATATATCAAAGCAGAAAACTGTTATTTTAATTTGCAATAATATTCCATAATATTACTTTTACTGTATTTTTGACCAAATCTATGCAGCCTTTGATGACCAGATCAGACTTCTTTCATAAACATAAAAAAACATACATGCCCCAAACTTTTGAATGGTAATATACTCTGTCACTGACACAAAAGTCTGTTCCTAGAGACCCAAGCCCTGAAGACAAATGGCATTAGCATAAGCTTATTACCAGATCAATATCCATGGTGTCAAAGTCCATGCCTTCATTAAGATCCTCAATTCGGCCTTCTGATGACATCATCACATCTTCCACAATTGGCTCCTCATCATCCTCCATAAGGCCTGTTCCTCGACGACTGCAAGCATCAGAAGACCGGTAGCACCATATAGTAAAAAACATGTTTTTGTGTGCATTCAAACTGCATCTACCCACCGAACATGAAGTGCAGTGTAAAGTTCCCTTACATAGCATGCTGAAGGTTGCTCCTTAATTTGGCGTAGTTCATAGCTCTCTCCTGCTGCTGTCTGGCCACTTCCTCTTGCTGCTGTCTCTGTGCTAACATCCAAGTGACTTGTGTGCTGTAAAACAATAACATCACACCTCACTATATCCCTTCAGTCCCAGACTACACTAAGCAGCACACATGCATGAACATTTCATGGCTGAAATGATCCGTCTAAAACACCTGAAAGTGCCACAAACACGAGAAACTTCTAAAGATTGAGCATCAGTAATCTTACTTGTAGTCCAAGGGTGTTTGGTGGTGTTGTGGCTGAGGGGTCTGAGGGTGTGTGTGCTGTTGTTGCTGATCGGGGGTCATTGTATACACCCCCATGTAGCTCTCCTCAGGACGCAGGCGTTTGGGCTCTCTCATGATGGTGGAGGTGAGGTGGGGTGAAGGCATCATGACGGGCGTCTGCATGCTCTGCTCACGACTCATCCATATTTCACTGCTGCTGCTGCTCTCCTCTGCACACAGAAAGCAGGACGATCGTTGAAGTCGCCATAAAATGAAAACAGTGGCTGATCGCTTCTTCCATATTGTGATGTACATTTGAATTTAATAGATTACAGAGAAAGAAAAAAGGTTCTGTGCATAGGCTGAAGACTGGATTTTTCTTATGTGGGATCTACATTTGCAGGGATTGAGTTTAAAGCGATAGTTCACCCAAAAATGAAAATGCTGTCAGGAAATTACTGTTCCTGGTCTCTATTGATTTGGGGAGCGTTTTTGTTCATACTATTGAAGTAACTTGGAATCAGCAACTGTGTGGTTACTAACAGTTAAGATTTAAAATATCTTTGTGTTAAGCAGGGTGAATAAATGACAATTTTCATCTTTTGGTGAACCATCTAATTAGAAGGATTTGTCTTTAAGTTTAATACATTTAATACTTGTCTGGTTTCTTGAATTCTAATAGTTTTACCTTCTGGTAATTTCCTCTTGCCAGTGGCAGGCTTAGCTTTTTTACTCCTGACGGAGGAGCCTCGGCTACTGATGCCACTGACCACAGACATCGTGTCATCATCACCCCCTGCCTGCAGTGAGTTCCTGTAAGAGATGAGCGGCAGCCAGCAGTCTTCTCTCTGCAGGGCCATCTGAAATGTCATGAAGCGCTCCAAATACATGTGCCTTTGGGAAAAGGAGAGAAAGAAACAACATTAGATCCAAAACCTAATGAATGATCGTTACACAAATATAAATACACATGCTGAGATCAATAAATGTCTGCTTACACAGTCCGTTTGTCCTGACGCATGAGTTTGGATGAGAACTCACTGAGAATGTCAAGAAAAGCCAGGTTGAGAGGAGGATGTCCCTCCCCCTGAGGATTGGGCTCTTTGAAGGCAAACTCAATACCGTCCCTTTAGAGAGAAAGCAACATGGGGTGTGTAAACAACTGGTTTTACTCCACACACAATTGGTTTTTCCTTGAAGAGGAACTGAATGGGAGCTCACTTGTGTAACATGGCGATGGCCTCTCTGGTTTTGACCTGATCCAGGCCAAATGTCAGAGAGAAGCGCCGAGCGAGCTCTTTAATGCCGCAGAAAGCTGAGGATGAGCGGTCAAAGCTGGGTCCCAGATCTGACAGCATCTCATTGAACAGCTGCACTCAGCAAAGGGAGAAAGACAAGTCAGAAACCTGCAAGTAAAACTCATTTTGATGGCAGATATGAAAACGTATGGTCACTAACCTGCTGTAAGCTCAGAATGAGTGTCTTTGCACACTGGATTTTGTCGATCTGTCTCGTTTTGCTCATGGTTTCCTTGATGATGTCACCATAGTCATTGTAATACTGGACAGGAAACGGAAAAACTTGCATTTAAGTGAGCGATAAAGAGAACTAATGATCTGAAAATGCATTTTCAAAGAATGAACAGACTCACCCTCATGTATTGCTTAAAAATATCTGCCCCAGTGTTGATCTCAACTACATTGTAGATAATGAGTTTGCAGTATGCAGCCAGCAGGTTTCGCCTCTTGTGCAAAGCTTCGATTTTTCCGGCTTCATCATCCTGCTGTCCATCTGTACAAAAATAAAGGGAAACAGACATTTAAATACTGTTCATGCAATAGAAGGAAAACTGCCTCCCTCTAGTGGTCACTTTTTAAGCACTGCTTCTTGATAACAAATGAAGCACTCAAGTCGCAAGTTGATATTTGTCCAACAACTCTCCCTTTAAACTAGTCAGTGTAATTCAGCTAAAGCACAGTGCACAACAGGATTAAGTGTTGCTAGAGTCTCTAATCTCGAAATCAATTAAACACTTCTAAAGCCAATTTCATTTGTGTTGTCTTAGTGTTAGCATTCAACATTAAACAGCCAGGGGCGCTAAATCCATTCAGCAAAGCCTGTTGGTTCTAACTGAAAGTCATTATGCCATTAGCAGTGATCGACCTGTGCTGTTGCTATCTTCATCCTGGTCAATGAAGACGTGGTCCAGGATGAAATTGAGAAGATCGGACTGCAGGGACGCCTCGGGGTTGTATACTAAGGGCTCAAGAGCTTCCCTCCCACCTGAGACGATCTGATGGCTGAAGATCAGCAGCAGGTCACAGAGGATGGTGAAGGCCTGAGGGAGAACATACAGTCAGGTACAGGCTGTTTGTAGCACAATGACTCATTGTGACCTTTGATACAGACCTGCTCTTTGACGGCCGTGTTGACGCTGGTTAGGTAACGCTGGCACATCAGACAAAACGCCCTCATCTGCTTCCTCAGAGTCAACATGTCCTCCTACAGAGACCAAATGCATTGTTGACATCCAACAAACCACAGCAAATAAGGGGAAAGGATGCATGCATACAAATCATATGAATGGAAGCTACCTTTTTAGAAGTGCCCTCAGAGACCTTGGCTAAGCTCCAAAGAATGACGTAATGTGTGCACTGCAGTGCGTGAATGACAATCTGAAACATCCAGAGAGGCAGTAACATTACCCAACAATCAAAAGTAACGTTTTAGTGGATTTTGAGAGTAAAGAGTAAGAAACAATTTGTTTTGCAAAAGTTGCAATTCTGAGAAATATAGTTCTGTGAGAAAACAAGTGAATCACAAAAATCATCCACAATTATATAAAATGGTCACAATTACAAGAACTGTGAAACTATAACAAGTGAAAGGTGAAAAGTGAAGCCTTAATTGTGAGATATAAAGTCTTAATTAAGAGAAAACGTCATTAAAAAATGTCTTTAAAGTGTGGGCCTGTCAGGCACTACCTCAATAATTCTTCAATACCTGCTCAGGCATGTCTCCGTTTTCAATACCAGTGTTCAGTAACTTGTAGTTGCTGGTGAAAAGGTCCCATTTGGAAAGGTCATGAGCACTAAACAGAAAAATCAAGAAATTAACTAAAGTGATGATCTGTTTGAGAGAAACACTTCATAATAATCAGAGAGATGAGACCGGGAAAGCCTTACTTGTGGAAAGCTGTGATCCTCTTCAGTGTGGAAAGAACTTGATAAGCATCATCTTCATCTGGGTCTTCACCCTGTGGAGGAAACAGGTCGTATATAGACAAGTGAAACTTTCCCAGCTTCTGATACATTGGGGCATCATTCAGAAAGAAACAGTTGGATTTGACTATTAGGGATGCATTTTATTTACTACTTCCACAACTGACTAGTGAGAGTATTCTACTGACCTGCCTTAAGGTAGCTCTAAACAATGAAGAATTAAATATATCTACTAGATGAAGTAATCAAGTTAGAGATAGCGGACTAGTCGGATTCATCCATACAGAGAAACAGACACAGTGTTACAGTGGAAGCCAAACTGTTGTTCCTATGCAAACACAGAGCAACATCAAAGTGCTCGCTGTCCTCACCTCCTGCAGGAAGTCCTCCAGTAGCCGGTTAAATTTGTCCACTTGCTCATCCAAGAGCTGGCTACGGGCGATATCCACTCGGTTAAAGATAGTGAACTCCTCGTTGCACAGGGCATGGTAGGTTTTAGAGCAAGCCTCGAGCACATCTGTGTCCGTGTGCTTCTCCACAATCTCTCGGATTTGTCTTAACAATGAATCCAGGTGCTATGAGAGAGAAAACCGGCTTCCATTTACATGCTGCACAATCAGCCTATTGTGAATAATCAGTGTTCATTCAGCACTGTTTAAATGATATGCGGTTCAGACCTTTTCCAAACGCCCTGTGGTATAGATCTCCAGATCAAAAAACTGGGGCAGCTGCAGCAGATTCGTCACTTTCTCTGAATCCACAGAGTACTGCATGTAAGAAAAAAAAAAAAAAAGAAATTTATCAGTTACAATGCTCTGTAAAACCCATTTAATGTTGCATTTGATTTCAATAGGCTTTAACCTTTGCAAGTAAAGCTGGCAATGATATAGCAAAGATCTCGGTCATTCTCGTCCGGTCATCAAGCTGAGTCTTCTTCTCCTTCGCTGTCAGAACCTGAAACAAGATCAAGTGAGAATTGAGAACAGCAGGTAAGAGGCAATATGTGAGAGCAGGGATCTGTCTTCAAGGTCTGGCCGATGCGTGTGACATCAGGTCTTACCCTCTTGCCTGTGCCTCTGCCCACAGGAGGATGGCACTCTGCAGCCTGACGGATGGTGCACAACATGATCTCTATCAGAGCAGTCTCCTGTCTGTCCGTCAGAGCTGGAAAACACACACAAAGGTAATTAATCTCCCACTTCCTTTAGAGCAGGTAAAAGTCAACCCTGTGTGTTCTGGTGCTGCGTCACTGGGTCAGACCTTCCTCTCCAGGCAGTGGCTCATCCAGCAGTAGGCTGATCATGCACTCCCAGTCCTTCAGGATCTCTGCTGCACAGTCCCACATGCTGTCCACTAGGTAGGCTGCATGCTCGTGAAGCTGAGGATCAAAAAAATAACACCTTATAACATCTTGCATCTATAATAAAAATGATCCTTCAATGCATATTAATTATTTCTGAAAGACACCGAAGTCTGGAGTATTGGCTGCTAAAAAAAAAAAATCAGCTTTGCATCATGGGAAAAAAAAAATTACATTTCAAGATATATTCAAGTAGAAAACTAAATAAAAATCAATGTATTTATTATGCATTAGTCTGCATTTTTTTTTTTATCTGTTTGGTGACATTAGTTGCAGAGAAAATGCACCACTTCAATGCATCATACAAACAGCGCTGCTTTGATTTACTGACACTTGCTTCACGATGATGTTGTTGATGTTAGCTCACCTCACTCTCCAGGAAGAAAAAGACCGCGGTTTTGATGAGGTTGGCATTCACACTCTGTCTGCCTCGTCTCTTGGGCATGCTGTCATCTTCAGGGTCTCGATGACTGAACAGTCTGCAAACAAAGATGAAAATGTAAAGTTATTCAGTTTACCTCAAACTCTTGTTATCTATTCATTCAAGTCTCCACTCAGTCTAGATGCAGCGAATAGTTTTGTTTTATGACTTTCGGTAGGTTGGAGACTGGGTTTATAGGAAGGCAGAAATGTAAAGTTTCATGGGACATGAATGAGTGAAACTCACTTCTTAAAGAGGAACTCTCCTGCTGCCACTGCGACAGGTCGGTGGGCTGAATACACTAGATGGTACACACTCTCACAGTCTTCTGCAGTCAGAACTTCATCACTGCTACTGTAATAACAAACAACACCATCATCATATGAGCATCCTGCCATGCTGATTATTACAGCTAGTTGTGTCTACAGCGTTTCCTGCAGTTATCTTTTTATTTTTTTGTACTACAGGTACACTTATTTCATTTGAAGTGAACAGTAAAGAATTATAGTTTATTGTGAGTTCATTAAACAAACAATCTGACTGAATTAAATATCTCATTGGTTCATTAATCTTTTTAAGTGATTCATTACAATGGTGAATTATACTACACTACCATTCCATAGTTTTGGGTTTGGGTGATTTATTGTAAAGTCTCTTATGCTCACAAAGTTTTCACTTATTTGATTGAAAAAAAAAAATATCTGGAATATTACTACAAAAAATAAAATAAAACCACGATTTAAAATAGCTGTTTTGTATGTAAAATGTAATTTAATCCTGTGATGGCAAAGCTGAAATTTCAGTCTTCAGTGTTTGCATGACACTTGTAATATGCATTGATGGATACAAAAAAATATCAATTCCATAATGTATTGATTAAGGATCCTTCTATACTCAAAAAACATTTCCTATTATTATCTGTGTTAAAAAAACAACAAATAAACAGTGCTGGTTAATATTTGCTTGAAAACGGTTTTTAAAAAAATATTAACCGGCACAACGGTTTATTTGCTGTTGTTTTAACACAGACATTTTTTCAGGATTCTTTAATAAACAAAGTTCAATATTTTTTTTTGTAAAGTTTAGTAACATTATAAATGTCTCATTTTGATCAGTTTAACGTGTCCTTCCATGCTGGGAAAAAAAAGTATTAATTTCTTAAAAAAAAGAAAATCATAATCAATATTCTGTGTTCCTTCTAACTAGTATTCAATTCACCAACATATAAGTCAAATAAAATATCATTAATTCTGGTATGATGCAAGTAACTGCTGTAGCAGTGAGTGTATTTCGGTGTCTGTTTTATACATACTGTAACACCAGTGTGAGCAGTTTTATTGCTTGCACTGCGACGTCGTACTCCTTGTCCAGCGTCATGGACACAATGCGGTCCTGATGAAGACAAACAGACAATCCATTTTATTTTACAATATTGAAAAAATAAACTAAACCATTAAATTAAACTTTCATTTCACAGAGCAGTATTCTGATGACTAATTCCAGCGTTTGCTCTTTTTTGGATGAGAAGCTTCCCCAGATGGTTCTCTCACCTTGAAGCGGCTGGTGAAGAGCTCCAGCCTGGCGTTGAGCTCGCGGTTATGGTACAGCCCCTGCAGAGCCGTGAGACACTTCAGACGCACCTCACCTTGCTGAGAGGGAGAGAGGAAGAGACTTACATTTCCTTCCAGCTCCAGGATTGTGTCGTGACTAACTCCATCTGACACTATATTTAGGGATTTAAGAAATGTGAAAGAAAAATGATTGAATCCTCACCTTGTCGTGCATCGTCCAGCCCACGTACTTCAGATAGCTGTCGTTTAGAAATGCATCACTGTACATTTTCATCCACACACCAATCTCCTCGATGCAGATCGCCCGGATCTCTGCTATCGCATCTCTGAGGAGGAATAACAGAAGCACTTAAGCCCACAGGAACATTTCTGAGTATTATTGAGTAATCACTGAAGTAGTCATTTGTGATGAGAGCTTGTGCTGGTAGAAAATCAACGTTTATGAGTGTGCATACCGATATCGGTGAACAAAGACACCCTTGAAAATGGCATTCATCATGTTTTCAATCTCATCTTGATTTTCTTGCAACTGTAAAGAAAACAACAGTTCATTATAATCATTGCTGTAGGTGGCACATAAAAGTAAGCTGCATTACTAGACAAGAGTTTGTGTTTAAAAAAAAAAAGTATTTCTTATGTTTGAGCTTCTGCTCACTTCTGCCACTTGATTTAATTTCTAGTTTCTATTTATTAGCAGTTTCTATAATTTGCAATAACAGCACTCTCTCTTTTTCCAGGTCAAGGGCTCTCAAATATGCGATTCATTTAGTGTTTCCTATGCTTACTGTATGGCCACATGTGACCATAATCTGATCACAGGGCAACATGATAGCCATCTTTGGTGTGATCCTTTAAGAAATGGTGTGAATGTTTAGAACCTCAAACCCTCTTGCAGAAATATAAAACAAAACACAAAAGTTTTAAATATATTTCTTAATTCATCCAATTATTAACAAAATGTTAAAAACCAAGATTCCCACAGAAAACACTTTTTGAAAGTGTTATTTTAGACCTGTAAAATAGGTTACCAAAATGTACATGGCATTTAAAAGACATATACATTTTAATCTATATTTATAAAAAAAAAATGTGTTAAAATCCTAATCCAGCAAATTACAAATTACTACAAAAGCCATGTAAATCCACTAGTTATAAAGAGAGGAATTCCTGAAGAAACTCTGCGCTTTAGCCTGTTAAATGTCACCCCGTCCCGTATACGGGACGCCTACGTTGACTGTACTATATTACAAATCAAATTTAATCTAATCTTGACAAACTATATATCGTTGGAAAGGTCTAAGACTCCCATATATATATTATACCAATATTTTTTGTTAAAAATTATGTAGGAAAAGTAATAGATCAATTTATGACAAGAGTGCACCCTCAGAAATCTACATTACAAAAGGAGTTTTGACCTTTGTTTAAAAATAAGACTTCCTCGTTGCCTTTTTCTCTATCACATTTTAGAAATCATCAGAAGTTATATATCACTTGAAAACATAAAATCTCAAAATTCATCCTTTAAAACCCATTTTAAAATCAGACATTGCATTACCGTGTAAATGGCACATCAAAATCATGTTACAAAATGTTTTCAGTCATGAAATATAAAAATTTAGGTTTGTATCATGCACATTCAAGTCTATCTTCAAAAACGTGAGTGACAGTTAACAGGTTAAACTTCTGGAATTCAGAATTACAATCATTTTAATTTCTATTAGAATTCAAATAAAATGAATGAACTGCAATGATTATTAATGTGACTTTAGAACACTTTTTTTTTTTTTATCTGGAGAGGTGTGTTATCTAGGGACACTCCTAACTGCTATAAATTAAAAAAAAAATCCCTCATTAGAGCTGATATACTGAGGAAACCTCCAATCCTACTACATAAGGAAGGGGTATATGAATATTGTATGTTTGGAGTCAGACAGGTTCACAACCAGTGTTGTAGGAGATACAATCAGCTACTATATAAAAACAAATTCATACCTCAGTTTGTAAAAAACAAAAACATTTTTTGATCTACGGGGTGAAAGCTGTATGTTTGCTGCACAGTTTTCCTGCACAGATAAATCAAGAGCATGCCACAGATGTGGTCATATTCCTCTGAGCCAACTATATTACAACTCAACTTCTGTTTGTGTCCACGTGGTTTAACACAACACTATCAAGACATCAATAAAACATCACACATGCAGATGGCATAACAGCAGGGCCTGTTATTACATAACCCAGTTAATTTACAGCACCAGTTAAACACAGCTTTGGTACTTACTGCAATTCAGGCGATCTCTAACCCCACGGGCGCTGCGGTTGACCCGAGAGCCCACAATAACACAGAATTCTCATTAGAATAGGATCTTTTTTTAAATTGCTTTATCCATGTTAAATCTGCTTTAAAGTAGGGGGAAAGAGCACAGATGAAACGTGCCAAGTGTTTGGTTGGTCGTGCGTTTTTGTGGCTGTTGGCCAACACGTGCGTAGGTGTTTGGAAGGAAAGCAGCAAACACTGCAGTGCCCTGGAAGAATGACGCAAAGGGAAGTGAGTCTCCACAGGGAAGAGTGCAATGAATCCCCTGTTCCTCTGAAGGCTTCATTTATTTACTCTTTCAGGTTTCAAGGTTGCTCTAAGACAATGCCAACACACAGAATTTCTTCAGACCTATGCTGCTTCTCGGTCTTGGATAACACTCACCTCCTTTCGTTTCTGAAGCAGGAGTTCTAGTCTGTCGTTGGCCCTCTTGCCAATCATCTTGTTCCTCTCTGCTTCGTACTGCCGCTGAGTGTTGTCCATGTTAATGCTGAGGTTCAGAGCTACATTCACGAGGGCCGTCATCAGTTTCATAGCTATGGGGAAAAAACATAATACTTTAATTGGACTAATCAAAACAAAGTTCAGATTTACAAAGCAGCAGAGAGAGATACCGACCTGCCAGTGTGCTGGTGTGTCTGAAGGCACGGACTTGAGAGTCAGAGAGACCGGTGAGCAGTGAGATGACCGTGTCCATCATGTACTCGTCATAGATGATGCTGTACTGACACTGCCGCACCAATACACCAATAAACTCGCAGAAACTTGACTTGAACTTCTTCCACTGCGGCCCGGCCATGGTGAGCGGGTAATCACCGCTGTCCTACAATAACATCAACTCTCACTGCTTAGTGTGGGATTATAAAATAATTCAAAAAACACTCTAGTGGACGATGAAACATGTTCTCTAGGAATCATGTTCATGGTTGAAGCGCGAATTTACCTCATCAAACTCTTCTGTCATCTTCCTGATGATCTCAGAGTTTTGCATGTTGCGGAACATCTCACCAGAGACAACACCTGCAAAAATAACACTCAAAATGAGACTTAAAAACGTTGGTATTTTGAAAAAATATAACCATTAAGAAACAAAACTGATGTGTTTATAGTTGGCCCAGGACATGCTGCACCAGCCAATTCATTTATTTGTGGCTTTTGTTTTTTTGAAAGAGGAAAATGCACTGCTAAAAGAAAACTTTAAATGACAAATTCTGTCATTATTTATTGCGTTTATAGAACATAGAATTATTTAGAAGAAAGCTTTTTTTTTTTTTTTCATATAATGAAACTTCAGGACCGGTCTCAACAAGAGCGGCAACTATTATGACAACTGTGATATCTAATAACTATATTAGAATCCAAGATGATCAAATTGTTTAGTATAAGCAATGCGCTGCAGTTTTTGCAAGCTTTTCAAGGCCAGATTTTTAATGAGTAATGACCTGGGTTTAAATTTTGGTCTGCTCCTCACACAAAGATATGGATTGAATATAATATGAGAACCAATTTTATTGTGTTTTAAGTCTTTTTGGAGCTTGATAACCTTAACCCCCATTCACTTTCATTATATGGAAGGCAGCAGTGCAAACATTCTTCATATCATCTTATTTATTGTTCCAAAAAAATAAAAAAATAAAAATGCAGACTGGAATGATATAGTTATGAATAAGCAATAAATGTCTTTTAATTTGAAACTATCCCTGTAACTATCATAATTATGTCTGTCATACAGCATTTATTCTCTACGAGTGCAGATCAGATCACATGAGAAATGACATTCAAACCTTTGCAGCCAGAGCACTGGATGAAGAAATTGATCAAGTCGAGAAGTGCGACGTCTCTGTCATGTTTGTAGGACTCAATCCAGTCATCAACGACCGACTGCAAAAGAAGAGAGCAGAAATCTCGCAAAGGTCAAAATCTGCTGGACTACACAGCGGTACATATGTCTGCATATTCTCCTGCCACAAACCCACACGAGGGAATTTAAGATGTGAATGCCAGAGCGAGACAGAGGGCAGTGTAAAAGCCGGTAATATGCTCACTGACCTGCATGGCACTCTTTCCCAGCCTGACCACTTCAAAAAGCATCACATTTTCCATGCCGTTCTCCTGGTGGTGACCGTTCATGCGTCCAGGCCCTTTCCCCACTCCCTTCCCCTTCTCTCCAGGGCCCTTCTTTCCTTTCTTCGCCTGAAGCAGAGTGACAACACAGGTCAACACTGACGAACTGGATCAAGCTCTCCACAAGTGAAAAACTGCTCCATTCAGTGATTGTAATACAGCCAAATATCATGTGTGATTCAGTAACAAAGAATTGCATTTATTTCAATAATATTGATCGCAAGCAGCTTGTACAAAGATAAATAAAATTAATATAGGTTAAAAATGTTTTATAAATACACTGTAATAAACCTTTTTCATCCATAAGTGAAAATTTGTCAAAAGATTTACTCACCCCGGGCCATTCGATACATGAATGGATTTGCTTCTTCACTTGAACTGATTTGGAGAAATGTAGCATGATATTTCTTGCTCAAAAAAATCTTTGATGCATTAAATACAAAGTGTCACATGGATCAGCTGTTTGCAGAGGATCCACTGGTGAGCAAGTGATGTAAAGCTAAATATCTCAGAATCTTTTCAGATGAAGAAACATACATCTACATCTGGGATGGCCTGGGGGTGAGTACATTTTCAGCAAATCTTCATTTTTAAGTGAACTATAACTTAAGCCATTAAAGGTTCATGAACCCAGGCCAATTATTAGCTCCAGAACTATTTCCATGGAAAAGGGGTAAAAGGCCATTTAAATGAACCCTGTGGAATGTTGTAAAGGATTTCTGATAATCAAAAATGTCGGAGTCCACTCATACCTTCCCCTTCCCGATAATGATATTCCTCCCATCAGGATCATCGAAATCAGTGTCTGATGAGAATCGGGTGTCAGTGTCCCTGTTCACACAAACAGATCAATGTTATGAGAGTGAAGGCAAACGTGTGAACGCATACATGCACACAATCTGTATTCATTACTGCTGTGTGTCTGTGCACTCACTGAGCAAAATGAAACTCTGTTTGTAATTCCGGTGCAGCTATCATTTCTTTAACATCTTCTGGTCCACTTCAACTTATCAAAGGCTTTGTCTTCATACACGCAGGGCAACAGCGGGTACTTCTGTCTCATAAACCTAAAAAACACACACACAAAATGGGGAGAAAAAACTAACATTAAAATCACACATTAAAAATGTATGAGATTAAAAGCAAGCACATGACATCAGTTATCTATGAATTCTTGCTTGGTATTATAAATAAACTTCGGCTGTTTTTGAACTCATTTTTTAATTGCTATCTTATATTCAGACGCATCAGCTGGCTGTCGCATCGCATCTCAGTTTTTTCATGTTCTCAAGCTACGAGAGGTGCATTTTAATACAGTCTGAATGTCACAGTGTACAGTGTTGAATCAAACTCCTGTATGAAAAAAAATGGTTTGCAAGGTTTCATCAAAGGTTAAGTGGCAACCAAATCATAAAATGAAAAAAACGTTTGTATAGCGGTTGCAGAATTCCAATGGTCAAGCCATGGATTATTGTGTATTCCAAAAATTATACAACTAACACGATTATAAAAAAATGTTCAGCGCAGTAGTATATGTGGGCTATTAAAATCAAAATGCTTCCAAAACATAATTATTTTGTTTGCTTTACTATGCCTATAATTTCAATCAGTCTATCATTATGGTCAAGCAGAGCAAATGCCGATATATTGTAACCACAGGGAGGCAGTATGGCTCCATATCAGCGCTCCTGAGCTGATCACTCAGACAGAGAGACTCTTCAGTCAGTGTGAAGGAACTCCAGTGAAAGCTGAAGTAGCCTGAACCTCTTTATTTCAAGTAACTCATATCTTTCAGTCACATCATGTCAGAATATTTCAATCATTAAAAACACTGAAAGTACCTTAACATATTTAAAACTGTAATATTAAAAGATAAAATTCAGTAATCACCATATTAATGATACATGATTTATATATGCAAGCAGATGAAGCCGGCTGGATGAATCCACTTAACAGTTCAGTGTTTTCCTTATAATGGTTTTCTATGGGAAACCATTTAATGTGAAACTTCGCACATTGTGTTTATATTCTGGGTTCATCTGCTTCCCTGTACAAAATATACATAATCAATAAGGTTTATGCTGAATTATATATCTGCAGTTTAATTAAGGCTGTACAATTAATCAAATTTCTTGTCGCAATTACAATTAAGTACGCCACAATTACGTAATCGTTCACAGCGGCAAATAATCATTCAAAGTCCACTTATGTTACTCTGCATGCTTAAGATTAGTTTTTTTTCTTTCTACATTATAATACCATTCATATTTGTACTCTTTTATAATTTAAACAAGAAACCAATCTGATGTTTATTTGATATTTGAGGCTTGATACTATAGAAAAGCACTAATAGTTGTTTAGTTAGTGTATTCAACTTGTTCATTTTCCATCTAAGAATACGGCATGCAGCTGCATCAAACAATGGTATAAACATCAATGTAAATTGTGATAATCATATTTAACCATAACAATTACAATTTCAAGGGAATATTTGACTATTATGATTTGTCACAATCGTGCAGCTCTGATTTTACTACACTACTTAATGTTACCTATGTAAAATTAACTGTTGGTCAGTGGAGCAAAGCTTCGTTAGGCGTTCATATAAGGATGAGACATCACGTGAAAACTATCAATAGCACCATAGCAAAACAACGACAACAGTAGGTATATAAAGCAAATATTTTTGCCTTCTGAATTATTTCTTCCTTTCTTAAGTTAATGATATTTAAAAGCACACTTGACTAGGGATGGGTACCTAAACCCAGTATTAAAATGACCCCGGGGCTAAATTATGAAAAACCGTAGGAACAATAAGATCTGACTGTATCGGTTCTTTCGATACTGGAGGGGAAAAAAATTAATGTACTATGTATTTTTGCTTAATAATGTTATCGTGCACATTTCATCTCACCAAACACTTCTAATGTGCGATCATATTAAGACGTTTGTCTGTGAGATCTGTAAGATCTCTCATGCGTGCCGCGGAGGCTGTCTGTCAGTCACACACTCTCACACAACAACAAACGCGGCGCACGCACAGACATAACAGTATGAAAACTCCCGCTTAATAATAAAGAGTGATGATGGCGAAGAGATTTGCTTTATATGGTTATCGTGCACATTTTATCTTACCAAACATTTCTAATTTGCGCTATATTAATAAGACGTTTGTCTGTGAAATCTGCGAGATCTCATGCGCGCCGCGAAGGCTGTCTGTCAGTCACACACACACACACACACACACACAACAAGAACGAGCGCGGCGCACACACACGCATAAGGGGCCGTTCACATATCACGTCTTTTGCGTGCTCAATTTCGTTATTTCAAATGTAGGCGTGTGGTATGCGCGTTCATAGTGGAAGCGATGCTGTCGTGTGTATGTGGATTTTTTTTATTAATTTAGTAGTCGTGCTACTGCAAGCAGTTTTTAGTGCTGCAAATCTATTTATACATTGCTGAAATTTCCGCGTCTTCATGGAGAGAGCAGGTCGTGATTGCTTAGCCACGGCAGACTCCTCAGGAGTGCAAGTGCCCGAAGGCTTTGGGGGAAAAAAATCAGAAAGCGGCGTGCCCCTTACAGTACGAAAACTCCTACTTAATACAAAGAGTGACGATGGCAGAGACAGTAAACTGTTCCAAAGTGTGATTATACTTCACTAGAGTTGATGCAGACAACGCTGGTTGTCATAAGTGCAACAAAATTTTTGCATGTAAGAGCGGAAACACAAGCAATCTGTCAAAGCATCTTTCAAAAGTGCATTATGTGCAGACAGTGAAATGCAAGTTTTCGACTGCCTAACACAACACAAAGTAACACAACACAAAGTACCGATAAGAATACCGTTAAAGTACCGGAACGTTAAGCAGTATCAGTAAGAGTAGTAATACCGTTAAAACCTTAATGATACCCATCCCTACACTTAACACTACTCTCCAACACAAAAACCATTTTCTAAATTAAATAAAATAAATACATTTATGCATTTAGCAAACAGTTTTATCTAAAGCGACTTACAGTGCATTCAGGGTATACATTTTCCTGCCTAACATGTGTTCCCTGGGAATCGAACCCACAACCTTTTGCACTGCAACGCAATGCTCTACCACTGAGCCACAGGAACACTGACTAGGGCTGTGCAATTAATAAATTTCTGCCTCCAACGATTATGAAAGACAAAATTATTATTACAGCGGTCTATTCCGCTCTCTTTCTCAGTGTTGTGCTTTCACTCCTCCTTAAAAGACTAATTTCAAATGCAAATCAGCAAATCATGTCACATGACTTTTGCAAAATGGGATGTGCTTGATTTTAGTAGACGCATTTGTGTTTTTAAAAACATGAAATGAACTGCTAGGAGGATTTATGTGGATGTGCACAGAGACGGAGCAGACCACGAACATAAAATAATCTGAAGTTACTCGAGGCTCGCACCTAAACGGACATATATACTAGGGCTGTGCGATTAATTGTATTTGTCATAAAATCACGATTTGAATATGCACAATTTCTAAATCAGTTTATAGCACGATTCTTCATGGCCCAGACCTCCCACAGTATGCAATCTAATCCAATCGGAATGCAGCGCGCCAAAATTGAGTGCGAGAACAGAACAGACTGGGCATATGCCTACGTAACGCCGGGTGAGAGCATGTGCGTCTGGTTTTGTGACCAAAGGAAATCTGCATGCGAGCAGAGAGATTCACGCTCGTGCATTATTTTAATATGCTTTCGCGTTACAATACGCTCTCGCTGCCGCTACACCTGAGGCACCGCTACATTGAGCTCGATGACCAATGCATGGCAAAAAAGACAAGGGATTTAATCAATTTGTTTTTGCTATACGTTTAGACATTTTGTCACAGCTTTACTTAGTGATTATTTTGAGTTGTCTGTTCTAGAGACATGTAACAACTTTTTGATAAAGCTCTAATTGGTTTTCTTTTGGAAACTTGTTTCCAATGCATTCCAATTTAAAATTTATCAAAGAAATCGCGATAGTTTTTTGTTTTGTTTTTTGTCGAAATCGCACAGCCCTAATATATACGCAAAATTGTGTCAAAATGCCGCGTTTAAGTAATTATTCAAGTTAACCCTCATCAGTTACGTAATAAATGAACTTAAAGAGTTGAAATGAACTATGGTTGGTTGTTTGACATGTCGGTGACATGGCCTCAAGACCCTATTTCCTGTGCCAGGGTGTGCCTGTGCCACCCAGAGTGGCAGCTGGCACACCTAAAAATAGATGCAGAATTATTTTTAATAGGGGAAGTCGGGGAAGTCGTGGCCTAATGGTTAGAGGGTTGGACTCCCAATCGAAGGGTTGTAGGTTCTAGTCTCGGGCCGGACGGAATTGTGGGTGGGGGGAGTGCATGTACAGTTCTCTCTCCACCTTCAATACCACGACTTAGGTGCCCTTGAGCAAGGCATCGAACCCCCAACTGCTCCCCGGGCGCCGCAGCATAAATGGCTGCCCACTGCTCCGTGTGTGTGTGTGTTCACTGCTCTGTGTGTGTGCATTTCGGATGGGTTAAATGCAGAGCACAAATTCTGAGTATGGGTCAACATACTTGGCTGAATGTCACTTCACTTTCTTTCTTCTAGTCTCAATAAAAAACGTTTACTAAACTTGGGCTATTGTTGTTTACTTAGAATATATATATATATATATATATTTTTTTTTTTTTTTTTAAATTAACCCTTTAACGCGTAAATTACAAATATTTTAACTGACCCCTTGTTTCCATGGCAACACGTCATGATTGTCACGTGACACACCGCAGCCACTAACAGATGTATCAATATTCGTTTTTAGTTTTTCATTTTTTATTAAAATATATACACAAACTTGCTTACCATGTCAACTATCTGATATTCCGATTCCTCGTTTAAAAACATTTATAAATTGTCTTGATCTATAACGAGATGAGTGCTGCAGTTCAGAGTCCTGTCAGCCGGATTTAACGTACAGCACTTGAATTCCCCAGTTTCTCCCGAAATACATGAAAGTAAGTGGCTGTTGAATTGGACGAAGAATAGAGTAAACTTTATTGTTCTGCTATGTCTGATATATGAATAAAACACGTCTGCAAATTACTTTTGATCAGATAGTTTTTGCTGCTTCCATAGACATCAGTGTGTATTTTACAAACTACCAATGTATTTTTTTTTTACTAGTGATTATGTATATTTAAATGTATGAAACCTATAATAAACATTATGTGGTTGAAAACACTGCATATTACTTGTGATATATGACAAGCGCTGAGCGTGTCCGTCTCTGGCTCAGTGCCAGCCAACGCGCGCAATCTGTTTGAATCTGGCAGTTCTGTGACGCCACTGAACATTATAAATCATACTCTCAGGGGCACAGAAACAAGAATCCAATATATGTAATTTACATTTTAAATGATTTTTGTTAAAATATATCTGCCGACATTTGGACTGCCAACCAATCAGCAAACAGCAGCTGACTGTGACCCCAGCAGTCTATTATATAAACAGATAATTTTTGATTGCACAATGCTAGCTAGCGATATGTCGCAGAGCTCCTTTCTTAATTTTTTTTTTTTAGCAAAAAACCTTGGCTTGATGGACAGCTGGACACAAGGCCTTAACGTTACACCTGATGAGGATGTTTCTCCCTCCCCGGGCCCAACATCAACAGACAGTGTTGCAAGATTGGAAATGTCCAAGTCTCGTACCAGAAGTTCAAAATTATCGTATTTGGAAGAAAATTTATGCATTTAACAATTAACTACATGTTGACACGACCCGCAAATTACCACTAGGAGTATGGTTGGATGGAAGCACTGCGACAAAAATACTATCCCATAACCCAGATTTTCATATGCACACCCAGAGTCTCTTTTCTGGCTACGCTACTGGTGTAAACACCCACCATAAAAACAAAAACAAAAAAAAGCAGGAGAGAGACAGAGTGGGATTATGGTGTCTATGGTGCCTAATAGTTAGGCAAATTAAAACTAAAGAAAAAAACGTTATGTAACTTAAGCTTAACAAAAAAGATGATTTACAAGAGCTGCGTCACAATGCATATCAAGAGCATCTCTTATTGCATGTTAGCAATTCAGGAGACCGCACACTGCCTGTGTCTCTGAATGCTTCTAATACTCGCCACTCTCTTCCCTACGGTGCGCAAAACCCGCTTTACGGACGAGCCGTTCACACTCGCCGCACTCACGCAGCTTGTTTCGTAAACGCATGGTTATATTCTCGTGCTGCCCTGCACCGCAATTCTCCACGAGCACATCTTGCAGTATGAATGAGACTCGACGTACGTGCGCAACCTGTGTAGACTCGCGCCTGGCTACATGTTTAAAACGAATGTAAATTCAGTCGAACTGCTTGTTAATTTCACTCGGATGAAATGAAACATTCAGCACATTTTCCACTTGTTCTTAAATTCCCAAATACAGTGTAAAATGTAATACTTTAATAATTGACTAAAGAAATAGAGCTCTTTATTTACATAAAAGTAAGTATTTCGAGTGAAATTCAGTAACTAATTTAATTCTATAAAATTAGTTATACCATTATAATCTTGCCTTCTGAAAAAATAAATAAAATAATATTTTATATATATATAAATGAACCCCTCCCAAAA
The DNA here is from genome assembly GCF_023724105.1 of Carassius gibelio. Classification (NCBI taxonomy): domain Eukaryota; kingdom Metazoa; phylum Chordata; class Actinopteri; order Cypriniformes; family Cyprinidae; genus Carassius; species Carassius gibelio. The sequence goes on along the minus strand of NC_068409.1, from coordinate 20,297,125 downwards.
CACAATTGAAAATTGAAAGGATTATAATGGGAATTGTATTGAATAGAACAACAGTAATTCCTATTGGAATAATGCCAAAAACAAAAAGGAATTTTGTAATGGTTTAATGGAAAGCAAGGTTAATGATACTCATACTGTGCTGCACATTATTGACAATATTGAGCTGAAGCTTGACTTTGCAAATTTAAAATCGCAATCGCTCTGTCAAAATAATCGCAATTAGATATTTTCCCCATATCGCACAGCCATATTTGGGACTGAAGAAAGTGAGACATGATCATCTTGGATGACATGAGGGGGACTAAGTTATACGTTTTTTTTTTAAATCTGAACATGCAAAATACGCATTTAGTAGTATTTGTTCTGGACAGCTTGTAGGTATCCCTCTAACCGGCTAACAGCAATATCTGTTCACTCACAATTGTCCAGAAATGGCTAATGAATGTTTGTTGTTGTTATTACTTGTTGAGTTCTGATAAAGAATAGAGCAATACCTTGGTGTACAAACTGTAGTGCTTTATCATTACGGCTAATACCATGGCTTTTTGGCTAAGTAATGGTGATGGGTGTTGACATGCACTGCATGCAGCAGACCAATCACAACAGACTGGATCATCAGACCAATCACCCCAGTTTAGCGTCACGCAAACGAGGGGTTTGGAAAAAGAATCGGTGCGCGAACCCTTTGGGAGTCGTTGAGCAAAAAAGGTAAAATAAAATGCATATTATAAGACAATGGTGTTTTTTGACCTTGCTTGCATGTCAACCTGTTGTTGGGGACTCCCAAAACCAAAATATGAAGCTTTCATAACCCATAATAACCCGTAATAGGGGCACTTTAAAGTTTTGGTCATATGGCCCACTCATAATTGTGATTACAATATTTACCAAAAAAATCGTGATTATGATTTTTGTCATTATCGAGCAGCTTTAAAATCAGCCATCATTCGATCTCCCTTGTGACATTTAAAACTGTATGACTTTCTTCTATGGAAGACAAAATAACAAGTATCACTTCAAATTTTATTATGAATAACAGGACAGCCATGATAATTTTTCTATGAACTACAATTGCTTTCTAGACCAGTTAGTTAAAATAAAAAACTCTTTGACATGTTTAGCAGAGGAGGAAGATATTAGAGCAATATGATATCATCAGCCCATGAGAAGAACACAGCTCTGCAGTAAAATATTCCTGAGGTCACAACCACCTGTTCATGACACATACACAACAACAAAACAATGTAATTAACGATTTAATATAAAGCTCACTCACTGACTGAAAGACTTCCATGATTATCCATGAAGACCTCACTAAATGGCTGTTTCACAATGAAACAGGGTGTTGAGCCAGCACATATCAAATAGCATATTTG